>NC_061869.1:24728944-25081444 GCF_907164915.1 Impatiens glandulifera
TTTTAGGGCTTGGATGACCCCCCTTGTCTTGCTCTTTTTCAAGCTCTTTGTCCAGCCGTCTTCTTGCTTCTTCTATTCGTGCTCTGTGCTCTCTAGCACGTCTGTCAGCATCGATCACCACACCGGCCCACACACTTGAATGACCGGGGACTTTTTTCTTAAGGTTGAAGTTGGCGCAAATTGGTTTTGGCGGTGGACGAGGTGGAACAGTCAGAGGTCTGCAGCTTGGAGTTGCGGTGGATTCTCCGGTTGTCCTTCTTTTCCGTCTGTTGAGTTCCTCCGGATCTTCTTCTTCTTCCTCATCCAGTGGTTCCACATTCAACGCAACCGGTTCGGCTGTCTTCAGTTCTGCCCGCTTCATCACGTTTTTAATGGCACTTCGTTTCTTCTTGTTCTTGTTCCTTGTACTCATGGAGTGGGATGATTGACCCTGTACCGGTTCCTGAGCGTTAGCCTGCTCCTCTTCATTGCATTGTTGGGCAAGCTCATGATCCTTATCTTCAAGTTCCTTCTGTAGCTGTTCTCTTTCAATCTCTTCTTCTTGTAATTTCCGTGCGGTTTCAGCATCCTTTTCGATTTGAGTTTGGGTTGAGCCGACTTGAACTTTTGACATTTCACCGATCTGGATTGCCATTGCTTGCAGCATGTCCAAGAGTGGGGCGGTTGCAGCTTTGACAGACTCGGAAATCATGGCTTGAACTGTTGATTGCATAGTCGTATCCATCATAGTTTGTAGAGAGTTTACCATTTTATCTTCAGCCGCTGAGATTCTTTCTTCGGTTACTGCTTTAAAGTTCCCAAGACACGAATCAGCTGTTTCCACCACTGCTTGCTTGATTTGATCGATGTCCAGAGCTTTAGCCGGTTGAGAGGCTTCTTGTTCCCGGTTTTCAGAAGTGCCGGATGTTTCACCAGTTATAAAGAAAGGCTTACTTTGAAATAACTCAGGATTGTTGAATTGACGTTGGCAAGTATCCCACCATTTCTTATCAAGACGGTTGAAACTCTCCACAAGTTTTTCTTGTACCCCAAGGAATCGTTCTGCCATCTTCATTTCAATCGGTTCTAGGGTCTTTCCTTGGATTTCTTGAAAGGCATTCTCAACTGCCTGCAGCCGAACATTTTCAAGGATTACCGGAGCTTTGGAAAACGCCGGTTGGATAAGATTGGTGTTGGCCAGCTCAAGTGCCATCTCTTCTAGCTTGACAAGTGCGTCCCACTGCCTGTTTCCACTAAAACCTGGAAGCATGTCGGATAATTTGGTCTCGCATCGGAGCTTCACCCACCGGAGGTATGGAGCTAGTGCGTCACTTGCACCTTTGTTCATGTCTTGAATGAATTCATCAAACAGCTCATTTTCTTGCTCTAAGGTGTATGGATATTCTTCTCCGGTTGTGGCTTCAGTCTGAGGATCGATTTGCAGTGTTCCCGTTCCGGTTTCAGGTGTTTCTTCAAGAAGAATCCCTTTGCCTTTGTCTACCTGAGATGGACCTTCTGGAACTGTCTTGTCTCCTGCGGAACCGGAAGTTTCCCTTTCTTCAATATTTTCCTCCTGAGCCGGAGGTGCAGTTTCTGTTGACTTGGTCGTCTCATCGACCGGTTGAATTTCTGTTTGATCAGGTATTTCAACCTGATTTTCTGGCTTCCGACGACTGGAGACGTCGTCCTCTTCGGTTTCTCTTGTGATCTCCTGGACCACATTCTGAATTGCTTCTGAAGTATTCAAGCCCACATCGGCTTGTTTGCTTGGTGACTTGGAGGTTGCAGAGTGAATATTTCCCTCTACTTCCTCCTTAGAGTTTGACTTGTTCTCCTCGCTCCCCGAAGATTCGGTTTGCTTTGGAGAATCGGATGGAATGGGAGTTGGAACAATGGTGTTGATTGGGATGGGCTGGAAGACATCTGCGGTTCTTTCCGGTGGATTATCCGAGGAAAGCGTTTTCTCGGAGTCGGCCGGTTTCCTTGCACTCTTCTTCGCAGATACTTTCTTCCTCCTCTTCGGTTCTGGTGGAGCTTCTGCCTCAACCGCTTTTCTTGACGGTTTCCTTTGTCTTGTTTCTTCTTCAACTGGAACCGATGAGCTGGCTCCCTTAGATGACTTTGTTTTTGAGGTTTTAGGTTTTATCGTCTTCTCCGGTTTTTCTGCTACTGACTCAGAGTCAAGAATGTTGGAGATCGGAAGCGGTACGCCTTCACCTAGTTCCACATTAAGGAACTCAAGAATCTTAACGATTTGCATAGCGTAGGCCTGCACCCGGCCGTCTTTCTTGATCACCATTTGACAGAACTCTTCGTATAAAACGTATCCCCAGTCCACCTTATCGTTGCGGACAATGGCCAACAGCATTCTGAGCTTAAACTTTGTGAGATTATCAAAGTTACCTCCCTTTCCTTGGAGCGATTTGGAGATGATGGTCACTAACCATTTGTATTCCGGTTTCAGCTTGATTTTCCGGCTGTTGTGGATCACCAGATCCTGACCTGATAAAGATACAACCAACCGGGCAGCATTTGATTCTGCGTCGGTTAGGTCGAACTTTAGGTCCGAACCTGTGTTGGGCAGACCGAGGGCCTCCGCAAAAATTTCTTCAGTTATAAGGACGTCTTTCCCGTTAACGGTAGCAGAGATCTTTCTTTTCAACAATGTCGCCGTCGCTAAGAACTCCGTCACCGTCGCCGGATAGATGGTGAACGGACCAGAGAGGAAATTTTCCAACCCAGATTCTCGAAGAAGTTGAAGAACAGCCTTGTTCTTGTCGTCAGCGTGCTCGTCGATGTCTGCGAAGTCTACTTGCAACATCCATTAAAACGGAGCTTTGCCTAGATCCATGATAGTTTTGAAAGAAGAGGATGAAGATTGATGATGATCGGAGAGAGGGAATCTTTGGAGTTCTGGAAATTTTAGAGAGAGAAAGCGCATGTGTTGAATGGGCTGATTTGAGTTTATATAGATGGCGGTTCCAAGCAGTTTTTGAAGATGAACCGTCAACTTGGTGTTTTGGCGCCAATTTTCCCTCCAAAAGTTACTGCCGTAACTTTCGGCGGTAAAAGCGGAAATTCGATGGGCGGTAAATTTTGAGTGGTAAAACCATGGGCAGTTAAGATTTTTCAAATTTTCATTTATGCTCGAAGTTCCGGTTTCTTCTTTAAATTTTGTTAGCCGGAGATTGTTAAGTTAACTTTAATTTTGAGTTTAAAAATCGGAAAGGAATACTTTGAATGAGAAAACCGGAGACTCGTTAAGAATTGAAAATATTTCATTAATAAAGGAAATGGTTCACATATGAGCGGTTCTGGTCGTACAACAAAATGACCAGAGACCGGAAAGTAGAAGTAAGGAGAAAGAGGGATTTAATCTTTGGTGAACCAGTCTCCTTCCACCATCCTTTCATACCAATTTTCAAGGGTGTTTTCAGGTGATCGTTTCTCAATCCTTGAAATCCACCTGTGCATCATGATCATGGTGAAAGTGTTGGATGGTCCAACCGGAACGCCGGTTCCAAGGTTGCGACGCTTGGACATCAGAAACCGGGTAATCTGAGGAGCGTAACTGATCCTTCCTCTTTTACCGGTCATAAGCTGCTTTAGCTTATTGAAGAGATAGGAAGCCCAGTTGATGTCGGAGTTGCGAATGATTGCTATCATAATGTCGAATGCTTCCCGGCAATAGTTCTGGTTGGGCATTCGGCCTATGATAGACCTGTGAACCAAGTCATGCAGGACTTGGTAGTGAGGAGCGAGATCTTCTTTCTTCCCAAAGTTCTTAATCGGAGCGTTGGAGGAGGAGAAGATGTGGAAGAAGTCTTCCTTAACCGGCAGGAATGGCGTAGGGAAGTCAGAAAAACCTTCGGTCGGAAGGTGAAAGAAAGTGGCGAATTCTTCCTCAGTAAACTGGAGGAATTGGCCGTCGATGATGGTGCGAATGCTGCCATCATCCAGAATATGACCGTTGTTAAAGAATTCATACACCTCCTCTTCGAGGATAGTGTCCGAACCTTTGAGAAAACCTTTCAAACCAGAGTCTATGACATGCTGAAAAATGCATTCATAGTAAGCACTTTCCTTAATATCCTCAAAATCGATAATAAGAGTGTTTCTTAATTCAGCAGACATGGTGATGAGTGGTGAAGGAAATTTAAGGGAGTTCTTGAGCTTTTGAGTTTTGGAGAGAGGAAGGCTTGAAGGCGTGATTTGAAAAAAATGGAAGTTGAACCCCTTTTTATAGCCTGGAATGAATGAGAGCATTTAATGAGATGATTTGAAAATCTAGCCGTTTATGCTTAGACATTAATGATTTTGTGATTTTCCAAGAGAATAAAAACAAGTCTTGTCAAATCAAGTCAGGCATGCTTTTTGATAATGAGAATTTATGTTTCCAAGAGTGGAATGATTTATTTTTGATACGACGCATTGAATGTTGTAGATTCTGACTTGGAAAGGAAATCTGTTTTATTAATTGGAGTACAAAAACCGGTATTACAGCAAAAGTACCGGTTTTGTAAAGACAGGATAAGAGAAGAGAAGAAAGACAGGTTTAGACATTTGATGATTCGGCCGCTTGAGCATTTGAAGCCTCAGCCGCTTGAATTTTTCTAGCCTTGATCGCTTCCCACCGGTCGATCATCTCTTGTACTCGTTCTTTGGTGAGCACGTACCTTGGGTGCAGAGTGACGAAGGCTCCGGTGTGAATCTCCAGACTTGCGCAGAAACCGCTCAGCTGAGGAGCGTAGCCGGTTTTGTTGGAGAGAATCATCTTCTTCAGGTTTCTGAAGATGATCCAGGACCAGTTAACCGGTGTCCCAACCGTTACAGCGATCATCATCTCGAAGACCCTTTGAGTGTAGTAGTAACTTTTCTCTCTGCACATGACAGATTTTCCCAGAATCTCGCAGAGAATCTGGTACTTATGAGAAAGTTGACTCTTAGCACCCCAGGGCTTAACCGGGATGTTAGATCCAGAGAACCGGCGACACATCTCTTCCATTGTCACCGAAGAATAGGTTAGGTCGGTTACCCCTTCATTGGGTAAACCGCAGTATACAGCGAAATCCGTCTCGCTGGAAAGAAATTTTTGCCCGTAAACCTGTGCAACGAGTATCTCTCGATGCACTTCTTTCACGGTTTCGAACAGTTCTTCGACTACAAGGTAGTCGATGATGAACCTGTTCTCAAGAAAGCTTCTTAGCCCACTCCTTTCAATGGCTAAGAACATTTCCTTGACCTCATGATCCTCATATTGGTAGATTGATTCAAAATCTGTCAGTAAGATCTTCTTGGCTAGAGGGTTGGAGTTCATGTTTGTTTTTGAGAGAGAAAGAGGATTTTATCTCAAGGATGATACTTGTGAATAGTGAACTTGTGATGTTTTGAAAGATTAAAGGATGGTTTATATAGCCCGGGGATTCGGCTTGGTAATTAATAAGGTTAAGCATGCCTGATGATGTCATCGGCTATTTAATAGACTTAACTTGTTGAAGTAACTAATGGTTATTTCCAAGGTAAATCTAATAATTACTAAGATAGCAATGATGAAAAATATCTATTGACAAGATGTAAGTTTCCCTCTCTTGATGATGGACACATGTCGTCATCTCGATTGTGGTAAACTTGTTTTTAATTTATCACAGGCTTCATTTTTCAAAATATGCACGAAAACTCAGTCGGTCATCTCAGGTTAACCGGAAAAGTTCATCTCATCAGACCAAAGTGCATATGTACTGAGTGGTTTTCCATGACCGGTTTTAGTAGAATATTTCCGTTTATGAAAAATAGTTGATTGATATCAACAATTATTCAACTTTGGATTTATCTTATCCACTTCAACCTGGTTATTTCAACCCCATAGTAAACATACATTTGATTTGAAATTTTGAAGTAGTCGGGCATAACCGGAGACTTCCTCCCGGTTAGCATATTTGATTTGTTAATAGCCTATTAAGATATGACTTGAGAAGCTTTAGCTTCTCCCTGAACACATATCCCGGTTTTACATGCATCATGATTATATCAATTGATTTAAATTAGTAAGACCCAGGATATTTCGAAAATGTGAAAACTTAGCTTCCTGTAGCGGTTTTGTGAAGATGTCCGCTACATGTTGCTCGGTCGACACATATTCCAGCCGGATGTGTTTCTCCTGAACGTGCTCCCGGATGAAATGGTGTCTGATGTCGATGTGCTTTGTTCTTGAGTGCAACACTGGATTGTATGTAATCGCTATGGCGCTGGTGTTGTCACAGAATATTGGAGACTCTTTTGCTTCTATTCCAAAGTCCCTGAGTTGTTGTTGAATCCAGAGGAGTTGGGCACAGCAGCTTCCAGCCGCTAAGTACTCCGCCTCTGCGGTTGACGTTGCAACGGACGTTTGTTTCTTGCTGCTCCAGGTAACTAGCCGGTCACCCAGAAACTGACATGTTCCACTTGTACTCTTTCTGTCGATTTTGCATCCCGCGTAATCGGCATCGGAGTAGCTTATTAGATTGAAGCTCGAGTCTTTTGGATACCAGAGTCCCACTTCTTGAGTTCCCTTCAGATATTTTAGGATTCTCTTAGCCGCCGTATAATGAGATTGCTTTGGATTTGCTTGGAACCTTCCGCACACTCCAACCGCAAACAAGATATCAGGTCGGCTTGCTGTGAGATACAACAGCGATCCGATCATTCCTCGATACGCGGTGATGTCGACGGCCTGACCATCTTCATCTTTGTCCAGCTTCACGGAAGGACTCATTGGCGTAGCCGCTTCGGCACACGTATCCATCCCAAATCTCTTCAGCAGTTCGGTTGTATACTTCGGTTGACTTATAAAAATTCCTGCTTCCATCTGCTTAACCTGAAGTCCTAGAAAGAAGCTCATTTCCCCCATCATACTCATTTGAAATCTATCAGTCATCATTTTCGAAAATTTGTCACATAACTTTGGATCGGTTGACCCGAATATGATATCATCAACATAAATCTGAACAAGTAGAATTTGCTCCTTTCTTTCAAATTTAAATAAGGTTTTGTCTACTGAACCGATTGTAAATTTGTGATCAAATAGAAATTGAGTCAAAGTATCATACCAAGCTCTTGGAGCTTGTTTCAAACCGTAAAGGGCTTTATTCAGCCGGAAAACGTGATTTTCATGTTCTGGATTTTTAAAACCTGGAGGTTGATTAACATACACCTCTTCATTTACTTTACCGTTTAGAAAAGCGCTTTTTACATCCATTTGATAAACTTTGAACTTTTTGAAAGCTGCATATGCTAAAAATATTCTAATGGCCTCAAGTCTAGCTACAGGGGCGAATGATTCTTCAAAATCAATGCCTTCTTCCTGCTTATAGCCTTGAGCCACTAGCCTGGCTTTGTTCCTCGTAACTAAACCGTCTTCATTGAGTTTATTTCTGAATACCTATCGTGTGCCTATAACCGGTTTATTTTTCGGTCTAGGAACTAGGTACCAGACTTTATTTCTCTCAAACTCGTTTAATTCCTCTTGCATTGCCAAGATCCAATCTGGATCTGACAGTGCTTCATCCACCTTTTTCGGCTCAATTTGTGATATGAAAGCAGAGTTTCCATAGTGATCCAAATTTTGTTGCCTAGTTCGGACGGGTGAGGATATGTTACCTATTACTAGTTCAAGAGGATGATTTTTGTTCCTTCTGAGGTTAATCCGAGACGTGTCTACCAAGCTTTCGGCTGGCTGATCAAGGTTAGACTGATCGGTAGGTTGAACAGAGTCAGACCGACCGATTTCTTCAGTAGAAACTGAAGCGTCAACTTTCTGCGGTAAGGCAGCTTGATCAGGTTGAATTTCAACATCAACCGCTTGGTCCTTGACAAAACGTCTAAAAACCGGAACCTCGTCTTCATCATCAGAATAGATATTGAAATTTTCCATTCTGTTGTGAAGGTCGAAGGGTAATGCAGTGTTTCGCTCAACCGATTCATCGAAAACAACATGTGCGGTTTCTTCAACTGTTAAAGTCTTAGTATTGTATACTCGGTATGCTTTACTTACAGCTGAATATCCCAACATTATTCCCTCATCGGATTTAGCATCAAAAGCGGTCAAGTACTTCTTGCCGTTATTATGAACAAAGCATTTACTACCAAAAATTCGAAAATACCGTACATTTGGAATTTTATCAAAATAAATTTCAAAAGGAGTTTTTGAAAACCGTTTAGTCACTAGAGATCGATTTTGTGTATAGCAAGCGGTGTTGATAGCTTCAGCCCAAAACTTTTGAGCGATACCCGAATCGGCTATCATTGACCTTGCGGCTTCCTTGAGAGTTCGGTTTCTTCTCTCAGCCAGGCCGTTTTGTTGAGGAGTTCTGGCACTAGACAACTCGTGCCTAATACCGGAATCATCAAGAAAAGTGGTTAAGTTACTGTTAATGAACTCAGTTCCTCTATCACTTCTAATTTTGTTTACTTTAATAGATTTTTCATTTTGTATTCTCAAAATCAGTTTAATCAAGTTTGAAGTTGCTTGATTCTTAGAAGCTAGAAAGGTAACCCAAGTAAATTTAGAGTAATCATCAACAACTACCATAGTATAATGCATGCCTCCTAAACTCGTAACTTTAACCGGACCGAACAAGTCCATGTGCAGTAGTTCTAAGCATCTTTCAGATTGATAATTTCCTTTACTTTTAAAAGATGATTTCACTTGTTTTCCCATTTGACATGCAGCACATACTTTATCTTTTGAAAATTTAACATTTGGAAAACCGTGAACCAGTTCTTTGGAACAAATAAAGTTAATCGTTTTGAAATTCAAGTGATTTAACCGTTTATGCCAAAGCCAATTTGGATCATTTCCGGCTATCATACACACAGGTTTTTCGAAATCTGTTTTCCAGTTCACTTTGTAAATGTTTCCTATCCGGTTACCGGTTAATAAAGTTTCATCATTTTGATTTTTGACTAAACATGAGTTTTTATGAAATTCAACTTTGTAGCCCACATCACACATTTGGCTTATGCTTAGTAAATTAAAGCTTAGTTTTTCTACTAATAACACATTATTTATGGATAGTTCACCATGGACAATCTTACCCTTGCCCACAGTTTTACCTTTTGAGTTATCCCCGAATGTGATGAATGCTCCGGTTTCGTACTTGATGTCGGTCAGTAGCTCCTTGTTTCCGGTCATGTGCCTTGAGCATCCGCTGTCCAAGTACCATTCAGAATTCTTCAACCGATTGCTCCTCCTAACCTGCAACAAACAATTATTTACAACTTTTTGGTACCCACATTTAGTTGGGTCCATGGTTGATTAGTCCCTTTGGGATCCAGACTTGAATTAGTCGGATCACTTTCCCGGTTGCTGTTTTGATAATATTTGGCTTAACTTCTTGGCCGTTGCTCAAGAATGCCTTATGTGGTGATGGACTTCTTTGATGTCGGTTTTTATTATTTTTATTCGGTTTCCGGTTGGCTTTCCTTCTCTCAGGATGAAGCCATTTTTCAGATTCGTTAGGACCTACATACTTAAGCGTTTCTTCCGGTTTTAGGTCATTTTCGGTTTGTGAGCTTTTGACAAATTTTATAAATGGAAGATTGTTTTTCGTTAGTTTCATCCCGTTAGATTGTTTTGTTTCATTTTGTTTACTTGGTTCATAACCGATACCATATCTACACTTCGGATGTCGTTTGCTTGGCGTGATCTCTCCCACGCAGCCGTGACGTACATTGCTCGTTCATCTGTTTCAGTTGCCGGTTGAACTGTCTCCTCATTATCTGAGAATAGTTCATCCGATTCATACGTTTCAGTTTTATGTGTTTTATTGTTTTCATCATTTACTTGTTCGGTTACAGGTGTTGGCATATACGCAGATATATTTCTGAACTCAGCAACCATTTGGTTGAGTGCAGATACTAGATCTTCTTTAGTAAACTCATCAGAAGAGAAATCGAATACCTCTTCGTCGTTTGCCATGAAGCATGTTACTTTTTCTTCACCATCTTCATTGTCGGAATATGCCCATTCGCTTCCACCATCGGATGCAATGAGAGCTTTTTGGATCTCCTTTCCTTCATCAGCACGTTGATCATCATTTCTTCGGTAGTCGTTTCGTTGGTTATTGTTGTTTCCCCGATAATTGTTTCCTTGATAATTGTTTCCCTGATACCGGTTGCCTTGATAATTATTCCCTTGATAATTTCCTTGATAATTTCCTTCCGGTTTTCTATCATCTCTTCTTGGTTTTCTACACTCTGACCTGAAATGTCCAAAACCATCACAGTTATAGCATCTTTTGTTTGATTTATCTACATAGTTATAATTGAAATCATTGTTTGATGGTGGCTGGCTCTTCTTCATGAATTTCCCGAATTTCTGGGCTAGCATCGCCATCACATCGTCGGTTATTTGATCAGTGTTTTTGACTGGAGCCGGTGCGGTTGATACTGGAGCCGCCGGTTCCACCGATGTGACCAAAGCTCTTGTTGCGGTAGATGTTGATGTTTCATCTTCGATCCGAGAATTGATCTCGAATTCGTAGGCTTTCAAGTTCTCAAATACATCATGCAACTTCATCTGCCCAAGGGTACTTGATTCCCTCATCACCATGGTCTTGATATCCCACGTGCTTGGCAAGGATCTTAGAGCTTTGATGATCACTTCTCGGTTGTCATACTTCTTTCCGAGTGTCTGAAGCTCGCTTACTACGCTGGTGAACCGGTTGCTAAATTCTTTCATATTTTCTCCCGGTTTCATCCTTATGTTCTCATACTTCTGCGTAGCCACCAAGATTTTATTCTCCTTGGTCCTTTCATTTCCTTCGTGAATCTGGATGATCGTTTCCCAGGCTTCCTTTGCATTGTCACACTCTGATATTTTGTTCAAAGTGTTGTTATCTATGGCTTTATAGATGTGCCTCATGCAATGGTTGTCCAGGTTGCTTCTTCTCCGATCTTCACTTGTCCACTGGCTTTCCTCCTTGTTGATCTTGATCGGTCCTTCTTTCAGGACTCGGCTCATCTCATCATCTAACGTTATCAGATGTAGATACATCTGTTTCTTCCAAATGCTAAATGCTTCGCTGTTTAGCATTGGCGGCTTGTCGCTGTGAGTCATGCTTCCCACCATTTTTGGTTGCTTGAGTGCTAAGAACCTCGCTCTGATACCACTTGTTAGGATCGGGGACGCCCTTGGAAGACCGGGTATGTTTTCCGGTTTTAGTAAGGGTGGCCTCTTACACAACACACAACTTGGTGATAGTCCGGTTAGAGACTAAAACCTTTCTCAGCACTACACAGCCTGTCATAGACTCTTGAACCGGGTTCAAGGGCGGAAATGTCTGTTTCAGGTTGAAGCAACCTTTGCGACTTTAGATGAGTTTTAAGAAGGAATCGATTTAATGGAGGTGAATGACCGGTTTTAGAAAAGCGATTAGCTTGCGGTTTAAGTTTAGAAAGAGGAAATGAAAGCAGAAGAAAGAACACGAGGCAAGGAATTTGTTTATGGATGTTCGGAGCAAACCCTCCTACGTCACCCCTTCTTCTCAGGTTATGAGAAGGATCTCCACTAACTCTTTAGAGTTACAACGACACTTCCGGTCGAGCCCAACTTCGCTACTCGCCGGTTACACCAAACTCACGCTTTGATGTAATACAACACAACACAATAATCACACACAAGGATTTCCGGTTTGACTATATCGGTTATAGACTACAAGACTTTATCTCTCTAGAATTGAATGCTTTATAACTTTCACAATTTCAACTACTCGTATTCACAACTTGCTGCTTGCATTGAATTCGCATTGAATGAAGACGATTGATCTTCCTTTTATAGTTGAAAGTATCCAACGGTTACTTTCTTCTCTCTCTTGCGGATTGGTTGATCATTAGCACGCCTATTTGCAGAAGGGTTGCTTGCACGTTTCAACTTCCTCAACACCTGGCATTCATGCAGGTGACTCTGAGCATATGATGACATAGGCGGATTTCAGATTTATACACGTGTTTAACATCCGCCTCCGGTTGTCAGCATCAGATCAACAAAGCATCATTGCTTTCTTCGCATGCTTCTGATCGGATCCGATCTTCTTTTATTCTTTCAAGACACGTTTCCTCCGTCACAGTACGTCACTCTTGAGATTTGAATCTTCTGACTTTTGATCTGTACTTTCCGGTTTGTGTCTTTGTGCATTATGATCCAGTTGAAGTGTAATCTTCTGTTCTTTGTTTAGCCGGTTGCTTGAGATAGTGAGACCGGTTCCTGTGATCTTTTGACTTGATCACTTGAGGCTGGTTTCTTTGAAGTAGTAGCAACCGGTTATTGATGCAAGATTTCCGGTTTCGGTTTGTTTAGTACCTGCACATGAAATTTAACTTCTGTTTAGTTTGTCTGGCCGGTTCCAAAATTAATCTACTTAATTTTTCTATCAATTTCTCCCTTTTTGATTATTTAGAATAAATATTCAAAAATTGTAATGTGTGGCCGGTTTTAAGAAAATTAACTTACTTAATTTTTCTATCAATTTCTCCCTTTTTGATTATTTAGAATAAATATTCAAAAATTGTAATGTGTGGCCGGTTAAATTTCAATTGCTAAATTTGAGAGAAACGTGTTTGAAAAATGTGAGTTTGATAAATGTATAAATAAGTGAGATTTTTAAGAAAACTATGTTTGAAAAGCATAAAGGATATGTTTGAAAGCCATAAGAAATATCAGAGTAACCGAGTTCTGAAACACAGAAAAGCATAATTGTTCAAAAGTAGTTAAAGAAATAAATTTTAGGGCTTGGATGACCCCCCCTTGTCTTGCTCTTTTTCAAGCTCTTTGTCCAGCCGTCTTCTTGCTTCTTCTATTCGTGCTCTGTGCTCTCTAGCACGTCTGTCAGCATCGATCACCACACCGGCCCACACACTTGAATGACCGGGGACCTTTTTCTTAAGGCTTGGATGACCGTTAGCTTCTGATCAGTATTTAACCAATCCTTAGAGCAACGGACGAAGTACCTTGCCTGACATGAAACCTTACGTACAAGCGTACTTATTTTGCAGAGAGACTACTCAATCATCTTGCTTACTGAACTCATTGTTGAAGCTTCTTTCTGATTGTACTGTGTGTGAATCGAGAGAGAGAGCTAGAATCAAAACACCATTAGCTGAGTGATATTCTTCATCTTCTTGTAATTGAATAGAAAGTGTTTTGTTCAATAGTGAGCTAAGTGTGTGTGTAAACTGTATTTGATTCTCATCATATAGTGAATCATTCCGGTAGTTGGAAGAAGGGGTGACATAGGAGAGTTTCTCCGAACATCCATAAACAAACTATTGTGTTCTTCATTTTCTGTCATCTTTTCATATTTCTTCTTGTGCTTCAAACCCAAGTAAACAATTTCTCCTTGAATCCGTTTCAAGTGTTTACACAAGTTTGCGTAGAATAGAAAGCGAATTAAATCCCTAACATGATTTCTTTCAAACCGTTTTTCATAAGCCTTCATCCTTAGCCAGACCCCCGTCTCTAACGATAAAGCCGATCCTATCACACTCCTTTTTATATTTTTTAAAAAAAAACCCAATTAATGATTAAAATGGATCAAATTGAATAAACGTTAATTTCATACTCACTTTCATGTTTTATAAAAAAACACAAAATAAAAGCGTGAAAACGAACGATTTAAGAAAAACGTTAATTTCGTACTATTTGTTGGATTTTTGTGTTTTTATATAAACCAGCGTACAAAATATCATGAAAACGGATCGATTTTATGATTTTTCGATGTTTTCTATGAAAAACACAACATAAACAGTTAAAACGTACGATTTAAAAAAAACACATTAATTTCGAACATTTTAATTTATTTTTGATGTTTTTTACGAAACAAAACAAAATAAAACACAAAATAAACGCGTGAAAACGTACGATTTAAAAACATACGTTAATTTCGAAAATCATAATTGATTTTTAATGTTTTTTACGAAAATTAAACAAAATAAAAGCGTGAAAACGGAACGATTTGAAGAAACTGTGGTTGTAAACGGCTTTTGGCTGTTTGAAACTCGTCCATTTCAAATTTCGTGAAAAAATTATTTTTTAAAATTAAATTGTGATGTATCAAATAAATAAATTAATCATCATATGACGGGTGCGATCATACCAGCACTAATGCACTGGATCCCATCAGAACTCCGCAGTTAAGCGTTCTTGGGCGAGAGTAGTACTAGGATGGGTGACCCCCTAGGAAGTCCTCGTGTCGCACTCCTTTTAATGTTTTTTTTGAAAAACAACCCAATTAACGATTAAAATGGACCAAATTGAATAAATGTTGATTTCACACTCACTTTTCCTGTTTTATAAAAAAATACGAAATAAAAGCGTGAAAACGAACGATTTAAGAAAAACGTTAATTTCGTACTATCTGTTGGATTTTTGTGTTTTTATATAAACAATGTACAGAATATCATGAAAACGGATTGATTTGAAGATTTTTCGATGTTTTGTACGAAAAACACAAAATAAACGCGTGAAAATGTATGGTTTTAAAAAACATGTTAATTTAGAACATTCTAATTGATTTTTGATGTTTTTTACGTAAAAAACAAAATAAAACACAAAATAAACGCGTGTAAACGTATGATTTAAAAAAAACACGTTATTGTCGAACATTTTAATTGATTTTTGATGTTTTTTACGAAAAAAAACCAAAATAAAAGTGTAAAAACAGAACGATTTGAAGAAACTGTGGTCATAAACGACTTTCGGCTGTTTAAAACTCGTCTATTTCGAATTTCGTGAAAAAATTATTTTTTTAAATTAAATTGTGATGTATCAAATGAATAAATTGTTCGTCATATGACTGGTGCAATCATACCAGCACTAATTCACCGGATCCCATTAGAACTCCGCATTTAAGCGTGCTTGGTCGAGAGTAGTACTAGGATGGGTGACTCCCTGGGAAGTCCTCGTGTCGCTCTCCTTTTTATATTTTTTTTAAAAACAACCCAATTAACGATTAAAATGGACCAAATTGAATAAATGTTAATTTCACACTCACTTTTCATGTTTTTATAAAAAAAAACACAAAATAAAAGCGTGAAAACGAACGATTTAAGAAAAACGTTAATTTCGTACTATCTGTTGGATTTTTGTATTTTTATATAAAACAACTTACAAAATATCATAAAAACGGATCGATTTGAAGAATTTTTAGTTTTTCTCAAACCGTTTTCTAAACCGGCCAAATAAAATAATGTTATTTTGAAACCGGCCAATGATTAAAGGGTTTTGAATATTTATTTTAAATAATCAAAAAAGGAGAAATTGTGATATATCAAATGAATGAATTGTTCTTTATATGACTGGTGCAATCATACCAGCACTAATACACCAGATCCCATCAGAACTCCGCAGTTAAGCGTGCTTGGGCGAGAGTAGTACTAGAATAGGTGACCCCTTGGGAAGTCCTCGTGTCGTACTCCTTTTTATATATTTAAAAAAAAACCCAATTAATGATTAAAATGGATCAAATTGAATAAACGTTAATTTCACGCTCACTTTTCATGTTTTATAAAAAACACAAAATAAAAGCGTGAAAACGAACGATTTAAGAAAAACGATAATTTCGTACTATTTGTTGGATTTATGTGTTTTTATATAAACCAGCGTACAGAATAGCATGAAAACGGATCGATTTGATGATTTTTCGATGTTTTGTACGAAAAAACACAACATAAACACGTTAAAACGTACGATTTAAAAAAACACATTAATTTCGAACATTTTAATTTATTTTTGATGTTTTTTACTAAACAAAACAAAATAAAACACAAAATAAACGCGTGAAAACGTACGATTTTAAAAAAATACGTTAATTTCGAAAATTTTAATTGATTTTTAATGTTTTTTTACGAAAAATGAACAAAATAAAAGCGTGAAAACGGAACGATTTGAAGAAACCGTGGTTGTAAACGGCTTTCGGCTGTTTGAAACTCGTCCATTTAAAATTTCGTGAAAAATTTATTTTTTTATATTAAATTGTGATGTATCAATTGAATAAATTGTTCATCATATGACGGGTGCGATCATACCAGCACTAATGCATTGGATCCCATCAAAACTCCCCAGTTAAGCGTTCTTGGGCGTGAGTAGTATTAGGATGGGTGACCCCCTGGGAAGTCCTCGTGTCGCACTCTTTTTTATATTTTTTTTGAAAAATAACCCAATTAACGATTAAAATGGACCAAATTGAATAAATGTTGATTTCACACTCACCTTTCCTGTTTTTTAAAAAAATACGAAATAAAAGCGTGAAAACGAACGATTTAAGAAAAACGTTAATTTCGTACTATCTGTTGGATTTTTGTGTTTTTATATAAACAATGTACAGAATATCATGAAAACGGATTGATTTGAAGATTTTTCGATGTTTTGTACGAAAAAACACAAAATAAACGCGTGAAAATGTATGATTTTAAAAAACATGTTAATTTAGAACATTCTAATTGATTTTTGATGTTTTTTACGTAAAAAACAAAATAAAACACAAAATAAACGCGTGTAAACGTATGATTTAAAAAAAACACGTTATTGTCGAACATTTTAATTGATTTTTGATGTTTTTTACGAAAAAAAACCAAAATAAAAGTGTAAAAACAGAACGATTTGAAGAAACTGTGGTCATAAACGACTTTCGGCTGTTTAAAACTAGTCTATTTCGAATTTCGTGAAAAAATTATTTTTTTAAATTAAATTGTGATGTATCAAATGAATAAATTGTTCGTCATATGACTGGTGCAATCATACCAGCACTAATTCACCGGATCCCATTAGAACTCCGCATTTAAGCGTGCTTGGTCGAGAGTAGTACTAGGATGGGTGACTCCCTGGGAAGTCCTCGTGTCGCTCTCCTTTTTATATTTTTTTTAAAAACAACCCAATTAACGATTAAAATGGACCAAATTGAATAAATGTTAATTTCACACTCACTTTTCATGTTTTTATAAAAAAAAACACAAAATAAAAGCGTGAAAACGAACGATTTAAGAAAAACGTTAATTTCGTACTATCTGTTGGATTTTTGTATTTTTATATAAAACAGCTTACAAAATATCATAAAAACGGATCGATTTGAAGATTTTTTAGTTTTTCTCAAACCGTTTTCTAAACCGGCCAAATAAAATAATGTTATTTTGAAACCAGCCAATGATTAAAGGGTTTTGAATATTTATTTTAAATAATCAAAAAAGGAGAAATTGTGATGTATCAAATGAATGAATTGTTCATCATATGACTGGTGCAATCATACCAGCACTAATACACCAGATCCAATCAGAACTCCGCAGTTAAGCGTGCTTGGGCGAGAGTAGTACTAGGATAGGTGACCCCTTGGGAAGTCCTCGTGTCGTACTCCTTTTTATATATTTTAAAAAAAAACCCAATTAATGATTAAAATGGATCAAATTGAATAAACGTTAATTTCACGCTCACTTTTCATGTTTTATAAAAAACACAAAATAAAAGCGTGAGAACGAACGATTTAAGAAAAACGTTAATTTCGTACTATTTGTTGGATTTTTGTGTTTTTATATAAACCAGCGTACAGAATATCATGAAAACGGATCGATTTGATGATTTTTCGATATTTTGTACGAAAAAACACAACATAAACACGTTAAAACGTACGATTTAAAAAAAAACACATTAATTTCGAACATTTTAAAATTATTTTTGATGTTTTTTACTAAACAAAACAAAATAAAACACAAAATAAACGCGTGAAAACGTACGATTTTAAAAAAATACGTTAATTTCGAAAATTTTAATTGATTTTTAATGTTTTTTACGAAAAATGAACAAAATAAAAGTGTGAAAACGGAACGATTTGAAGAAACCGTGGTTGTAAACGGCTTTCGGCTGTTTGAAACTCGTCCATTTCAAATTTCGTGAAAATTTATTTTTTTAAATTAAATTGTGATGTATCAAATGAATAAATTGTTCATCATATGACGGGTGCGATCATACCAGCACTAATGCATTGGATCCCATCAAAACTCCGCAGTTAAGCGTTCTTGGGCGAGAGTAGTATTAGGATGGGTGACCCCTTGGGAAGTCCTCGTGTCGCACTCTTTTTATATTTTTTTTGAAAAATAACCCAATTAACGATTAAAATGGACCAAATTGAATAAATGTTGATTTCACACTCACCTTTCCTGTTTTATAAAAAAATACGAAATAAAAGCGTGAAAACGAACGATTTAAGAAAAACGTTAATTTCGTACTATTTGTTGGATTTTTGTGTTTTTATATAAAACAACATAAAAAATATCATGAAAACGGATCCATTTGAAGATTTTTCGATGTTTTGTACGAAAAAACACAAAATAAACGCGTGAAAATGTATGATTTTAAAAAACATGTTAATTTAGAACATTCTAATTGATTTTTGATGTTTTTTACGTAAAAAACCAAATAAAACACAAAATAAACGCGTGTAAATGTATGATTTTAAAAAAACACGTTATTGTCGAACATTTTAATTGATTTTTGATGTTTTTTACGAAAAAAAAACAAAATAAAAGTGAAAAAACAGAACGATTTGAAGAAACTGTGGTCGTAAACGACTTTCGGCTGTTTAAAACTCGTCTATTTCGAATTTCGTGAAAATTTCATTTTTAAAATTAAATTGTGATGTATCAAATGAATAAATTGTTCATCATATGACTGGTGCGATCATACCAACACTAATGCACCGGATCCCATCAGAACTCCGCATTTAAGCGTGCTTGGTCGAAAGTAGTACTAGGATGGGTGACTCCCTGGGAAATCCTCGTGTCGCTCTCCTTTTTATATTTTTTTTAAAAACAACTCAATTAACGATTAAAATGGACCAAATTGAATAAATGTTAATTTCACACTCACTTTTCATGTTTTTATAAAAAAACACAAAATAAAAGCGTGAAAACGAACGATTTAAGAAAAACGTTAATTTCGTACTATCTGTTGGATTTTTGTATTTTTATATAAAACAGCATACAAAATATCATGAAAACGGATCAATTTGAAGATTTTCTAGTTTTTCTCAAACCGTCCAAATAAAATTATGTTATTTTGAAACCGGCAACGATTAAAGGGTTTTGAATATTTATTTTAAATAATCAAAAAAGGAGAAATTGTTAGAAAAATTGGATAGTTAATTAATAAGTAATTAACTATATAAAAGAACTTAATCAAACTCAACTTTATGTGCAGGTACATATCTTCAACCAGACCGGTCAAACCGATTTTCTTGAAGAAGCACAAACCGGAACTCCTTAATTAAACCATCCTCTTAGAAATCCGGATCGACTTAACTTCAGGACCGGCTGAATTGCAAACTGAAAATGTCCGACTGGTTCAACCTCTTAAAAATCCTAAAGCTACCATACATCTCCAACGGGCAGATTATTCAAAGATATGAATATGTTAGAAGTTAACGTGTTGATATAAACAAATATTCCTTGGGAATATGCAAAAAAAGGTTCTGAAACAAGGCAGAATGCAGGTGAATGATTACCTGACATTGCCTAAGTCCATAAGCAACTTCCAAGGAGCAGGCGACCGCCAAATGAACAACTGCCATGTGTACAAAGACATAACGTGCAAGTCACCTAATTCGGACCAGCACAACTTCTTGGGACCAATCACCTTGGAGAGAGAGAAATATGACCGTTGTCATATTTCCACTATAAAAGGAAGCTAAAGGGTTGAAGAAAACGCTCTTGATCACGTGAAGAATTAACGAACAATAAAATCCTTTTGCACAACTTTCTCACTCTTGCGATCATACTTTGAGAAATCTACCAAGCTATTGAGTGATAAGAACAAATTGTAAAAGTTCTAAGTATTTATAATATTTGTAAAACTGTATTACAATACTGTGTGAGTGTTGTAAGGTGTACGACGAGTAGTAAATAAGACTCGATCGTGAAGTGTATTGTGTTGTTGAATATTCCTTAGTGAATATCCTTCTCACTGTTTGAGAAGAAGGGGTGACGTAGGAGTTTAATCTCCGAACATCCATAAAAAAATCAGCGTCATGTGTTATTTACTGATTTCCGGTCACTTAAACCAACCGAACTGATCTCTCATTTCTCCGAACTGATTCTTCTTTACTCTCTTCTTTAACCAATCTGTGTGTGTTATTTCAGGCTGTAACAAACATTTCCTCACTTGAACCCGGTTCAAGAATTTGTGACAGACTGTGTAGTGTTAAGACCAGTGTTAATTCTTAACCGGATTAGCACCAACCATTGAGTGTGTTGTAAGCGGTCTCCTTTAGCCGGACCCAGGTCCCCTATTGGCAATCCCGATCCTAGCAGGAATCTTGACAAGATATCTCATAACGGAAAAATCCTCTCTATAAATGAAGACATTAAATGCTTTCAAAACCATTCACCTATTTAAGGAACCATTCATCACGAACAAAAGTCACAACATCTTTGTTTTCTCACTCTAAACAAAAACTTCCTTCTCTCAAAATTCTCAAGATAAACCCAAACCTTTGATCATCTCTAATCATTGATTTCGATTCTGCTTTAACCTCTAAAACAAGAGGAATCATCTTTGAACCTCTGGTAGACTTCGGTCTGCAGAAGTTCTTGGAAGGATCCGATTTCATTCTGGATTCGAAAGTAATCGAATTCTTCGATCATGCCGCTGTATTGAAAGATGGAAGTATGCAACACATACCCTTCCTGATCTCGGAAGAATCATTTGCCGAACTCTTCGAATTACATCCGAAAGCTTTTCAGATTTTCCCTCTCTTTCCATACCTGCACATGAGGAGTTTTCTTACTTCTTCTCCAACACTTCCAATCCTGTCAACTGTCACGGTCTCAAATCCGACATTGCCCCCTATTTTAAGATCTTCCAAGACATCATTCAACGATTCATCTTGGGACATGTGATGAATCAGTACTACACTCGGTAGGTGTATGATATGATGATTGCCATAGCCTGCGAAATGCCCATCAACTAGGCTTCTCTTATCTTCAACAACTTAAAGAAGATGATCCAATCCCCTTGATGAAGAATCGGCTATGCGCCTCAGATTAGTCGGTATCTTCGCTCCATCATTCCAATTTCAAACCTTGAACCAAGAACCTCGGTCAGTCCGGCCAACATCCTAACCGAAGAATCGGTGGAAATATAGATCTAGAGAATACAAATCTAGGCCTTAAGATTCTAAATTACAACCGGTCATTTTGTTGTACGACTGATTGTTCTATCTAAACCAGACTATGTTTGCATTTCTTTTAAAAAGGAAACCGTTTTACTTAAAAGAACGTGCATTATTTCATTTCGGTTCATCATTTTTTGGTTCATCTTTAATCTAGTGTAATTTAATTCGGCTCATTTCAAATTTACCGCTTAAAATTACCATCAAACAAGTTTACCGCCCACTGTTTATCATCCGCATTTACCGCTGATTTTTACTGCCAAAAAGTTACCGCAGTAACTTTTAGAGGGAAAATAGGCACCTTTTTGTTGAAAAGATGTGACGGTTCGGTGACATAACCGCCACGTCCATCACATATATAAAGAGATCATGAACATTATTTCAGTTACAACGTTTTATCTCTCTAGAAATTTCTTTTGCTCTCAGATTTTATCACTCAATTCTTCTAAAGTTTATCTAGATTTCTAGTATGGGACTTGATAGTGCCCTCTTTTTTCATATAATTCAGGTTGATTTCGAGGAGATTCAAAGCAATAGAACGGAGGAGATTCGAAGGTTGATGGATGCGATCAAGAACTCGGGACTGGAGTTCTTACTTGGAGGTCCATTCGTCCTGCATCAGGATGAAGTTAAGGTGTTCTTCGAGAATTTCAAACTGAAGAAGAATGTTATCCATGCAATGGTGGGAAGTAAAAATTTTCAGATAACGGAGGAGGTGTTCGCAGAGGCCCTTCATCTTCCAACAGAGGGACCTGACTTTTTGACCGATTTATCGGAAGAAGATGCTTTGGAGATTCAGAAGATGATATCCAACTCGGATGAACCGATAGAGTTCACCGGAAGGAAAAGTGCATTGAAGTTCGAATACCGGTTGCTATTTGACATCATCTCCAAATCCCTTCAAGGAAAAGGAGGTAATTTCTATAATATTACCCGGTCCAAATTCGAAATGATGATCGAAATTATTCGCGATGACAAAATAAACTGGGTCGGTGTCCTGTTTGAAATCATGTGTGAGATGGTGGTTGGGAAGAAGGACATGCCATTAGGGTATGCAATGCAGATCGGCAAGATCCTGCTATATCTTCAAATTCCAATCACTCTCGGTACTGTTCTTCCTGAGAACAAGATTTTAAACTCTGTGAATATTGGGAAGAGCTGGGTTCGAACCGAAAAGGCTAAATCACCAAGAGAAAAGGAACCGAAAGAGAAAGAACCGAAGGCTAAGAATCCAAAGGTGAAAGAAACCAAGCAAGCAACTAAGAAAGGAAAGAAGTCGGTTGCTGAGAAAACGGCCAGTGAGGCAACCAACAACGAGAAAACTCCTACTGCTACGTCTCCCTGACTGGTTGACCGCGAAGGAACTCCGGTCCCCAATCTAGTTGATGGTCAAATTTTAGCCGAACCTGATCAAAATCCAACTCAGGAGGAGACGGTTAATAATACAGTCATTTTAGATTCTGAGATTCCGAACTTTAAAATGACCGATGATAGGGCCGATGAAATTTTTGATGGCGTTCTCAAAATGGTTGCAGAAGACACTCATGATTTATTAAACTCGTTCTATGAATGGTCGAGACTAAGGACTGAAACACTATTTGAGAACATGCTCCTAGATTATTCCGAAGCCGACAGGTGGTCCAACTTAATAAACTTGGAGAGAAAGGTGACTGAATTCGCCAAGACATCATCCGTACCATTAGCCATGTCAAGGGCAAGGTTGATAGAAACCAACGCAAAATTAAAGATACTAACGTCAACGATGGAAACCGCTTATCAAAATCATATGGCTAATGGTGGAATAACCGGGGTAGATAAGAGTGTGTTGGATACAATGGAATCAGTTGTAGAGAGACTTTAAGCCGATATCTAGAAAATGGAAGAAGAAACCGAGATGAATGTTGCAATGTACTTCACTCCAGTTGAAGAGGCTGGCCTAATTGGGAAACATCTGACACAGACAACTTTTGAGTTCGGTCAATCATCAAGACCGGGAGGGGATGAACATGAAGAAAGTCAACCAGAATCTCCCTCTGCGTCTCCAGAAAAAGATAGCGCAACGGTTTCACCATCCACCGCAAATGTCCAGGGCAAGGACACATCTAATGCCAAGTCTTCATCAGGTAAGTCTCCTAACTGAAATGAAACTATAGAGAATAATCCTCCAAGACAGATCGGCCCAACTCTATCATTATCGGTTCATTATGCGCCTCCGGTACAAAATCAAGTTGTTATTCCATTTCCAGATGAAATAAAAGTGTTCATCCTGAAAACGATTCAAGACTCCATGGCCTTGTAGCAGGCATCTCTGGACGCTAAGACTTCCTCGTGGCAGGCATCCCTAGAATCTAGGGTTTTTTCGACCGATTCTAAAATTGAGAATGTTGAAAAGGTCACGTCTCAAACTCTAGAGATGGTGCAAGGCATATCGGTTCAGATATACGAGTTGATAAGAGTGAAAGTTGTTGCCCATGAAGAACAGATAAGAAGAGATGAAGAAACGGCCAGAAAGTTTCAGGCCGATGAGGAAGAAACGGCACAGCTAGCTAAGGAAACCGAACTTACTGACGCAGAATTAGCCCAGAAAATTCAAGACGAAAAAAATAATCTTGAAGCGGCTATACAAGCAAACGCCGATGAAGAGAGAAGAAAGACACCCACCACAATTGCCAAAAAGATTAGAGCTCAAGAAAAGAAAAGAAAAAGAGAACAAGTAGCAGCGGTTTTATCTCGCGTTGAGCAGACAAGTATTCAGACGGTTGCGAATCCAGGCAATGGTTTAAACAGTCCAATTGCTGATGAAGAAGAGGAAGATGTTGCACCTCTGAATCCAAGAAAGCGCCAGCCTGCAGCCTCAACCACACCGATTTCACCAGCTTCAATTAAATCTGTTCGTTCTAATGCATGGTCAGATCAAGGAACTAAAGCAAACTCGGTTGAACACTTTATGTAGAGTTAGAGATCCTCACCATTCCAAGTTCATGCTCAACCGATGAGACACCAACAGTCGGCTGGATTCTCAGGTCAACCGGGTGGCAGTTTCCAAGATCCCACTACTCCGGGAACGAGTTTCGTATAAGGATGGGTCCACGACACGATCAACCAACCGGATAAAAGGGGCCAATAATCTCTCAACCTTTAAGATTTTCGTTTCAAATATATATAATTATAACTTATGATATTTTGGAAACTTATATTATTCGGTTCAAACTTATATATATATATATAATATATCTTACGACTATTTTAGGAAATTATGATATTTTGGAAAATACAAAATTTTCGGTTTCAGTTTCAACTTTCTGGTTTTGATATCTTTATATAAAAATATCAAAAACGGAGAAATTGTTAAGTATACAAAATTTTACATACAAAATTCTTCCTCAAATAAAGTTCCCCTTAAATCAAAACGCTTTTCCAAAAACCGGCAAAATAAATACAAGTTCTTTTAAAAACAGGCCATCGATTACAGAGTTTTGAATATTTAACTTAAATAATCAAAAATGGAGAAATAGTTAGAGAAATTAGACAAGATAATTATAAGTAATTAACTATCTAAAAGAACTTAATTAAACTTCAACTCTATGTGTAGGTACATATTTTCAATCTGGTCGGTCAAAACTATTCTTCCAAAATAGCACAAACCAAAACAACGTATTCATATTCTCTGAAGTCCAACTCGGCTAGAATTCAAGACCGGTTAAGATTATCAACCGATATGTGTCCGGTCAAGATCAAATCCTAAGGCAATATATACTCATCGGACAGATTAAATCAAGATCAAAGATACGAATACAATGGCAGTTGACGTGTTGATGCAAACATATATTCCTCGGAATATGCAAAGGAAGATCTTTAAAGGTTCATACTACGTCACTTGTTATCTGATATAAGCCTGCTGATTAGACTAAAGGAAGCTATCAGATGAACAATTACCAGATTTGGTACTATCTAGAAGCAACCTTCAAGGAGCAGGCAACTGGAAAATGAATAACTTCCAAGTGTACAAAAATACAAACGTACAAGTTACCTAATTCAAGTCGGCACGGCATCATCATTTGGGAAGCTTCTATCAGATTGCTGATCCTTTGACCAATCATATAAGAGAGAGAGAAATATAACCGTTTTCATATTTCCACTATAAAAGGAAACTAAAAGGCTTAAGAAAATCTTCTTGTTCTTCTTGGACTTCTTGCTCTTCCTACGCACTTAACTCTCTAGCTCTAGATTCTAAATCTTGCGAACATACTATAAGAAATCTACAAAGCTATTGAGTGATAAGAACAAAATAAAAAGTTTTGTGTGTTTACATATTTGTAAAAGTGTATTACAATACTGTGTGAGTGTTATAAAGTGAACATTTAGCAGTAAATAAGACTCGATTGTATGTTGTATTGTGTGGTTGAATATTTCTTAGTTAATATCCTTCTCATTGTTTGAGAAGAAGGGGTGACGTAGGAGTTTCATCTCCGAACATCCATAAAATTTATGTCTTGTGTTCTTCATTTATTTTCGGTCACCAAACTAACCGAACCGGTTTCCCCTCATTCTAACCGATCCTTCTCTACTCTCTTCTTTAACCAATCCGTGTGTGTTGCTTCAGGCTGAAATAAACATTTCTTCCCTTGAACTCGGTTTAAGAGTTTGTGACAGTCTATAGTGTTAAGACCAGTGTTTATTCTTAACTGAATTAGCGCCAACCGTTGTGTGTGTGTTTAAAGATATCTCCTTTAGCCGGATCCCGGTCCTCTATCGGTGATCCCGATCCTAACATATTTAATATATTATGTTTAAATGATGAAGAAGGATATAAATAATAAAGATCGAATAAGATTTCAAAAATATCAGTCGGGTGCTTGTAAAAGAAATATCAAGAAACGACATGAGGCAATGCAAGAATCATTAGTGGTTTCAATTTGTACGTTATTCAATAGAAAAAAAAAGTTCTCAACCTTTGAATCAAGATGAAAATGAAGAAAATGATAGTTTAAGAGCAGGATATGAAGTCTTGGAACAATCTAATACTATGGTTATGAATGATAATATTGAGGATGAAGGTGATAATGAAGAAAATGATAGTCTCGGGGATGAAGGTGATAATAAATAAAATGATAGTCTTAGAAATAAAGGTGATAATGAAGAAAATGATAGAATTAGAGATGAGGTACTTGAACAACCCATGACTATAAATGCTAATATTGAGGATGAATGTGATGATAAAGAACTTACTCATATGATTGAATTTGAAAAGGACATTGATGTGAACTATGATCTAAGATTTGGGGGAAGTATTAATGATCTAAAAGGATAATGTTAGTTCAACGAGGTCTATTAAGATTTTAAAAGATAGGTTTCCTAAGGATAGTATAAGTGGGAGATGTTTTCCTCCAATTTTTACGTTTTTATTGTACTCAATGGTGAGAAACAAGAAAGGAAATGGCTTGTGTATTCAAATGAGTTTAATAAGGTCTTTTATTTTTATTGCAAACTATTTAAGCATACAACTATGACAAGTAGTTTGACTGAAGATGGAACTAATGATTGACAACCTTTATCCAAAGATTAAAGAGCATGAAAGTAATTCAAAAAACTTCCTCAATATTTTAATATGTAATGAACTGGAAAAAATACAACAACAAAGAGAGAAATCGTCGGAAGTTAATATTAACTCGAATAATTGGGATTGTGAAGTATTTTTCTCGAAATAATTTGTCGCTATGTGGGTCTAGTGAGAAAATTTATGAGAATACTAATGGAATGTTTTTATTAACTTATTGAACTTCTTGCAGGATTTGATCATACTATGAAAGAACACCTTCAACTTATGATAAATAAAAAAATTCACAATCATTATATTAGCCAAAAATTTCAAAATGAATTGATAAATTTGTTGGCGGAAGAGATCAAAAAATATTTCTCAATAAGAATTCAAAAGAAAAATATTTTTCCATAATCCTTGATTGTACCCTAGATATAAGTCATCAAGAACAAATGGTGATTGTTATAAGATGTGTATATATGGATGATATTATTGTCAAAGTGCAAGAGTTCTTTCTTGGGTTTATAAATGTTGAAGACACATAAGGGCTTGGAATTTTCAAACGATTAGAAGATGTTTAGATCGAACTTCAACTCAACATTGATGATATAAGAGGGAAATGTTATGACAATGGCTCAAATATGAAAGGTAAATATCAAGGTGTAAAAAAAAGGTTACTAGATGTAAATCCTAGAGAATTTTATATTCCACGTGGATGTCTTAATTTAAACCTTGTTATATGTGATATCGCAAAATTTTGTGACCAAAGAACATATTTTTTTTGATATTTTGCAAAACATTTATACATTGTTTTTGTCTTAAATTCAACAATGATACCTTCTTAAAACATTTGTGAAGAATTTGACAACTAAGCCTTTGTCTACGACTTGTTAGGAAAGTCGTATTGAAAGCCTTAGAGCAATAAAAAATCAAGTAGTAGAAATGTAGAATTTAGAGATGCTTTGAAAAGCATGATCAAATTGGGAGTGTAGAAGTTAAAGGCTTGTGGATGTTTATTTTAGAAGATTTTGAGTTCTTGATTATCTTATGTATTTGGTACAATGTTTTAGACAAAGTTAATCGTATTCGTAAATTACTTCAACAAAAAGATATATAAATTGAGGATGCAATTACAAGAATGAAGGAGCTCATTTTATACATTAAAAATGTTAGAGAATATGGTTTTGAATATTTGATGGAGGAAGCTAGAATACTTGCACGTAAAGTTGGCATTGATCCCCGTGTTTGTTCAAAAAAGAGTTTCTCGTAGGCCGAAGAAATTTGATAAGGGTGTGAGAGATGATGGCAATGCCAATCAATTATCAGAGGATAAATTTAGAATAGCATATTTTCTCCACATTATAGATCAAGCTCTTACATTGATTTGAGATCAGTTTGAGCAATTTGAACGATATGAAGAACTCTTTGGATTTTTATTCAATGAAAAATTTAAAACTATTAGTGAAGAGAAATTGTTGAAGGATAGTACTAAATTAGAAAATTTCTTGAAACACAACCAACAAATGGACATTGATGATGATGAATTATTTAAAGAGCTTAGTAATTTGAAGACAATGCTACTGGGAGAAGTAAAAAGATCAATTGACATCCTTAACTTTACAAGGTCACTATGGAAGGCATGTTGTTTCAAAATGTAGGGATTTTTTATCGAATTTTGTTGACTATAAGTTTGATAGGATAGGCTTTATCGATAGAGACGGGGATCTGGTTAAGGATGAAGGATTATGAAAAACGGTTTGAAAGAAATCCTGTCAGGGATTTAATTCGCTTTCTATTTTACGCAAACTTGTGTAAACACTTGGAACAGATTCAAGGCAAAATTGTTTACTTGGGTTTGAAGCACATGATGAAATAAGAAAAGATGACAGAAAAGAAGAACACAGCAGTTAGTTTATGGATGTTCGGAAAAACTCTCCTATGTCACCCTTTCTTCCAACCACCGGAAGGATTCACTATAATATGGTTCGAATCAAATATAGTTTACACACACACATAGCTCACTATTGAATAGAACACTTTCTGTTCAATTACAAGATGAAGAATATCACTCAGCTAAAGGTGTTTTGATTCTAGCTCTCTCTCCCGATTCACACACAGTACAATCAGAAAGAAGCTTCACAATATTCAAAGGCTTGAATTCTCTGTACTTTTAGTAAGCAAGATTGGCAAGTAAAAGGTGCTTCGTCCGTTGTCCTTAGGATTTGTTAAATACTGAGCAGGAGCTAACGGTCGAATCTTCAAGAATGATACGTGGCACTCTTCCATTGGAAAGCCTCCATTGTACACATCAGGTTCTGAGCACAAGGATCTTGGTCGTACATCACTGGTAGTGCGCCGAATATTCCATCAGGGATGTACCTGCAAAACAAGTAATGTAAGGAAAATTATCTTACGTGACATTCCTTGATTGGATGCATATAGTTGTTGTACTAATCTTCACTAGAAAGTGGAGCAGAAGTAGGGTACATCTATAGCACGTGGGTAGGTGAAATGCTAGATTCAAGTGTACTACTTAAACTGAGCATTAGACGTATTTCAGTTAGACGGATTATGAAAATCAGTCTAATGAAATAAGTGATCTCCTTTTAATAGAAAAACGTCTATTAGACCGCCTGGTCTAATAGAATTAGACTCGCTTCTAATTACAATAACCATTAGACTACACGTCTAACTCCACTGAGTTAGACTGCACGTCTAATTCCGGTTCTACCTCAGACTTGTCTGAAGGAGTTAGACGCACGTCTAACTTTCACTTAATTAGATCACACGTCTAATTATCCAATAACCATTAGACTGCACGTCTAACTCCACTGAGTTAGACTGCACGTCTAATTCCGGTTCTACCTCAGACTTGTCTGAAGGAGTTAGATGCACGTCTAACTTTCACTTAATTAGACCACACGTCTAATTATCCAATAACCATTAGACTGCACGTCTAACTCCACTGAGTTAGACTGCACCTCTAATTCCGGTTCTACCTCAGACTTGTCTGAAAGAGTTAGACGCACGTTTAACTTTTACTTTCTATTAGACTGCACGTCTAACTCCACTGAGTTAGACGTCACGTCTAATTCCGCATAAATTAGACTATCCGTCTAATTGCAAATATATTAGACTACACGTCTAACTCCGATGCGTTTGACTGTACGTCTAATTCCGAATATCAATTAGACTTCCCGTCTAATTACAAACATATTAGACTTACGTCTAATTCCGTGTATTCATCAGACTTGCGTCTAATTCTTTACATCTATTAGACTACACGTCTAACTCCGATGAGTTAGACTATACGTCTAATTCTTTGCATTAGACTTACATCTAATTTCGTGTATCTATTAGACCATCCGTCTAATTACACGTCTATTAGATTACACGTCTAATTCCGATGAGTTAGACTGTAAGTCTAATTTTATGTATTCATTAGACTTGCGTCTAATTCTGTACATCTATTAGACTACACGTCTAACTCCGATGAGTTAGACTGTACGTCTAATTCTATGCAATGAAAGTCGAAGTCAGTCTAATGACCCTCATTAGATCCAAGTCTTATGACATATTGTTTCAATACACCTATATCAAAACTCATAAGTTATTTCATCATCAAAATATCAGTGGTTAAATTATTTCAACACTTAGTCAAAATAATTTGACCCAACAATTTCTCCTTTTTTGATGAAGAAATTTCAAACCTGCATACATATATCAATGCATGCATTCATCATATAAATAAACAGATTCATTTGCATGCAAGTAAGTCATTCAAAAATCATCCAAGTTAATCACATATGAGTGTTTTCAGAAGAAACACACAAAACATTGTTCAATGTAACCAAAATAAGTTTACCAAAAACATAATGAAAACATTAAAAATAACTTCAAAAACATTTAATCACTATTCTTCTTCTTCTTCTTCTTCCTGGTCATAACTTCTAGAGAGAATAGACTTCAACCTAGGAAATCTCTAAGACTACGGTTAGAGGAGAGTTGGAGTCTTCTCTTTTCCTTTTCTTAGACTTGAGTGTTTCCACCCTTTGAATGTAATCTACCACTTTCTGGTAGTTCAGGATCTTAGAAGGAAGGGGAAAGATCTTACCGGGTTTGTTCATGAGGAAACAAAGAAGAGAGCTGAGAGGACCATCAAATCCGAAGATCTTCTTCCGAGCAACAACCATTCTGACAAGATTCCCGAAGAGGAAGCTTGTCCAGTTCACCGGAACACCCCTGGTGATAGCCACCATTATCTGAAAGACCTTCGTACAATACTTGTAAGAGGTTTCTTTAGACAGAAGGGATTTCGATATGATATCGCTTAAGAGAGCATATTCAACCTTCAAGAGGTTTTTCTTTCCATGAATTTCTACTAGAGGGGAATCTGAAAAGACCTTTATCATCGTAATCATTAGATTAGGAGTGGTTGAGAAATCATCAATACCTTCTTTTAGGAGATTGAAAAATGCACCAAAATATTCTTCTGTGATACAGACCATCTGGCCCATTACGGCACCAGCAATAACACTGTCTTGATAGAAGCTAGTGTATTGGAAAAAATCGTTAAATAACTGTTCGTGATAGGTTTCATGAGGGGTGAGGAATCTTCTCAGCCCAGAAGCTTTTAACGATTCGAACATCCTATGCATTCCCGGAGATTTTACAGTGGATACGGATTAAAAGTCCACTTGAATCGATTTTGGACGGAAAGGCAACATTATGATTTGATGAAGGAGGGTTAGAACGATTCGAATTCTAAAGACAGGGAGAGATTGATTTCAAGGATCTTCTATCTTTTAGAGTGAATGATCCTATCAATATCAGGGTTTTTAATCATGTATAAGAAAACTAATGATTATTCCTACCGTCAAGAACTTCAAAAGACAGTTCCCAATAAACACAACATTTAATGTTAGCATGAAACATAACGTTTAATACTAAGTGTACAAGAAAAAGTTGTCAGAAATATTAGTCATTCCTTGCATATTGAGAGACACATGTCTTCAATTCTTTTTAGGAATGACTGATTTATTTTTCGGCGGGAAAATAAACTTGATCGGATCATTAAAAGACAGCTGTCCAAATAGCCAGAAGATGAAGAGTCTAATTACACCAATAGTTAGACGTTTATTCTCCTTTTCACATTTTCAACTTCCTTTTGATTATCAGTCTATTAGACGTGTACGTCTAATTATGCAATAACAGCACATGAGACACGCGTGTCTGGTTAGACGTGAGCATCCACTTGCTCATGACGTAAAAACGTCTAACGTCTATTAGACGCATCCGTTTAACCAAGCAGGTTAGAATAACCAAGACAATGATTTCATATGAAGATGAAACTGCTAAAGTAGACGAGTGTCTAAGTAGATGTGTTTCTCAAAACTCTGAATCCTTAGGACAAATTAATACCTCTGTCTTTCATATCTATTCAGTTGCGTTTTGAACAATAAGTTCCCCCTTAATTTATGCACGTAATTACGTCAATCAAGATCAACAAGACCTAGCATGTTTCTAAAATGAGAAAACTTAGCTTCCAGTAGAGGTTTCGTGAAAATGTCCGCAGTTTGTTGATCTGTAGGAGCATGTACAAGACGATTTTGCTTCTGATTGACATGTTCTCGGATGAAATGATGCCTGATTTCAATATGCTTTGTCCGAGAATGCAGAACTGGATTGTAGAAAATTGCGATAGCACTTGTGTTGTCGTAGAAAATTGGAGATTCATCAGCCTCAATTCCATAGTCTCTGAGTTGTTATTGAATCCACAAAACTTGAGAGCAACAACTACCAACTACAAGATACTCTGCTTCTGCTGTAGACGTGGCGACCGATGTCTACTTCTTGCTGAACCATGTGATTAGACGATCTCCAAGGAACTGGTAAGTTCCACTTGTGCTTTTTCTATCAATTTTGCATCCTGCATAATCTACATCTGAGAAACTAATTAAATTGAAACTGGAATCCTTCGGATACCATAGTCCCACATTTTGAGTTCCCTTTAAGTATTTAAGAATATGTTTAGCAGCAGTAAAATGAGAGAGTTTAGGATCAGCCTGAAATATGCCACAAACACCAACAACAAATTGAATGTTTGGCCTGCTAGCAGTTACATACAACAGAGAACCGATGAGTCCTCTATATGCTGTTACATCGACACTTTGGACACCTTCATCTTTATCCAATTTAATTGAAGAACTCATTGGAGTAGCTGCTGCAGAACAATTCTCCAAACCAAACTTTTTTAACAATTCTTTGGTGTATTTTTTCTGGTTGATAAGAGTTCCGTTTTTTAGCTGACGGATCTGAAAAGAATGTAAGTTCTCCCATCATTCTCATTTCAAACCTGTCCTGCATCAGCTTGACAAATTTTTCACACAATTTGGGATTAGTTGACCCAAAAATAATTTCATCAACATATATCTGAACAAGTAGAATGTGAGAATCTTTAGTAAATCTAAACAGGGTTTTATCCACTGTTCCAACCACAAAATCATGATCAAACAAGAAATTGGTTAAAGTGTCATACCAAGATCTAGGAGCTTGTTTCAGACCATACAATGCTTTGTTAAGCCTATAAACATGATTTGGCAAAACATGATCTACAAAACCAGGGGGTTGTTCAACATATACTTCTTCACTTAATTTTCCATTTAGGAATGCACTTTTCACATCCATTTTAAAGACTTTAAAATTCTTAAATGATGCATATGCTAGGAAGATTCTGATTGCCTCTAGTCTTGCAACCGGTGCAAAGGACTCATCAAAATCAATACTTTCTTCTTGTCTGTATCCTTGAGCAACTAAACGAGCTTTGTTTCTAATGACTAAGCCATCTACACTAAGCTTGTTTCTAAAGACCCATCTTGTTCCTATGAATGACTTGTTAGTTAGTCTAGGAGTAAGATACCACAATTTATTTCTATCAAATTGGTTTAACTCCTCTTGCATAGCATTGATCCAATCTGGATCAACTATAGCTTCACCAATTTTTTTAGGTTCAATTTGAGAAATAAATACAGAATTGGCCATTTAATCCATCAGTTAGTGTCTTGTCCTTCGAGGAGAAAAAGGATTTCCAATTATCAATTCTGGTGGATGATTTCTGTTCCATCTGAAGTTGGAACCAAGGGGATTGGTCATCTGAACCGGTGATACCGCGACATCCAAACTCTCAACTTCTTGTTGAACAGGAGTTTGCACATCTGGTTGAACTTCAACCGGATCAACCACGGGATCAAATAGAGTCATCCGCTTGTCCAAGGTTTCTTCTTCTTCACTTACAGACTCAAGACTAGCTGCTTGCAATCTGTCAGCAATATCAATGGGTTCATTAGATTTGCTCTCAACAGGCTCATCAAACACTACATGAATGGATTCTTCAACAGTCTGTGTTCTTTTGTTGTATACTCTGTAAGCTTTTCTTACTGATGAGTATCCCAACATGAATCCCTCATTTGCTTTAGCATCAAAAGCGGTCAAATAAACCTTTCCATTGTTATGGATAAAACATTTACACCCAAATATCTTAAAATAAGAAACTATGGGAATTCTCCCATAATACAGCTCATAGGGAGTTTTATCAAAACGTTTGTTGATTATTGACCGGTTTTGCATATAGCAAGTAGTACTAATGGCTTCCGCCCAGAACCTCTGAGGTACATCTAATTCAGCAAGCATGGATCTCGCTGCTTCCTCTAGAGTTATCACTCTTCTGTCAACAATGCCGTTTTGCTGTGGAGTTCTGGCACCAGACAACTCGTGCATAATTCCAGTCTCCTCAAGATAAGATGATAGGTATCTGTTAGTGAATTCAGTTCCCTGATCACTTCAGATGCATGTGATATTTAAAGATTTCTGATTCTGAATCCCTTTAAATATCCTAATCATGTTTTCAGCAGTTTTATCTTTTGATGGTAAAAATTCAACACATGTAAAACGAGAAAAGTCATTGATAACAAATAAGGCAAATATCATTCCTCCTATACTTTTTACAGGAATTGAACCAAAAAGATCCATATGTAAAAGTTCTAAGATACGGCTAGATTTTGATTTTCCTTTGCTTTTGAACGATGATCTGCCCTGTTTGCGTAACTGGCAAGCAATGCATATCTTGTCCTTTGAAAACTGAAGTTGATTGAACAAATGTTGTTGATGGTTTTAAAATTCAAATGGTTCAAACGTTTATGCCATAACCATTTCTGGTCATTCTTGGCAATCATGCACATAGGATCATAAGTTTCTTTTTGCCAATTCATTTTATATGAGTTTCCTACTCTACTTCCAATCAATAAAATGTTTCAATCTTGGTCTTTAACTAAACATGTATGAGTTTGAAAGTCTATTGACAAACCGTTGTCACATAATTGACTAATGCTGATTAAGTTATAACATAGATTGTCAACAAGCAATACGTCATTAATAGTTAGGTTACCATGGATAATCTTACCCTTACCCATGGTCTTACCCTTCTTGTTGTCACCAAATGTGATCTTAGGTCTAGAGCAATCTGATATATTAGTGAAAAGCTGTTTGTTTCCTGTCATATGCCTAGAACATCCGCTATCAAGATACCATACAGATTCTTCCAGTCCCTCGTTTATTTGTACCTACATAAATAAATATTTACAATCTTTTGGTACCCACCTTTAATTGGGTCCTCGGTCAATCAGTCCCTTAGGAATCCATATTTGAGTTATTTTGATGGACTTTCCATTTTGTTCCGTGATTAATGCGTATGTTTTTGACTTAGCAGACGACTTCCTGCTAGCCACTGATCCTTTAACTTTTGAAGAAGATTTTCTTTTCAAACTCCTTGACTTAGAGTCAGATTTTAAATTACCAAACTTATTAGCTTTTTCTAGCTTATTCTTAAGCCAGCTAACAGTCGGTGGAACATAAACTATTTCATTTTTGAAAGCAACTTATTCATAATAGGATCAGATTCACTGTTAGTCATACTTCTCTTGACGAAACTTATTGGCTTAAGTTTGTCATTTGGCCTTCACTTTTTGCATGACAGGTTTGGATCATTGCTATTATATCCCAATCCGGATCTAGATCTAGCAGGTTTCAACATGCTGATCTGATATTTGACAGCATCACCAGACCTTGTCCATGCACTGACAATATAGTTTAATCTCTTGTTTTCAGATGAAAGAGTTTGAATCTGTTCTTTGAGCATCTCATTTTCAGATGAGATCTCAGTTAAGTTTTCATAAAAAACGTTTAGTTCAGATTCTTGGTTTGAAGAGAGAATAGTTGATTCATATTTAACTTTCATTTCATAAAAAGAGTCAGCTAACTTCTTATACTCAATGGCCATTTCATTGAGTGCATTAGTTAACTCCTCGTTGGTAAATTCTGGTGCAGAGATATCATTTACCTTAGATTGATCATCTGCCATCAGACATGTGATAGCTTCATTCTCTTTTTCGATAGGATGCTCCTCTGTATCACTATCAGCCCATCTGGATTTGTTCTGATTGCAAATGAATGCTTTCTGGTTCTTCTCTGCCTGAGAGTTTGCACCGTAGATCTAATTAAGATTATCCCAGATCTCTTTAGTAGTGGAACAGGACTTGATCTCACAGAACATATTCATGTTGAGCGACTGGTATAGAATGTTCTTAGCAACATTGTCCAGGTTGTTGGTCATCTTATCTTCAGTAGTCCATTCACTTCTTGGCTTTGAAAACTTTATGGGGCCATCGGTAATAACGCTTCACATATCATAGTCAATAGCATCCAAGTGAGCTTGAATTCTTATCATCCAACAATCGTAGTTGTCTTTTGACAGAAAAAGAATTTCATCGATGAAAGACATGCTTCGGGTTTTTGATGCTTGAGAATAGAAACAAGGCTCTGATACCAATTGATAGGATCGACTTTATCGATAGAGACGGGGGTCTGGCTAAGGATGAAGGCTTATGAAAAACGGTTTGAAAGAAATCCTATTTGGGATTTAATTCGCATTCTATTCTATGCAAACTTGTGTAAACACTTGAAACGGATTAAAGGCGGAATTGTTTACTTGGGTTTGAAGCACAAGATGAAATAAGAAAAGATGACAGAATAGAAGAACACAGCAATTTGTTTATGGATGTTCGGAGAAACTCTCCTACGTCACCCCTTCTTCCAACCACCGGAAGGATTCACTATAATATGGTTCGAATCAAATACAGTTTACACACACTTAGCTCACTATTGAACAAAACACATTCTGTTCAATTACAAGATGAAGAATATCACTCAGCTAAAGGTGTTTTGATTCTAGATCTCTCTCTCTCGATTCACACACAGTACAATCAGAAAGAAGCTTCACAATATTCAAAGGCTTGAATTCTCTGTAGTTTCAGTAAACAAGATTGGCAAGTAATAGGTGCTTCGTCCGTTGTCCTTAGGATTTGTTAAATACTGAGCAGGAGCTAACGGTCGAATCTTCAAGAATGATACGTGACACTCTTCCATTGGAAAGCCTCCATTGTACCCAGCAGATTCTGAGCACAAGTATCGTGGCCGTACATCACTAGTAGTGCGCCGAATATTCCATCAGGGATGTACCTGTAAAACAAGTAATGTGAGGGAAATTCTCTTACGTGGCATTCCTTGATTGGTTGCATATAGTTGTTGTACTAATCTTCACTAAAAAGTGGATCAGAAGTAGGGTACATCAATAGCACGTGGGTAGATGAAATGCTAGATTCAAACGTACTGCTTAAACTGAGCATTAGACGTATTTCAGTTAGACGAATTGTGAAAATCAGTCTAATGAAATAAGTCATCTCCTTCTAATAAAAAAACGTCTATTAGACCGCATGCTCTAATAGAATTAGACTTGCATCTAATTACAATAACCATTAGACTACACGTCTAACTCCACTGAGTTAGACTGCACGTCTAATTCCGGTTCTACCTCAGACTTGTCTGAAGGAGTTAAACGCACGTCTATCTTTCACTTAATTAGACCACACATCTAATTATCCAATAACCATTAGACTGCACGTCTAACTCCACTGAGTTAGACTCCACGTCCAATTCCGGTTCTACCTCAAACTTGTCTGAAGGAGTTAGACGCACGTCTAACTTTCACTTAATTAGACCACACGTTTAATTATCCAATAACCATTAGACTGCACGTCTAACTCCACTGAGTTAGACTGCACGTCTAATTCCGGTTCTACCTCAGACTTGTCTGAAGGAGTTAGACGCACGTCTAACTTTCACTTAATTAGACCACACGTCTAATTATCCAATAACCATTAGACTGCACGTCTAACTCTACTGAGTTAGACTGCACGTCTAACTCTACTGATTTAGACTGCACGTCTAATTCCGGTTCTACCTCAGACTTGTCTGAAGGAGTTAGACGCACGTCTAACTTTCACTTTCTATTAGACTGCACGTCTAACTCCACTGAGTTAGACTTCACGTCTAATTCCGCATAAATTGGACTATCCGTCTAATTGCAAATATATTAGACTACACGTCTAACTCCGATGAGTTAGACTGTACGTCTAATTCCAAATATCAATTAGACTACCCGTCTAATTACAAACATATTAGACTTACGTCTAATTCCGTGTATTCATCAGACTTGCGTCTAATTCTTTATATCTATTAGACTACACGTCTAACTCCGATGAGTTAGACTGTACGTTTAATTCCTTGCATTAGACTTACGTCTAATTATGTGTATCTATTAGACCATGCGTCTAATTACACGTCTATTAGATTACACGTCTAACTCCGATGAGTTAGACTTTAAGTCTAATTTTATGTATTCATTAGACTTGCGTTTAATTCTTTACATCTATTAGACTACACGTGTAACTCCGATGAGTTAGACTGTACGTCTAATTCTATGCAATGAAAGTCGAAGTCAGTCTAATGACCCTCATTAGATCCAAGTCTTATGACATATTGTTTCAATACACCTGTATCAAAACTCACAAGTTATTTCATCATCAAAATATCAGTGTTTAAATTATTTCAACACTTAGTCAAAATAATTTGACCCAACATAGTTACCGTTTCTTCGACAAAGAGAAGTTTTTCTAAGTTGAAGTTGATAAAAAGTTACTTACGATGTACAATGTCACAAGAAAGATTAAATGAATTAGCGATGATATCAATTGAAAAAGAATATTTAGAAAAGCTGGAGTATAATGACTTAATTGAAAATTTCACCTAAAAGAATGCAAGGAGGAGTATTTTTGTTGAATCGAATAGTACTAGTTAATTGATAAATTATGATAGGATCAGTGCTAATAAGAGAGACTAAGGTCTGGCTATTGATAACAACTTATGATAAACGATTCGATTTTAACTCTATTAGAAGTTAAAATCTCTTTCAATTCTTCACAAATCCTTCGAACTCTTGAAACAGTTTCAAATACGGAAGTGTTCGTCGGATTCGAAGCTTTGAACCAATGAAAGATGAATGACAAAAAGTAAAGAACACATGGAGTTGTTTATGGATGTCTAGAGCAAACCCTCCTACGTTACCCCTTCTTCCACAGCTGGAAGGATTTCACTAAATTCTTTGAATCAAATACAGTTTACTAAACTAGCTAACACTCCGTGGAACAAAACAACCTTTGCTCAACTTATAATATATTGAACAATATTCTCATAGCTAGACAGTGTTCTGATTCTTTCTTTCTTGAGCTTAAATGATGTAAGAAATCAGTAAGTGCAAGAGTAAGCTTGTAAGATTGATAATCGATTAGATAACTGATAATTCGTCTGTTGTCTTTGAGCATCTATTTGTAGTAGAAGGACACCAACGGTCGAATCTTCTTCATGGACGCGTGGCAAGCGTCCATTGGAAGGCCACCCATAGTACAAGAGTACAACAGACTCTGAGCAAATGGATCGTGGCCATACCGAACTGATAGTGCACCGAATATCCTCTCTGATATTATCTTGTCCTGGACAAACCATTGGAAGGACATTTGCGTATGTGGCATTCGTTCATTGGATACAATTAACTGGCTTGTCAAACTACACATGAGTGAGTGGAGCAGAATAACAGACAACTAGTTGATTGTGGATCGTATGCTAACTTCAGACGACTGTTGAAGTGAGGCATTAGACGTGCTCCATTAGACTGACAAGTCTAAGGGAGTTAGACGTCAACATCTAACTACGAATCTGTTAGACTGCAACGTCTAACTACGTATCACTTCAGACTTGTCTAAAGGAGTTAGACGTCAACGTCTAACTACGTTTCCCATTAGACTACCACGTCTAATGGAGTTAGACTTCAACGTCTAACTACGTATCTGTTAGACTGCAACGGCTAACTATATTTCTCATTAGACTACCACGTCTAATGGAGTTAGACTTCCACGTCTAACTATGTATCTGTTAGACTACAACGTCTAACTACATATCACTTTAGACTTGTCTGAAGGAGTTAGACGCCAACGTCTAACTACGTGTTCCATTAGACTAACAAGTCTAATGGAGTTAGAATTTAACGTCTAACTACATATCTGTTAGACTTCAACGTCTAACTACGTATCTGTTAGACTTCAACGTTTAAATAAGTATCTATTATACTTCAACGTCTAACTACGTATCACTTCAGACATTTTTAAAGGAGTTAGACGCCAACGTCTAACTACGTTTCCCATTAGACTACCATTACTAATGGAGTTAGACTTCAACATCTAACTACGTATCTATTAGACTTCAATGTCTAACTTTGCAACACGTCTATTTAACCTACTTAGACCATGTATAAAGTAACATGGTCTTATGTACCTGCATAGAAACAATTAGACAACTTAGCTTTATTCTAGTGAATATTTATCTTTATTCAGAACTAGACATCATCAAAATTCTGTAATGTTCATAACTAAACATCATCAAAATTCTGTTTTAGACATTATCAAACTTCTGTCTTTTAATGTTTCACTTCTAAGTTAATTACTTCTCACTTAATTAACTCTTTTTTTTATTTTGATTTTACTTTTTCCAAACAACTTCCCTATTTTTGATGATGTTAAAACCATGCAATCTTAATAAAGCAATATACACACCCATCAAATAAGATAGAAATCAAAGTAGTTCTCCAAAATATTCAAACATAAGTTTTAAAATATGAAAAGCAAAGAAAGAGATTTATGGTCCTTCCCTTTTCACGTTTGGATCAGCGTCCCCTTCTATCAATGAGTTGTCCGTTAGGATGTCGTTGAATCGAGTGATAACACCTCGGCCACCTCCACTTCCACCACCTTTGTATCCTCCATGACATGGACCTCTCTTTGCTTTTTTGCAACCATCTTCGTTCTCTTAAGAAGCTTTGCGTTTTTATTTTGATCAGGTTCCTCTAGCAGCTCCACCTCTTGAGATACCACCTTTAGAGCTACCTTCCCCCTTTTTAACATTATCAGTTTCAATAAGTGCTTTTTCCTTAGCAGCAGCAACCTCAACCACTTCAACAACTTGAACCGACCTTGCAAAAGAATCATCTTGCTCCATTCGCTCGACTTCATCTCTATTCATTGCATTGGACATTTCCACCATTTGGGCTCGCATGAGATCCATTGCTGACATAACATCTTGATAAAGCTCCAGGGTGAAATGTTTGGAGTCAGCAAATTGTTCCAATTATCTATTGAAGAAATTCTTCTCAAACTTCTTGTGCATAGAGTTAACGATGTTGACTTCATGAGTATTTCTCTTCATAGTCTTCTCAAGTTCTTTATGAGTAGCAAGAATATAATACACCTCTTCCTTACTTGAAATTGAGTCCTTCTCAGGATTGGCCAATCTGAATTGCATGTCTAACATATTCTGTTGTATGAATCAACTACTCCAGAACCATTCTTCATGGATCTCTTCTGGTTGTTGGTGCTTGCCGCGGAATTCATTACCGATTTGGTTTGTTTAGCCCCCGTAGACAACACGAAAACGGCCTGTCTTTTAGAAAGAGTGACCGACTGGCCACCAGTCTGTTGGTTGGAGGAGCCAAAAACCATCTCTTTTGAGAGCTTAATTCTTGCAAGAGCGCTCTTCACGGAAAAATTTGTGTATATGCGACTTGGGTTAATAGCCTCACCCTCGCCCATAGGGACACCCAAATGCTTCTAAAATCGGCTAAGTTGGGCTGCAAAACTCACACTCTCCTTGTTCTTGGAATAAATTGATTCACAGAGATTAGAAAAGAGAGTCGAGGTCTAGTTTACTTGAATACCTTTTGAAATGGCAGTCATATAGTCGAAGCGATCCTGACTATATGAATCGAAAGAGTCTTCTCTACATTGGAGATCCTTCGCCACAATGTAGTTTAATAAGATGAAGTGAGGCTTTAAAGCCTTCTTGTTCCCGTTTAGCCTTATCTCAGAACCGTCGTTGGAAAAGACCGTCATCATTTCTGTAATAATCTCTGCCGGTAAAGTAAGATTGAACTTGTGACCCACCGATAGAAGTTCAAATAAATCCGTATAGGTATATTCGTTGAAAGATATAGACGATTCGTTCACAGTCACCGTAATATATTCTTCGACCAAGACCGCCGTCTTGAAAAACTCACAAACTTCCTTCTCGTAAAATATAAATGGACCGCCGAGATACTTTATGAGACTAGAATATTCTAAGGATCATAACATATCAACCACAACCTATTGATTGAAAGAATAAACCGAAGAGAAGTCCACCTACAGAGTGTAGTGACTAAAAGTAATCTTCTTGTTAGCCATTTGAGAAAAGATGAAGAAGATGAAACGATTTCTTAGAGAGAAGTTAGAGGAAACTAGGGTTCTTAAGAAATTTGTGATCGTAAAAGGCATCCAACACATGCACGATGTCCTTAAATAGAATCCCAACAGTCGCATGGCTTAACCGTCACATTTAACACACGGGGACCCACCACTTAATGTTAGACACCTTTTCCCAAAGTTAGTCATCATTAAATTAAGGGGTATTTTAGTCATTTTCCTTAACCGTGAGAGATACGCGTCTTCAAGTTACTAGGAATGACTATTCAATATTTTGAGCGGGAAAGTTAGATGACAGCGCATGAAGGACAGTTATCCTTAATCAATCTGAAGATGAAGCGTCTAATAGAACACGTAGACAATATGTGTGAACTGAGCATCTATTAGATGCATGGGTCTATTAGACACATGCGTCTAATCATTTGTCTTATAGATGTCTATCTGTCTATTAGACGTAGACGTCTAATTATGCATGAACAACACGTACTAGGCGTGTGTTTGGCTAGATGTGAGTGTCCAACTACTCTTGTATTATAAATGTCTAAACGTCTAATAGACTTCGACCTCTAACCGCGTAAGTTTTCAAACAAGACATTTCACATTCATTGTCTAAGTATGTATACGTTTAAGTACTTTCTTTTCTTTTAGACAACCTCGTCTAATTGACCGATTAAAAGCTTTTAGTCTGCGGGCATCTTTATTTACACAATAAATTTCCCTTTCAATTTTAAAAAATAAACAAATGTTTTGAGGTCCTTAAGACCAAAAATATTTTTAAAGGAGAAAATACTTAGTCCTTTGAAGTGTCATGAGCCACTGTTGATCTTTTCGAGAAAATCTTCAGAAGATTATCCTCCAATCTTCCTTCCTACAGCTTTCATGTATCACCTCAGATACCACATAATCTTCCTATTCTCTTGCCATGAAGCAAGAAACCTATTCATCATCACTATCACTGGATGATGAATAAATTGAGTTGCTTTGAATCCACTTTACCTTGCTTTCTGCCGCCATGAGGGCTTTTAGCTCGCCTTCATTGTCTTTCTTTTTCTCATCACGTTTCGGCTTTCTGCACTCCAACTTGTAATGAAATGGAATACCACAGGTAAAACACTTAACATTAGATTTTGATTTAGATTTATCATCATTGGTATTATTTGAAGAGCTTGAGTTAGGAATGATCTTCTTCATGTATTTCTCGAATTTCTTCACGAGAAGAGCCATTGCGTCGTTGTTGAGCTGCTGGGCAGACGACTTTTCTTCGTTGACAACTGGTGACTCCTCGGAAGACACCAAAGACTTGGTAATGATGATGGATGTGGGGTGCTCTTCTTCAGATCGACAAGCAAGTCGAAGAGCTCCATCTTATTGAGGTCTTTGGACTCCCTCATCGCCATTGTCTTGATGTTACACTCCCTGGGAAAAGCTTGCATGACCTTTATAGCAATCTCTCTGTTGCTGTAGGTCTTGCCTAGAATGGATAGGGTGGTGACAATCTGACTGAATCCTGCATCAAACTCAGTTATCATCTCTCATAGACGCATCTTGAAGTTGTCAAATTGTTGAGTGGCAACCGTAATCTTGTTCTCTTTGGTTTGCGCGTTTCCTTCACAGAGTTGAGTGAGTCTATCCCAAATTTCTTTGGTAGACTCGCAAGATATGATATAGTTGAACATGCTATCGTCAAGGGATCTGTACAGGACATCCATGGCCAAGTTGTTGAGATTGTTCTTCCTCTCATCTTCATTTGTCCATTCAGATTTTTCTTTGTCGATCTTTATGGGTCCTTTAGTGACAACACTCCACATGTCATCGTGCAAGGAGGAAAGATGGGCATGAACTCTCTTCTTCCACACCATGTAGTTTTCGTTCGAAAACATAGGAATCTTAGAGGAGCTAGCATCTTTCAACATGATTTGGGTTCTTGTTGCTTGAGAATAGAAAGCATAACTCTGATACCAATTGATAGGATCAGTGTAATCAATAGAGACGAGGGTCTCACTATTGATAACAACTTTGGATTAACGAAAGGATAGAAATCCAATTAAAGATTAATATCTCTTTCTATTCTTCGCAAACCTTCACAAACACTTGAAACAATTCAAGTGCAGAATTGTTTGTCTAGGTTTGAAGCCTTGAGCCAATTAATAAAGAATGACATAATGAAATAACACATCAAGTTGTTTATGGATGTTCGAAGCTAACTCTCCTACGTCACTCCTTCTTCCAACAACCAGAAGAATTTCACTAAACTTCTTGAATCAAATACAGCTTACTGACTAGCTAACAATCTGTTAAACAGAACACACTCGATTCAACTTATAATATGATCAATATATCTCTCAACTTGACATTGTTTTGATTCTCTCTCTTAAACTTGAATATGATGTACAATCAGTAAGTGCAAGAGTAGATGAGTAAGATTGTAAAAATAAGCAGAGTAACTAGTGATTCGACTGTTATCATTGAGCATCTATTTGTAGGAGAAGGACACCAACAGTCGAATCTTCTTCCTGGACAATTGGCATACACCCATAGGATGGTCGTCTAAAGAACAAAGTACAGCAGACTCTGTGCTTCTGGAATGTGGTCGTACTGAATGGTAGTGCACGGTATATCCTTCTGCAACTATCTTGTACTGAACAAGTAGTGGGAGGAGTCTTCGTGTACGTGGTGTTCGTTCATTGGATGCAAATAGCTGGCGTACAGGTCTGCAAGAGAAAGTGGAGCAGGAGTAGCGTACAATTAGTTGATAGTGGGTAGACGTATGCTAACTTCAAACGGCTGCTAAAGCGAGGCATTAGACGTGCTTCATTAAACTGCCAAGTCTAAGGGAGTTAGATGCCAACGTCTAACAGCGAGTTCCATTAGACTACTATGTCTAATGGAGTTAGACTGCCACGTCTCACTACGCATCCCATTACACTTACCACATCTAATAGAGTTAGACTTCAACGTCTAACTTCACATCACCTCAGACTAGTCTAAAGGAGTTAGACGCCAACGTCTAACTATGTGTCTGTTAGGCTGGCACGTTTAACTATGTATCTGTTAGACTGGCATGTCTAACTACGTATCTGTTAGACTGGCACGTCTAACTACGTATCTGTTAGACTGGCACGTCTAACTACGTATCTGTTAGACTGGCATGTCTAACTACATAACACTTCTAATTAGTCTGCTTATACCACGTCTAAGTTAGCCAAAATTGATGCATCTACATAGAAAGAATTAGATGACTTAGCTTCATTCATATCTAAACATCATCAAAACTCAATTAATTAATGTTTAGAATTTTTCTGTTAATTGACTCTTTACTTAGTTTTCCAACCATTTTCTTCTAAGTTAATTATCTCTTAATTTTTCCCAACAAGGATGAAGATGGTCAAAGCGTAGACATCACTACCTATCGGGGAATTATCGACTCCCTTCTTTATCTATCAACAAACCGACCAGACATAATGTTTGCAGTTAGAGTTTGTGGGAGATTTCTGGCTAATCCTAAACAATCTCACTATATTGCTGCTAAAAGAATATTAAAATATTTTAAGAGTACTCAAAATGTAAGACTATGGTATCCGAAGGATTCTAGTTTCAATTTAATAAGTTATTCTGATGCAGACTATGCAGGATGTAAAGTGGACAGAAAGATTACCAGCGGAACTTTCCAGTTTCTAGGTGACCGACTTGTATCCTGGTACAACAAGAATCAAACATTTGTTGCAACCTCAACGGAAGAAGCAGAGTATCTTGCAGTCGGCAGTTGTTGCGCTCAACTACTCTAGATTCAACAACAGTTAAAGGATTTCGGTATTACAGTTGAGGATTCCCCAATATTCTGTGACAAAACCAGCGCCATTGCCATAGCATACAATCCAGTGTTGCACTCGAGGACCAAGCATATCGATACTCGACATCACTTCATTCGGGAACATGTGATGCAAAAGCATATTCAGCTAGAATATGTGTCAACCGATCAGCAAGTGGCCTACATATTCACAAAGCCACTCTAAGAGACTAAGTTTTCTTACTTTAGAAACATATTAGGACTTACTAATATTAACTATACTATGTTTTTAAAATACCAGCATGCATTTAGGGAGAAACTCCTTGGTTTTCAAAAAGAAGTCATCTTGCACTTATGAAAAATCGAGCATATTTTTAAGGAGAAGCCTTCGCTTCTCAAAACATCTTAATAGCATAAAACCTTGATTTCGGCATTCCCTTAAAACCGATCGGCTTCTCAAGAGTTTCAGTATTTTCAAAAACCGATCGGACTTTTAAATTTTCGGTTTTCTAAAAACTTTCATTTGCATTAGTATAGAAAAAAATATTAAGCAAATTAAATCAGGCATTTTTCTCAATCGAGGACTTTTCTAAAAACAATATTAATCCTTTTTAAATCAATAAGGATCACTTAATCGAGACACATGTAAAAATCAAACACTTCAAGCATTCTGGAGGTCAAGCCGACCAGTTATTTTAAATTTGAACAAAAATCGATCTACTCGGTTTCTCTTAAAAAATTAAATATCCGGTCCTTTGGGCAAAGAACATCCGGAAAACCGACCGGTTATTTTGGTAAACATCTCGGTAGTGTAATCTTTAAAGATAGAATAAGGAAAATGTCTTAATTAATTTCATCCGCTTTTAATTCTTCTACAACTTTAAAAAGGTCAAATTTCAAGTAACGTGAAGACCCATGCTTTTTACTGGTTCACATTTATGACCAACATAACGACTAGATTCCATTGCCCAATAGACGTTAGGACGACTCTTTAGTAGTAATCTAATCCTATTTAAAGACACATTCATCAATATCAGCTCACAAAAATTCATTTTAGAAATATCTAAGCAAATCTAAAGATTAGAGTTCTTTCTCATAATAAAATAGTCTTCCTCTTCTCTCACAAATCTTGATATGGATCCAGCTTTCGCTCGCAACACCCTAATCGTTGATTTCAACTCTATTCTATATCTTGAAGATGAGGAGGTTCTTGAAATGATCATGTTAGATAAAATTAGACCGGTTCACAGAACTTAACACAAATAAATCTTCCATGCAGGAACAAAGAACCGGACCAGTCAAAGTACCCAACCGGTTTGAGAAAATCAACCGGTCAGATCACTCAACCGGTTAAGAAGCTCCACCGGTCAAGTTATCAAACCGACCTGAAACATGACCGCTCAAAAGAAGGCTGGAAACACTGGACAGACGGTCAATAACCGGAAGTCATCAGGCTAAATCAAATGACCGACCAGCATAAGAAGATACTTCGGGTATTTGTTGAGAATGATACCAAAGGAACAGACTGAATGTTTCTATATTCATACAAGTCTGAGGAAAGTCTGCAGGCTGCAGAAGACAGTTCTACAAGATCTTTCTACTTCAGGATAAATCAGAAAGGAAATCTTCCAAGTACAGACAACTGTCTAACCAACAGTCACCATATTGAGTAAAAGACAAACCTGGCAGGTTTGTCTTACACACTGGAAGAACGGACTGCCAAGTCTGTGAAGTTGACCGCCAGGTCTGAACAGTTGACCGCCAGGTCTGAATCACTGAACCTCTGCTCAGCCAATCAAATTCAAGGAAGTGAAATATGATCGTTGGCATATTTCACCTATAAAAGAAGCAGTTGAAGAAGAGTAAATGCGGGACACAAAGAGATTCTAAGTGGGACACAAGTGACATAGTGAGCAATTAATCTACAAGTGATAAAAGTGTGTTCTGTCTCTAGAAAAGCCTAAGTGCTAAAGTTGAAGTGTGTATTTACAATTTCAGTGTAAATTGTACGGGTGTTATCGAGCAGGAAATAAGTCTCGATCGGATTGTATTTGTATTCCTTAGTGAATATCCTTCTCGCGGTTTCGAGAGGAAGGGGTGACGTAGGAGTTTTATCTCCGAACATCCATAAAAAACCTGTCTTGTTATTTACTTTCCGCTCGTTCTACATTCTAACCGACCTGTACTAACCTACCTACACCGCTCTAACTAACTCGACTCTACCCAAACCGAATCACCAAGTTCAAAAACCGACCCATCAATTTCCAAACCTGTCCTATTCAAAACTGGTTCTGCCTATCCTGTAAGTGTGCTGCTTCAACCTGAAATAAACCTCTTCCGCGCTTGAACCTAGTTCAAGGGTTTGTTACAGTTTGTGTAGTATTGAAACCCCGGTGTTAATCTCTAACAGGATTAATCACCACCCTTTAAGTAAGACGTGCTAACCGGCCCAACCCCGGTCCTCCAGCCGCGACCTAGATCCTAACAATTGGTATCAGAGCAGTTAGTTTCAATACTCAAGCAAGCATGCACCTACACTTAATCACCATGGATGATGAGATGCAGTTTATCATAGCCGAAGGACCAATAATCATTAACAAGGACAGGAAGGACTGGACAACTGAAGATAGGAGAAGAAATAACCTGGATAACCATGCCAGAAACCGATCTCCAACAGTGTGGACAGAAACACGTACTGCAAAACCGCAAAGGAAACATGGGACACGGTTATTCAGATTTATGAGGGAAATGAAAGAACCAAGGAAAACAAGTGGGAATGCAGAAAATCGAGGAGAGATGACCGGAAACCGGACAATCAAAATAACTGAAATAACTACCAACAAACCGGTGAAGGAAGTGAGGTTCAGAAAGCACTGATAGCCGATGATGGAGGTAGCTTATGGGCTCACAGTGACAATGATGATGAACTCACATGCCTCATGGAAAATGAGGAACATGTATTTGACTCTCCTTGTGAAGAATTTACTAAAGATGAGTTATATAATGCATTGAATGATATGGTAGCAGAGTATAAGAACCTACTAGCCATGTTACCCAAGCAACTCAACTTTAGAGCAGACCCTTTAGTACCTATTCTGACAGAACCAGAAATACCTGCTTTAACCGAACCAGAGATCATAGAACCTGATGAAACCCCTACCTAAGAAACCGAACTAGCACCTGAACTATCCTCTGAAACCGAACAGTCTAGTGAACCAGTTCGAGAACTAACCAAAGAGGAAAATGCCCGTCTCCAGTATAAAATGGCCGCATATAAGAGATCTAGTGACATGGTAAAGAAGATGTGCAACTATAAAAGACACCCTTTCTGCATGTTTGGCCTAGGTTACAAAAATGATAGATCCAAAAACCAGAAACCTGTAGACAAAGTTAGGTTTACAAAGGGTGACCTTCCTCTTATAAGTTTCATTAGAAGCTCCTTAACCGCTGAAGAGGAATTGACCGCATACTATACGGCGGAAAAACTAACATATGTAGGTCCAACCGACTCTGAGAAGTGGCTTGACCCTGAGAAAAGGAAAGCCAACCTGCTCAAAAATAGGAGAGCCAATCCTCAACCGCATAGGACAAAACAAAAATCACCCTCATTTAAGGCCTTCGTAGAAAAACCGAAATATCCAAAATCGAGTGCCAAAAAGACGGTTAAGACCTTAGCAAAGAAAACTGTCCGGTTTGTCAAGGTCTGGATGCCCAAGGGACTAATCGCATGTGGACCCAAGTAAATGTGGGTACCAAATTGTAAATATGTACATTTGCAGGATTTAAAGAAACGGCTAGGAAACTCTGAATGGTACTTGGATAGTGGTTGCTCCAGGAATATGACCGGGAACAACAACCTGCTAACCGACATCAGAATAGAAACCGGTGCATTAATCACTTTCGGTGACAACTCAAAAGGTAGAATTGTGGGCAAGGGTAAGATTGTCCATGGTAACTTAACAATTGATAATGTACTCTTAGTTGAAAACCTACGTTTTAACCTACTAAGCATTAGTCAAATGTGTGATGCTGGATACACGGTAGAATTTCTTAAACATGCATGCTTAGTTAAGAACTCTCAAGGCATCATACTACTAACCGGAAATAGGCTAGGAAATATTTACAAGGTAGACTGGAAAACTAAGGTAGAATATCCTGTATGCATGATAGCTAAGACCGATCAAACCTGGCTATGGCATAAAAGACTAAACCATCTAAACATGAAAACCTTAAACTATATTCGCGGTAAAAAGTTAGTCGAAGGAATTCCTGACATAGTACTTAACAAGGATAAGGTCTGTTCAGCATGTCAAATGGGTAAACAAACTAGGTCAACCTTTAAGAGTAAAGGACACATTCAATCTAACCGATGCTTAGATCTTCTTCACATGGATTTATTTGGACCGATTCAGGTCATTAGCCTAGGAGGTATACTTTACACCATGGTTGTTATTGATGATTACTCTAGGTTTACATGGGTAATATTCTTACCATCCAAACGTGAAACCGCATCAAACTTGATCACACTGCTTAAACGTTTGCAAAATGAAAAATCAACTCGCATTAATAGTATTAGAAGTGATAGAGGTACCGAATTTACCAATAGCACTTTAACCGCATTTCTTGATGAATCCGGTATTAGACACGAGTTGTCTAGTGCTAGGACTCCTCAACAAAATGGCCTGGCCGAGAGAAGAAATCGGACTCTCAAGGAAGCCGCACGGTCCATGATAGCCGATTCGGGCATTGCTCAGAAATTTTGGGCTGAGGCTATCAATACTACATGTTATACACAAAACCGGTCTTTAATTAACAAGTTTCACAACAAAACACCGTGTGAGGTTTATTTTAACAGGGTTCCCAACCTTAAGTACCTTAAGATTTTTGGGTGTAAATGTTATATTCATATAAATGGTAAAACCTATCTTTCTGCTTTTGATGCAAAAACCGATACTGGGATCATGTTAGGTTACTCAGCAGTGAGTAAGGCATATAGAGTGTACAACAATAGAACCTTAACCATGGAGGAATCACTTCATGTTGTTTTCAATGAATCAGTTGAAAGTAATACTGCATCATGCTTTGATCTACACAATAGATTGGAAAATAACAATATCCATTCTGATAGTGAAGATGAGATTCCGGTCTTCAGGCGGTTTGTCCATGACCAAATGGGTAATATTGAAACCCAGCCGGATCAAGCTGTCCCACGACAGGAAGCTGACACTTCTGTCCAAACTGAGGAAGTCGGTCGGTCTGACAATCCTGTTCAGCCTACCGATATGTCTAGCCTTGATCAAACAAACGGTGATTTGGTAGACATCCCTGAACCGAATTTCAAAAGGAACACTAAACATCCTCCTTAGCAAATTATAGGTGACCCTTCAGAACCTGTTCGAACTAGGCGTCAAATCCTGGAGGAATACTTTAATTCCGCCTTTATATCCCAGATTGAGCCGAAAAGAATAGATGAAGCATTGTCAGATCCGGATTGAATCTTGGGAATGCAAGAAGAATTAAACCAATTCGAGAGTAATAAAGTCTGGTACCTAGTCCCTAGACCGAAAGATCAACCGGTCATAGGAACAAGATGGGTATTTAGAAATAAACTCAATGAAGACAGTTTGGTCACGAGGAACAAAGCCAGAATAGTGGCACAAGGTTACAAACAAGAAGAAGGCATTGATTTTGAAGAATCATTTGCCCCTGTAGCTAGGATTGAAGCTATTAGGATTTTTCTAGCTTTTGTTGCATTCAAAAACTTTAAGGTTTTCCAAATGGATGTTAAAAGTGCATTTTTAAATGGTGACCTACGTGAAGAGGTATATGTTGAACAACCACCTGGTTTCAAAAATGCTGAACTACCAAACTATGTATACCGGTTAAACAAAGCTTTTTACGGTCTAAAGCAAGTACCTAGAGCCTGGTATGACACACTAACCGCATTTTTGTTAAAACACAATTTCACCATCGGTTCGGTGGATAAAACGTTATTTAAATTTGAGAAGAAGGAACATATCATACTTGTTCAAATCTATGTAGATGATATCATCTTCGGTTCAACCGATCCTAAGTTATGTGATAAATTTTCAACCCTGATGACTAACAAGTTTGAAATGAGTATGATGGGGGAATTAAGCTTCTTTCTAGGTCTTGAGGTTAAGCAACTCGAAGAAGGAACATTCATAAGTCAACCCAAGTACACCAAGGAGCTTCTGAAGAAATTTGGGATGGACACATGTTCCTCAGCAGCTACTCCAATGAGCTCATCGGTTAAATTGGACAAAGATGATGAGGGTCAATCAGTAGACCTGACCGCTTACCGGGGCATCATCGGTTCTCTCCTATACCTGACAACGAGTAGACCGGATATTCTATTTGCAGTCGGTGTGTGTGGAAGATTTCAAGCCAATCCAAAACAATCACACTACACAGCCATAAAGGGAATATTGAAATACCTAAAGGGAACACCTGATGTCGGTCTGTGGTATATCCATAGGATTCATCCTTTAACCTAACGAGTTATTCAGATGCAGACTATGCAGGTTGCAAGATTGATAGAAAAAGCACCAGCGGAACATGCCAATTCCTAGGTGACCGGCTTATTTCATGACATAGCAAGAAACAAACATCAGTTGCCACATCAACTGCAGAAGCTGAATACCTGGCGGCCGGAAGCTGTTGTTCACAACTTTTTTGGATCCAACAACAACTGAAGGACTTCGGTGTCATAGTCGAAGAATCCCCGATCTTCTGTGATAACACAAGTGCCATAGCAATCACCTACAATCCGGTTCTATACTCCAGAACCAAGCACATTAACATAAGGCACCACTTCATTCGGGAACATGTCATGCTGAAGCATATCCGGTTGGAATACGTATCAATAGATCAACAAGTAGCCGATATCTTCACCAAGCCTCTACAGGAAGATAAGTTCTCTCAATTCAGACTTACACTCGGTTTAACAGATATTAGTCAGATCATCCCTAAGGATGCTTAAAGGGAAACCGGTTCGGACAGACAAAACCGGTAGTTACTCCTAAACTGTCGGACTTCAAATTTTCCAAGGTATCTATGGAAGAACCGCCTGGTCTATCAGACAGAGTAAACCGACCGGTTATTTAGTGCATGCACCAAATAACCGCATTGGGATGAACAACTGATAACTGACCGGTTCGGAAATAGGTTACCTTAGATTATTTGAACTTCAAACAAAAGTGGAATAATTATCTGTGTTTAAACTTATCTGTTCTGAAACATCACCTTTTCAAAGTAAAATGGTCGCACCTAAAAATACGTGAAGATCTGATATCTTTCATGGTCCAGGTCTATGACCAACATCCTAGGATGTAGACATGCTTATTTCATGCAAAACTCTTTATCCTATGGTTAATAGACATTATCACCTGTGATATCTGGATAATAGGCTTCTCTCTCCACTAGTATATAAGTTGAACAAACCTTAAATAAAACAATCACAAGCTACATAACTCTTTCTCTCACTAAGACAAAATGTCTCAATTTCCCAACATCCTTCAAGTGGATTTCAACTCTACTCAAAGCACTGAGCACTATGAGATCTTCAAGACGATCAAATCACTTGAAGATCTGGTCTCCAACACTTTCTAGATGACAAACATGTCATCTATTCTGAGTCTGTCCTGGAGTTCTTCTATAACGCCAGGGTCTTTCGTGGAACTCCTCACTTTGACACTCACATCCAGTCAAAGGTTGGAGGAATTGTGTTTGACTTTACAGAAAATGACTTTGCCAGATGCTTTAACCTACCAAAGCAGGGGCTAACCGATCTCAACATACCGGCTGAACTAAAAGCCGAGATCTCCTTAGCATTTTCCCGGTCAAGCCATCCAGTGGATGACCACGGTGCTAAGTCACTATTGAAAGCTGAATACCAGCTTCTCAATGATGTAATCGGTCGAGGCATCCTGGGAAGGGATGTGACCAACACATACTGCACCGCTGCCTTCAACATGATGGTTGCTATAACTACTGGCACACCAGTCAATTGGTCGAGGGTACTGTTCGACGTCCTAGTCTGGATGATTGGCGTTAAAACAGTCGGCCTCATTCCTCAAATAAGCTGTCTGCTTCTGGAACTTGGAGTTCCGACATGCCCCGAGGAAGGGCTGAACCAAGCTCAAGTGCTAACCAAGGAAATAACCGACTCGTTCTATGAGCGGTTTGAGAAGGCGTAGAAGAGGAGGAACCGGCACACTCACTCCAACGGTCACACCAACTCAAGCGGATATTAGGTCACTCCTTCCTACACCCGGTCATTTTGCTGCACGCACCGGGTGTATCTTTGTTCAACCTCCTTATGATCATTTCAGTTTTATCTATGTTTTCTTCGGCTTAGTCTAAGTTATCTTCGGTTTCTATTGGTTACTTTTCAGTGTGTTGTTGCATGGGTCATTAATGAAAAGTAACATCTAATTAATGAGGTAACCCCCAACTACATGAGTAATCAATACCCAACTAACTTGGTTACTTTTCAACTAGATCCTACCTCGAGCTCCGCAATTAGTCAAAAGCAACCTCTTGCCAACACACTTTGGAAACATAAATATTCTCTTCTCCAATAAGACAAAACTGACATTCAATGTCGATGTTTCCCTCTAAAACCGGATCTATATAAAGATACTCTTCCTAATCAAATTAACACATCTCAAATCATAAATCTCTTAAACTCCTTCTCTCTCTAGTAGAAAAGTTTGAATCATGCCGAGCAGAACTCTGGGAAACTTCTTGAGCATCAACTTCGATTCATGTATGGAACATTGGGACATAGAAACAAAGGAGGTTATGTTTGAATCTCTCATTGACACCGGTCTTCGAACCTTTCTCGAAGAATCCGGTCCCATACTTCTTGAGGATGTCAAGACGTTCTTCAGAAGTGCTTGCATCAGAGGAAACTATATCGTTTCCACGGTAAGAGACCATACCTTCTGGCTGGATGAAGCCGAATTTTCCCAAATGTTCAACCTGCCCACAGAAGGGTTTTCCGACTTCCCAACCCGGGTGGGAAGCGCCGCAATCAATCACTCAATATTCTTCTCTGGAACCGATGTACCGGTGGAAAATCATGGGTTAAAAACCCGCCTTGCTCACCACATCCAACTCCTTCTTGAGATTGTAAATCGCTCTAACATTTGTCAATCCCCGAATCAGCGTTACTCCAAGAAAACATACGATATGATGACCAATATTGTTAGTAACACGGCCATCAATTGGTCATCGGTTATCTTCCAGAACTTGAAATCAATGGTGCTGACCAAGAAAGGTCTCGGTTATGCTCCTCACATCAGTCGGATCATTCTCAAGTACCGTCCTGAATTTGGACCAGGCACACCGGCATCTCCTTCAAACATCCTTGACATAGATGGAGTGAAAGAAAAGCTTTCAAGAGTCGTTATCACATAAGTCCTCTTTATTTCTTATGTATTTCTATTTACAAACCGATCCATATATCGGTTTCTATCTTGTACTCTCATTTAATGAAACTCTATTTCAGTCTAAATAACCGGGTCAACATAACAATCAGTATATCCATTTAAGTAACCGGTTAATATTATCAAGTAACCTCGTTTTCATTGAAATATCCAGTCAATATCAGAGAAACCGCGTCTTCGCAGTTAAGCACGGTATCAAAAAGAACCGCTTAATCAAGAGTTGTAAACAATTCAGGACATTCTTCTAAATAACCGGTTAAATCGATAGACAAACCGGTGTTCGTAGAATTCTCCGGTCAAAGTCAAAACACCGCATCTCTGCGGTTCACAATACGGTTTCAAAAGGGGGGATTGCGTCATCAAAATCAAAATCGAAAAATTTGGATGGAAATTTCCCGCCCAAAGAGCTCCCGCTCAAAATTCCCGCCTCTGATTTGGCGCCCATAGTGTGCCGTCCTTTTGGTTTACCGCCGTTTGATTCCCGCCCATTGATTACCGCCTTTTGGCCCCGCCCATTGTTTTCCGCCTTTTGGCTTGGAGGAAAAAATCCCGCCAAAAGTTGATGGGACGGTTGGGCTCCCAAACCGCGCCTATAAAAAGGGCCCTTGGCCATTTCATTTTCCTCTTACGCAAAACAGCTTTCTCTCTCTAAGTTATTAAACTCTCTCACACCGGTTATTCTCTTACTCTCTCAAACTCTCTCAATCACCAACAATGGGTCGTGCTTCGGCTTTATTCAAACACATCATTCAGGTGGATTTTGAGGAGATCCGACAAAAAGGGTCGGCTGCGGCAAAGGAAGTCATTACCCGGATCTCTGAAGCCGGACTCGAATATTTTCTAGGCAGTCCCTTTGTTCTCTACAGAGAAGCGGTTGAAGAATTCTTCAAAACCGCATCTCTTTCTGGCGACAAAATAACCGCAACTGTTGGCGGTAAACAATTCGAGATAACCGAAGAGTCGGTTGCGGAAATTTTACGTCTACCTACAGATGGCCGAAACGCCTCGATGGAACTGGATCCATCAACATTCGAGGCGGCTTGCCAGATTCTCTCGGCAACCGGGGATCCGGTAAAGGTATCCGGTAAAAAGTCCTCATTGCGATTGGAGTATATACCGCTTTGTGACATCTTCACTAAGTCGGTTCAAGCGAGAGGTGGAAATTACGACAATCTCACCAAGGCCAAAATCGAGATGCTTATCGGTTTGTTGCACGGTATGAACGTCAACTGGGCAAAAGAGATTTTCAGAAATCTACAAGACATGGTGAAACCGGACTCCGCCCGGTCATGGGGATACGCCATCCCACTTGGAAAGATCATGCTGCATAACAACATTAACACCGGTCCTGGTGTTCTTCTCCCCTAAAGCAAAATAATAAGATCCAAACAATTTCTGGAAAGGAGGCAGCCGGCCCCCGGTTCCACAAGTGGCCGAAAGAAGAAATCTACAACCAAGACACCGGCTCCGGCAAAAGACAAGTCCGGAGGCAAGGATAAGGAACCGATAGTATTCACGGAACCGCAAACGCAAGATGAGGAAGACTCGGCTTCCACGTCTGACCGAACAGGATCACAGAAAACCAATGACAATCCATCTGATAAAGAATGACCGAATGAAGAAGAACAATCGGCTACAAGTCCTGACAATACCGGTGCGGCCGCAAGCCTTGAAAACTCCGATGCCGGTGCAGACAGCCGTGGGAAGGAAGAGGTTACCGCTGACAACGACCAGAAGATGGCCGAAATTATAGTGCGCAGAATCCGGAGGAAAACAAACTGCGAGTTCAAGCGGCTGCCGCAGTATACCGGGAATGGCACGAGTACCGATGCGATAAATTCTTCAAACACATGTTACCGGGCCTAACCGATGAACAAAGTTTTAGAAGGCTGAAGTAGATAGAAGAAAATGTTATAAGCCTCACAAACGCCGAAGATCCTAACGAAGCTATGGACCGACACGCAATCGTGAAACCGCGTGCTTGGCTACAAAAGCTAACCGTACGTATCCGAAAGCTTTCAGAAAGGTATGTTGCGGGAACACCGAAGGCTAAATTACAGCTCTTGGTGTTGGATAAGCTTGAGATAAAGAAAGGAGAATTCACTGAAGAAATAGATCGGCTTGACGCGGTGCACAGACAGCGAGAAACAGCGCATTCTCCGCGTCTTGAGACCAATGACGGTCAGAATCGAGGTGAAACGCCTCCACTAGCGGATCCGGTCATAAACGAAACCGACGAAAGGACAAAGACTCCTTTCACCGGGCCATTTGAAACGGATCAACCGGGGGATACAGAACCGGTTGTCACAAAGGAAAAAGTAAAGACTCTTATTCAAGAATTTGCCAACTCAAAGGTTCGACCGTGGAAGAGGAAAATCAAGAAAGCCGCGCGCCAAACAATCCTGTTAGCCGAAAAGACGAGGGATGATCTTGTTAAGGTAGAGGCCCGGATCACAGACATCGAAACCGACTACCGGAACGACACGGTTCTGCCCAACGATCATCTTCAGCGAACCGAGGACTTGGAAGATAAGACCTCAAGGATGGTGGATGACATGGGTCGGTTTGAAAGGGAAACCGAGCAACAGCTCACAAAGGTCGATGAAGACCTGGGGCGGTCATGCAACGAAGCCGCTTCCACACTCAACAGAGTCATTAGCCTCGAGGAAAAGAATGCAAGCCTTGAGGACCGGAATACCCAACTTGAAGCCGACCTCAAGGCGCTAACCGAACATGTAAATGAATTAATCAAGGCCAAGATTAATGCTGATATAGTGGTTGAGGAGGCAAACGCCCGAGCGGCTAAGGAAGTTCAAGATGCGCTAGACGAAGAAACGCGGAAAGCAAAGGAGGCACCGCGATTGTCCGAAGAGGAAATAGCCGTGCGTGAACGAAACACAACGGCTAAATATCCGGGACTTGCGAAGTCCATGGCAGCTCAAGCGGCTAAAGATGCAGAGCGGTTAAACGCACAAAAACAAGGGCTCGAAGAATATGCCAGGGCTCACAAGAAGACCAAGGTGGCTTCTTCTTCAGTTCCGGCAAAACGAAAAAGGAAAACACCATCAAGGAAAGCTCAAGTAGCCGGGATGCTGGAAAGGATTACCGAGACAATAATTGAAACTCAACCGAACCCAGCTATGCACACCGAGGATGAACTCGAAAAAAACCTCGAGCCGCGTTCTACAAGACAGAGAGTCTCCAATGCGGTTCCAATCAGCACGGGCGGTGAACCGCAAGCTGAAGGTTCATCTTCAAGATCGGATCAACCGGATGAGGAAGAACCAACCGATGCTATGATGAAAGACTTCATATTTTCCGAATCAGAATAGGGGCTCACTTTTCCTAATCTATGTTTATTTCGGTGTCTATATATATAAAGCTATTTTTGAAACCAGCCTATACTTGCATTCCTACATGGTTTTGATAATTTTAAATAAAATAATCAAAAAGGGAGAAATTGATAAGATAAAAGATAATAATTTTCCAAATTTTTTCTCAAATTTTTTAAAATTTTTCGAAAAATTCTCCCAAGTTAGTTTCAAAAATCCGGTCAAATAAAGAACCGGTCTACGTTTGCAATCTTACATGATTTTAATAATTTTAAATAAAATAATCAAAAAGGGAGAAATTGTTAGATAAAATTAGACCGGTTCACAGAACTTAACACAAATAAATCTTCCATGCAGGAACAAAGAACCGGACTAGTCAAAGTACCCAACCGGTTTGAGAAAACCAACCAGTCAGATCACTCAACCGGTTAAGAAGCTCCACCGGTCAAGTTATCAAACCGACCTGAAAAATGACCGCTCAAAAGAAGGCTGGAAACACTAGACAGCCGGTCAATAACCGGAAGTCATCAGGCTAAATCAAATGACCAACCAGCATAAGAAGATACTTCGGGTATCTGTTGAGAATGATACCAAAGGAACAGACTAAACATTTCCATATTCATACAAGTCTGAGGAAAGTCTGTAGGCTGCAGAAGATAGTCCTACAAGATCTTTCTACTTCAGGATAAATCAGAAAGGAAATCTTCCAAGTACAGACAATTGTCTAACCAACAGTCACCATATTGAGTAAAAGACAAACCTGACAGGTTTGTCTTACACACTGGAAGAACGGACTGCCAAGTCTGTGAAGTTGACCGCCAGGGCTGAACAGTTGACCGCCAGGTCTGAATCACTGAACCTCTGCTCAGCCAATCAAATTCAAGGAAGTGAAATATGACCGTTGGCATATTTCACCTATAAAAGGAGCAGCTGAAGAAGAGTAAATGCGGGACACAAAGAGATTCTAAGTGGGACACAAGTGACATAGTGAGCAATTAATCTACAAGTGATAAAAGTGTGTTCTCTCTCTAGAAAAGCCTAAGTGCTAAAGTTGAAGTGTGTATTTACAATTTCAGTGTAAATTGTACGGGTGTTATCGAGCAGGAAATAAGTCTCGATCGGATTGTATTTGTATTCCTTAGTGAATATCCTTCTCGCGGTTTCGAGAGGAAGGGGTGACGTAGGAGTTTTATCTCCGAACATCCATAAAAAACCTGTCTTGTTATTTACTTTCTGCTGGTTCTACATTCTAACCGACCTGTACTAACCTACCTACACTGCTCTAACCAACTCGACTCTACCCAAACCGAATTACCAAGTTACAAAAACGACCCATCAATTTCCAAACTTGTCCTATTCAAAACTGGTTCTGCCTATCCTGTAAGTGTGCTGCTTCAACCTGAAACAAACCTCTTCCGCGCTTGAACCTGGTTCAAGGGTTTGTGACAGTTTGTGTAGTATTAAAACCCCGGTGTTAATCTCTAACAGGATTAATCACCACCCTTTGAGTAAGACGCACTAACCGGCCCAACCCCGGTCATCTGACCGCGACCTAGATCCTAACAGATCATATCTCTTGAAAACTCTAGGCTAAGAAAATTCCTCGAAGGATCTCAAGCGATTCATGAAGATGAAGTTTTTAGTTTTTCGAAAATGCAAGATTTGTCAATAATTTCATCCTGTCAAAAGTGGCAGGAATGGAATTTATTCTTAAAGAGGAAGATTTCACTCGGCTTTTCGATCTTTCTACCGAAGGATTCTCGTAGTTCCTCCCATCCCAAACAACACCATCCACAATATGACCTTCCTTTTCTCAAATTCCTCCACTCGTGTGGAAATCATGGAGTCAATTCCCTATTAAGACCTGATATCCAAATCCTAAATGCTATCGTTGGCATATCTATCCTGGAAAAAGAGTCCACCCACTTCTATACAAATAAAACCTTTGAAATGATGATCGACATAGTTAGAGGCACCCCAATAATTTGGTCAAAAATCATTTTTGATAATCTGAAGAGAATGGTCTCTTTATCAAGAATGAGGATCGGGTACGTTTATTAGCTCGGTTGCATCCTCCTCGATTTCCACATCAATCTTGGACCAAGAACCCATCTAAGATCATCCAACCTCCTTACCAAAGAAAAAGTCGAAAGCTGGATCCATAGGGTAGAAGCAACATATGCTAGGAAGGAATTAACCCTAGGATCCTCAAGTCATTATATTTTGTGTTAAGTGTACATTGTCTTTATCGAATTAGAAGAATGCGAACCGGTTATTCTGCCTTAAAATCGATTACTTAAATCTATATTTATGATGTTTTTGATGTTCTACTTTATTATCTATATTTAATAGACTTATGGATTATTTAAATCTAAGTGTATTTGTTAATTACTTTGCATAATTAAAAGTCATTTTCTAAATAATGGTCATAAATAATTTTTTTATTAAAATAATAAATGTATCTTGGAAATAGTGTTTTGGGAAACGCGTTTTAAAAGTGACGGTTCAAATTACACTAGGCGGTTTGGAATACGTTCTGACAACTCCATTTAAAATAGAATGCATGCCGGAAATCTGGGATACACATATCTTCGGTAAAACCCTAATACAACTCTCGCTTAGCTCTCTCTCTATAATACTCAGCTTCACTCCTACTTCTCTCAAGCCCTAAAAATGGCTAAGGATAACTTGTTTTCTAATAATGTTATGCAGGTCGAATTCAAGTCTATCTCGAATCTGAAATGAAGGAAGTAAAATCGATGTTTGGATTGATTGAAGATTCCGGCCTAAGGCACTTTTTGGGAGGCGAGTTCTTCAGCTATGGCGATGCGGTCAGACAGTTATTTTCTTCAGCGAAACTAGTCGACAAAGAGATATGGGCCAAGGTAAATGAAGTGGAGTTTCCTATAACTGAAGAAAGATTTGCAAGAGTCTTAAAACATCCAACCCACAGACGAGATTTTACCAAACCCATATGTCCCGACGCGACGACTCATATGCAAACACTACTCTCGACCAACAATGTCCTGGTTAGTTGTAGTGGCAAGAAGAAGGATCTCAAAAGCCAGGATCGGCTTCTCTGCGACATCGTAGCCAAATCTCTACAAGGAAAAGGTGGAAATTTTGACACGATTACTTAGTCCAAATTTGAAATGTTTGGCGCTATAGTAAAGGGTGATAGTGTTAACTGGGGACGTGTTTTATTCAATATCCTCTACGAAATGGTGTCTTCCCACAACAATAGAAGTCTTGGTTACTTGATACAAATAGGATGGATCTCGAAGCATCTTTACGTGCCTACCGGTCCAGGTACTATCCTAAGTCCCATGAAAATCCTCTCTACTACTACTATTGACTACTATATGACCAGATGGAACAATGACAAGGAATCTAATTCCTAGTATTCTGGAAAATAACTTAGAGAAAGTATATATTTCGTGGAAAAACCAACAACAAGAAAATCGGCAAGCAAACGAGCTCTCACTACTGCGAGTGATGTACCTAGTAAAAGACTCAGATCTGGGATTGAGTCTACTGCAAGCACTAATAGCATCGCCAGAACCAGAATTGAAGAAACCAGAGAAATTACATCAAATCGAATGAAGCCGGACTTGAGGTAAATATTCCTACTCCCCCTTTGTTTAATGCTACATCAGCTCATGTAGAAAGTGCTACCCTTCGAAATACTGAGATTGGGCTTTGGGTTTAGAGGCTCAATCAGTAATCAATATTAATATTGGTCAGTCAAACATTTTCGAAGCCGAGCGGTTGGAGGGCTCACAAACCGACTGACGGGATGTAGGTCCTCAAACCGATTGGTTGTTTACTTTGCAAACCGACTAGCAACAAGAACAACAAACCGACAGACTCGAAGATGTTCAAACCGACCAGCGTAATACACAACAAGCCGACCATGATATTGTCGCTCTATTAGTCAATCTTGATGAGGTCGATCGATCCGAAGTGGTCATAACCGGTCAGTACGACCCTAATCATGACAATAAGGCTACAACTTCGATAATGAGTCCATCAAACACTGCTGATCAGACGCCTACAGAAATAAATAATGAAAGATTTATTCTAAAACCGACATTTCCTCTAGGAATATTAATGAACAGACCTCCTCCAAACGAACATGTGTTAAAAAGGGCACCAGTTGAGTCATTTTCTTCATTTGCTGCAATGAGATCATCAAGGCAGCTTGAGATTAGAGAGCCTATTACATAACCCGAACTAGAGGAAGTTGCGAAGCCCGACATAGATCCGATCATGGGTAAGCAACACAAAAACAAGCCAAACAAAGGTCGTGCTCCTCCTTCCCCTGAACCTCCTTTGAATGTCACTCTTGAAGCACAAACCTCTATTCAATTAATTCTTGACCAAGTTAAAGCTGAAGTAATGGTTAAAATTGATGCTTTCAACTCTTGGGCAAACATCAGATTGGAAAATAACTTGGATGAAGTTTTCCCAGAATTAGCAGACGATCAGAAATGGGCAAAGATGTTGGCATTGGAAGAATCCATTTTCTCTATCACTAAGACAATAACCGTTGCTGCGACTCTCAAAATGGGTAAATACGTGGAAGCTTATGCAAGAGGCAGTTCTATCTTTTCAGCTATAAAGGCGTGTCAATCCAACTATAACCCCTCTGTCAGAAACAACAAAAACTGATGCGCAAGTAATCAATCACTAAACCTGGCTACTAGAGTTGTATGTCTCAACCATTCTTTGGCATATTAATGGAGGAGAAACATCAGAAATTACCAGAATTCCTCATTAGCGTATCGACTTAAATCATGATGACGGAAATGAACCATTGGATTTCATTAAAGAAATGCCCCATTTTCTATGTGATTTTGAACTTATCAAAACAGAACAACCGCCTGTTGAAGAGGCTCGAACCTCAAGGACAACTTGGACTCCCTCCGAAGAACGTGAGCTCTTTGAGAGTTATGAAGTTAGAGGATGGTGCGTTAAATATAAATATCTTGGAATGTCTAAACAAGTTTTTGAACGAATTACAGAAAGAAATAAAGATGCTTAGGCTAACAATACGGAATCGAGTCTTCTAGGAACAACCTCTGATGAATATGAAAAAGAGACAGTCAAGACACATCTAACTCCAAACCTCCTCCAGAAAACCACCCGTTGAATAGGAAATTGAAGCTCCACCTGCCAAGACCCTGACTCGCGCTAAATCCAAATCGGGTAAGTCTTATGAACCTAAAGAACTATTTGGTCATGGTCATGAGAATAGGAATGATAATATTGAAGGACCGACTCATTTGGAAAATCTATTCAATTTAGCTCTCATAATGCTCGTCCTATCCAAGTTGTTCCTCTTAGATCTCACATCTCAACTCGGTCCAACTCTTAAGAAACTCCAAGGCATGACATCCGACAGATTGTCTTGGACGCTCTAGCTCCGTGGCAAGAATCTGTTAATACCCGATTGGATGAAATGGAAAGGAGGCAAGCATCCTATTCAGGTTCCATTAATCAAGAACTAACAAGGTTAAGGCAGGAGATACGACAAGAACTAAGCCAAATCAGACCGTTGCGAGAGGAAATAAGTCAAATCAGACCTATGATCAATGAGAATCTCAATGTTCAGAAGGAAACCAAAGTTACGGTTGAGGTCCTTTCCTCTCAAGTCATGGAACTGGTTAGATATCAAGGCCCTGCCGATGTTTAGAAACTGAGGGAACATGAATAAGCTACAATACGTATTCAAGAGGAAGAGAACGCAAATGCTGAAGCCGCTAAACAAGATGATGAAGAGGTTGCCCGACGTATTCAAGAGGAGGTAAATGTAGATGAAGCTGTCATGCAAGCAAATACTGCCAAAAAGCCTAAAGCAATAAAATGAAAGAAGACTACTCAACTCAAGGTTGCGACGGATAATATGACGATGTCTCAATATAACTCCCAATTTGCGAATTCTCGGTCTCAACATGAAGTGGCTCAACCGGAGATCCCATTTAGTGCTTGGTCAAATCGAAGGTACGAAAAGGTGGTGGGAGTTCCGTTGACAACGTTCCTGCTCAATCGAGGGAAAGAAATCATGAAGTCAATATCCCAAGTCAACCAAGTCAGCACTTCATGACAAGACTCATAAGCGATTATACAAAACCAGAGCCACAACCGAAAAGAGGGAGATGTTAAACCCCCTTTTCTTACTATCGCATTCTATCTATTCAGTTTTACTTTAAGCATGAACATACTTTATATCTTTCTATGGTTAAACGTTTAAACCTTTTCACTAACTCCCTCTCACTATTTTGGTTATCAGAAAGGCTATTAATAGTCAAACTAATTCTTTTATTATCTAGCTGGTTTTGACATTTTTAGTTTTAAAACAATCAAAAAGGAAGAGATTGCTAAGGAATAGACAACATATTTTGAATATTTATTCTAAATAATAAAAAAGGGAGAAATTAATAAGTAAAAATAGTTAATTAAGTAATAGTATTAATTCACTATTTAAATATGTTGTTAGGTCAAATTATTTTGACTAAGTGTCAAAGTATTTTGACTATTGGAATTTTGTTGATGAGTGTGTATGAAACTTAATTTAAGCCGTCTAATCGTTTTTGGTGCAAGTGTATCGAAAACAGGTTATATTAGACTAAGTCTAAATGAGGTTCATTAGAATGATTGGCCATTAGATGCATTGAGTTAGACATGCAGTCTAACAAGAATAGTTATACGTGCAGTCTAACGGATACGCAGTTAGACATGCAGTCTAATAGGCGTAGTTAGACGTGTAGTCTAACTGATACGTACTTAGACGTGCAGTCCAACAGGCATAGTTAGACGTGCAGTCTAACGTAGACGTAGTTAGACGTGCATTCTAATAGGCGTAGTTAAACGTGCAGTTTAACAGATACGTAGTTAGACGTACAGTCTAATAGGCGTAGTTAAACGTGTAGTCTAACGGATACATAGTTTGACGTGTAGTCTAATAGGCGTGGATAGACGTATAGTCTAACAGGCGTGTTTAGACGTGCAGTCTAACGTATGAGAGTTAGATGTGCAGTCTAACTCTTTCAGATTAGTCTGAAGGGATGCGTAATTAGACGTGCAGTCTAACTCCTTCAGATTTGTGTGAAGGGAACCGTAATTAGTCGTGTCGTCTAATCCCATTAGACCAGGTGGTCTAATGGATCCTTCTATTAGACATGGGCGTCTAATCATTAGACGAGGTCGTCTAAGTGAAATACGTCCAATGCCATGCTTAAGTAGTTGTTTGAAGCTAGCACACGTCTACCCACCATCAACTGGCTGTACGCTACTCCTGCTCCCCTTTCTAGTGAAGATCAGTACGATAGCCAGAAGCAACCAATTGATTAATTCAACGTAAGTAAATATTCTTCACACTACTTATTTTTGCAGGAATATCCTAGAAGAATATTTGACGCACTACCCGATTGGTACGGCCACGATCCTGGTGCTTAGAGTCTACTGTGTACTATGGAGGCATTCTAATAGAAGCTCGCCACGTGTCATTATGGAAGATTCGATCATTGGTACATGTTCCCTATTTAAATATCTTCAAGGACAATGGAAGAACTTCTGGAAACTATTGCTTGAATTACAGATTAATCTATCTATCGATACTCAGACGCATACAAACTGATATACGAAAAAACTGTTTTCTTGCTTTAGTGTGTGTTTATCAAGAGAAAGTTAGAATCAAAGCATTGTTTTAGCTGAGTGATATACTTCATCATATTGTAAGTTGAACAGAGTCTGTTTTGTACAACAGTGAGCTAATCGTGCGACTGTATTTGATTCTAAGAAACTTATAGTGAATCCTTCCGGTGGTTGGAAGAAGGAGAGACGTATGAGAGTTTTCTCTGAACATCCATAAACAAACTGTTGTGTCATTTTCATTCAATCATCTTCACATTCTTGGTTCTTAGCTTCAAACCTGAGCAAACGTTTCCGCACTTGAATCGTTCAAGAGTTTGCAAGGGTTTGTGTAGAATAGAAAGTGATTTAAATCCTTAACAGGATTTCTATCAAACCGTTCCCGAAGCCGTCATCAATATCCAGACCCCCGTCTCTATTGATTACGTTGATCCTATCAATTGGTATCAGAGCCCTGTCTCTATTCTTAAGCATCATGAACCTGAATCATGTCGATCATCAACGAGATCCCCATTCTATCAAGGGACAACTGCGAATATTGGATGATGAGAATGCAAGCTCACTTGGTTGCTCTTGACTGTAATATGTGGAGCATCATTACCGATGACCCCATAAAAATTTCAAAGCCAAAATGTGAGTGGACTATTGAAGATAAGATGACCAACAATCTGGACAATGTGGCAAAAAAATATTTTGTATCAATCGATCGACATGAACATATTCTATGAGATCAAGTCCTGCTCCTCTACTAAGGAAATATGAGAGAAGTTGACTCAGATCTATCGTCGAAATGTTCAAGCCAAGAAGAATAAGAAGGACCAGAAAGTTTTCATGTGTGTTGAAAACAAATCCAAATGGGCTGATAGCGATTCAAGGGATTCTCCTACTAAAAAGAGACTGAAACTGTAACATGCTTGATGGAAGATGATCAATCCAAGGTAAATGATGTTTCTACACCAGAATTTACCAACAAAGAGTTAACTACTGCACTCAATGAAATGGCCATTGAGTACAAGAAGTTATCAGATTCCTTGTATGAAATGAAAGTAAAATATGAGGCCATTATTTTTTTCATATAAAACTTCTGAAACAAATGTTTTTGAAAAGAAACTAGTAGAGATCTCATCCGAGAATGAGATGATCAAGGAACAGATTCAAACTATTTTCTTTGAAAACAAACGGTTAAACTATGTTATAAGTGCTTGGACAAGGTCTGGAGAAGCTATCAAACATCAGATTAGTCTGTTGAAACCTGCTGGATCTAGATCCGGTTTAGGATTTGATGGCAATGACCCAAACTAGTCCTGCAAAGAGTCAAACTTAGCAAATGACAAGTTTAAGCCTATAAATTTTGTCAAAGGGAGTTTAACTGACAATGAATCTGATCTAGTTCATGAAGAAGTAGTTTTGAAAAATGAAATAACTTATATTCCGTCGACTGTTAGTTGGCTGAAAAATAAGTTAGAAGCAGCAAGCAAGTCTGGCAATTTAAAACTTGGCAAGAAGTCAAGAATTCCTAAAAGAAAATCATCTTCAAAGACTAAGGGATTAGTGGCTCGCAGGAAAGCGTCTACTATGTTAAAATCATACCCATTAATTACTACACAATATGGGAAATCCATCAGAATAACTCAAATATGGATTCCTAAGGGACTGATTGTCCGAGGACCCAATTGAATGTATGTACCAAAACATTGTAAATATTTTTTTGTGTAGGTTCAAGTGAATGATGGTATCGAGGAATCTGTATTGTATCTGGATAGCAGCTGTTCCAGACATATGACAGGAAACAGACGGCTTCTCACTAATATAGTAGATTGTTCTGGACCTAAGATCATTTTTGGTGACAACAAGAAGGGTAAGACCATGGGTAAAGGTAAGATTATCCATGGTAATCTAACCATTAATGATGTGTTACTTGTTGACAATCTGTACTATAACCTAATCAGTATTAGTCAGTTATGTGATGATGGTATATCCGTTGATTTTCAAACTCATGCATGCCTAGTTAAGGATCAACGTGGTAATACTTTATTAACCGGTAGTAAAGTAGGAAACTCATATAAAATAAATTGGCAAAAAGAATCATCTGATCCTATGTGCATGATTGCCAAGAATGACCAGAAATGATTATGGCATAAAAGGTTAAACCATCTGAATTTTAAAACCATCAACAACATTTGTTCAAACAACTTAGTTATTGGTTTACCTAAACTTCAGTTTTCTAAGGACAAGGTGTGTTTTGCTTGCCAGTTAGGCAAACAGGGCAAATCATCGTTCAAAAGTAAAGGGAAATCTCAATCCAATCGTTGTTTAGAATTGTTATACATGGATTTGTTTGGTCCAATTCCTGTAAAGAGCTTAGGAGGAATGAGATTCGCCCTAATTGTCATTGATGATTTTTCACGATTTACATGGATAGCATTTTTACCATCAAAGGATAAAACTGTTGAAAACTTGATTAAAATATTTAAAAGAATTCAAAATCAGAAATCTTTAAATATTGTTTGCATTAGAAGTGACTAGGGAACTGAGTTCACAAACAGATACCTTTTATCTTATCTCGAGGAGTCCGAGATTAGGCACGAGTTGTCTAGTGCTAAAACTCCGCAGTACAATGACATTGCTAAAAGAAAAGTGAGGACTCTGAAGGAAGCAGCGAGATCCATGCTAGTTGAATGAGACGTACCTTAGAGGTTCTGGGTAAAAGCCATAAACAAAGCTTGTTATACACAAAATCGGTCAATAATTAACAAACGTTTTGATAAAATTCCCTATGAACTGTATTACATGAGAATTCCCACAGTTTCATACTTCAAAGTATTTTTGGGTGTAAATGTTTTATTCATAACAATGGAAAGGTTTATTTGACCACTTTTGATGCTAAAGCTTATGTTGGATTCATGCTGGAATATTCCTCAGTAAGCAAGGCTTATAGAGTATATAACAACAGAACATGAACTGTTGAGGAATCCATTCATGTATTCTTTTATGAGCCTATTGAAAGCAAATCCATTGATCTCATTGACCTTGTTAATAGACTAGAAGCAACGAGTCTTGTGTCTGTAAGTGAGGAAGAAGCTCTAGATAAACGGACTTCGTTGACTAATCCTGTGGCTGATCCGGTTGAAATTCAACCTGACGTACAAACTCCTGTTCAACAAACTGTTGAGAGTTCAGACGTCGTGGAGGTACCTTCAGATGACCAATCCTTTTGGATCTAACTTCAGATGGAACAATCCCTTTGGATCTAACTTCAGATGGAACAAGAATCATCCACCAGAATTGATCATCGGAAATCCTTTCTCTCCTCGAAGGACAAGACGTCAATTGATGGATGAAATGGCCAATTCTGCCTTTATTTCTCAGATTGAACCCAAGAAAATTGGTGAAGCAGTGGTTGATCCATATTGGATCAATGCCATGCAGAGGAGTTAAACCAATTTGTAAGAAATAAAGTGTGGCATCTAACTCCTAGACCGACCGATCAGCCACTCATAGGAACAAGATGGGTCTTTAGAAACAAACTTAGTGAAGATGGCTTAGTTATGAGAAAAAAAGCCCGCTTAGTCGCTCAAGGATACAGACAGGTGGAAGGTATCGACTTTGATGAGTCTTTTTCACTTGTAGCAAGACTTGAGGCAATTAGAATCTTCCTGGAATATGCATCATTTATGAATTTTAAAGTCTTTCAAATGGATGTGAAAAGTACGTTTTTAAATGGCAAATTAAATGAAGATGTCTATGTTGAGCAACCACCTGGTTTCGTAGATCATATTTTACCAAATCATATTTATAAACTTGACAAAACTTTGTATGGTCTGAAACAAGCTCCTAGAGCTTGGTATGACACTTTGAATGAATTTCTTTTTTATCATGACTTTGTCATTAGAACTGTGGATAAAACATTGTTTAGATTCACTAAAGGCTCTCACATTTTGCTCGTTCAAATATATGTTGATGATATTATATTTGGATCAACTAACCACAAATTGTGTGAGAAATGTGCTAAGCTGATGCATGACAGATTTGAAATGAGCATGATGGGAGAATTAACATTCTTCCTCGGTCTTCAAGTTCGTCTGCTGGAGAAAGGAACCTTCATCAATCAGACCAAGTATACCAAAGAGTTACTAAAGAAGTTTGGGATGGAGAACTGATCTGATGTAACCACTACAATGAGCTCCTCTAGTAAACTGGACAAAGATGAACGTGGCCAAAGTCTAGATGTCACAACATATAGAGGTCTAATTGGGTCATTGCTCTATGTTAATGCTAGTAGACTTGATATCCAATTTTCTGTTGGTGTCTGTGGAAGATTCCAGGCTACTCCTAAACTCTCTCACTTTACTGCTATTAAACGCATTCTAAAGTAATTGAAGGGAACACAAAATGTGGGACTGTGGTATCCGAAGGATTCTAGTTTCAATTTAACTAGTTTCTTAGATGCAGATTACGCAGTTTCAATTTAACAAGTTTCTCGGATGCAGATTATGCAGGATGCAAAATTGATAAAAATAGCACGAGTGAAACTTTCCAGTTCCTTGGAGATCGTTTTATCTCATAGTTTAGCAAGAAGTAGACATTGGTTGCCACATCTACAAGAAGCAGACATCGGTTACCACGTTTATAGCTGAAGCAAAGTACCTTGCTGCTAGAAGTTGTTGCTCTCAACTTTTGTGGGTTCAACAACATCTTAGGGACTATGGGATTGAGGCTGAAGAATCTCTAATTTTCTGCGACAACACAATTGTTATCGCAATCACCTAAAATCCAGTTCTGCATTCTTGGACAAAGCATATCGAAATCAGGCATCACTTTATCCAAGAGCATGTCAATCAAAAGCAGATTCGTCTTGAATACATCCCAACAGATCAACAAACTGTAGACATATTCACGAAGCCTCTACCCGAAGCTAAGTTTTCTCATTTTAGAAACATTTTAGGACTTGTTGATCTTGATTGATGGTGTTATGTGCATAAATGGAGGGGGAACATGTTATTCAAACGTAACAGGACAGACAAGAAGACCGAGGTCTTAATACGTACAATTGACTAAAAGTTTAAGAAGCATAACTACTTAAACGTACATCTACTGAAGCAGTTTTTATCTTCTTTCTTGAACTCTTGTCTTCGTGAATTAACATACGCGGTTAGACGTATACATCTAATAGACGTTAGACGTTTTTATGACAAGAGCAAGTGGTAGCTCACGTCTAACGAAACACACGTCTAATGTGTGTTGTTCATGCGTAATTAGACGTCTACGTCTACTAGACTTCTACGTCTACTAGACGTTAGACGTTTATAAGACAAACTTGATTAGACGACAACATCTAATAGACGGATTTCCCAATTAGAAGTAATGAATGTGAAAACTAGAATAAACGTCTAACTACTTGTGTACTTAGACTTTTTATCTTTTGGCTATCTAGACATCTGTCATCTGCATATGTATCTGTCTATGTACCTTTTCCCGCCGAAAATAAACTAGTCAGTTCTCAATAAATTGAAGACGGGTGTCTATCAATTTTGTCAAAAGTGACTGAAATTTCTGATTATTTTCTTCTATACGTCTAATATTAATTGTGCAGTTTCATGATTAATATTAATTGATAGGTGTGTCCCTTGGGAATATATTTCTGAGATTTTTGACGGTTGAATGATTATTAAACATTTACTGCTATACGTTAGCTTTCCAATATTTAATGAATGGCGTCACTCAAATGGATGAGTACTCTTTGTCTCTCTCTCTAGAATTCGAATCGTCAAACTCTTGTGCTCGTTTGTTCATCTTACCAAAATGACTTTCTTCCCTGCAAAATCCCTGATAGTAGATTTCAAATCGATCTCTACTCTGACGAATCCTAGAATGGTTCAAATGTTTGAATCATTGAAACCCACTGGGTTGAAGAGATTCATTCACCCTCACTGCATTTATCACGAACAAGTTGTTCGTGAGTTTTTCGAAACCGATAGTATTTACAACAGAAAATACATCTGTGCTAATATTCTTGGCAAAATGATCTGCTTCGATGAACAAACATTCTGTTTGTTCTTCAGACTCCCAACCGAAGGAATCCATGAGTTTCCTTCTTTCTCTAACGAGATTCTGTCTGAAATGATGAATGTCTTTTCAAATGAAATCGTCGAAGGAGAAACCCTTCCTGTTGAGTATCACGGGAAGAGTAACTGCATGAAAGTTGAGTATGCCCTACTCAAGAAAATCATCTCGAAATCCCTCCTCGCAAAAGACTCCTCCTACATCTATTGTACGAAGGTCTTTGAAATAATGGTGGCCATCACAAGAGGTGTAGCCATCAACTGGTGAAAATTCATCTTCAACAATCTTGTTAGAATGATCTACGCCCAAAAGAAGATCTTCGGGTATGACGGTCCTCTCTGGGCTTTCCTTTGCCGTATTCTTGATGAACCTGGTCACGGGTTCCATTCCTCTTCCAAAATATTGAACAACGAGAAGGTTCCCGATTATGTTCATAGGGTGAACATGTTCAGATCAAAGAAGAGAAACATGGACAAGCTTAACTCGGGTCTAACCTTAGCCTTAGAGTCTGTTGTTGATTCTCTTCCTAGATGATGTTATAAAGGGGGAAGAGAGAAAGGAGGACAGGAAATATTTTTTGGATTGTCTTAAATTTATTTTGTTTTACTGTTTTTGAAAGATGTTTCTGTATTTTTCTTTTGAAAAACATTCCTGACTTTTCTTGATTTTGTTGTTATCTGATTATGGTATTTATTGCATTACTTATATGATAGATGATTATTTTGTTACCTATGCAAAGTTTTAACATCATCATCAAAAAGGGGAAAATTGTTGGATCAAATTATTTTGACTAAGTGTCAAAGTATTTTGACTAAGTGTCAAAGTATTTTGACTAATGGAATTTAGATGATGAGTGTGTATAAAACTTAATTTAAGTTGTCTAATCGTTTTTGATGTAAGTGTATCGAAAAAAGGTTATATTATACTAAGTCTAAATGAGGTTCATTAGACTGATTGGCCATTAGATGCAACGAGTTAGACATGCAGTCTAATAGGAGTAGTTAGACGTGCAGTCTAATGGATACGTAGTTAGACATGCAGTCTAACATGCGTAGTTAGACGTGCAATCTAATGGATACGTAGTTAGACGTAACAAGCATAGTTAGATGTGTACTCTAACACAGACGTAGTTAGACGTATAGTCTAACAGGCGTAGTTAGACGTGCAGTCTAATAGATACGCAGTTAGACATGGAGTCTAACAGGCATAGTTAGACGTGCAGTCTAACGAATACGCAGATAGACATGCAGTCTAACAGGCGTAGTTAGACGTGTAGTCTAATAGGCGTAGTTAGACGTGCAGTCTAACGTATGAGAGTTAGACGTACAATCTAACTCCTTTAGATTAGTCTGAAGGGATGCATAGTTAGATGTGGAGTCTAACGTATGAGAGTTAGACGTGCAGTCTAACTCCTTCATATTAGTCTGAAGGGAACCGTAATTAGACATGTCGTCTAATCCCATTAAACTAGGTGGTCTAATGGATCATGCTATTAGACATGGGCTTCTAATTTCATTATACGAGGTCGTCTAAGTGAAATACGTCTAATGTCATGCTTAAGCAGTTACTTGATGCTAACACACGTCTAACCACGATCAACTAGTTGTACGCTACTCCTGCTCCACTTTCTAGTGAAAATCAGTACGACAACTAGTTGCAACCAATTGATTAATGCCACGTAAGCAAATATTCTTCCCACTACTTGTTTTTGCAGGAATATCCTAGAAGAATATTTGGCGCACTACCAGATTTGTACGACCACGATCCTGGTGCTCAGAGTCTGCTTTGTACTATGGAGGCATTCCAATGGAATCTCTCCACGTGTCATTATGGAAGATTCGACCGTTGGTACATGTTCCCTATTTAATGATCTTCAAGGACAATGTAAGAACTGTTGGAAACTACTACTTGAATTACAAATTAATCTATCTATCGATACTCAGACGCATACAAACTGATATACGAAAGAGGTGTTTTCTTACTTTACTATGTGTTTATCAAGAGAGAGTTAGAATCAAAGCATTGTTTTAGCTCAGTGATATACTTCATCATATTGTAAGTTGAACAGAGTCTGTTCTATTCAACAGTGAGTTAATCGTGCGAATGTATTTGATTCCAAGAAACTTATAGTGAATCCTTCCGGTGGTTGGAAGATGGTGTGACGTAGGAGAGTTTGCTCTGAACATTCATAAACAAACTGTTGTGTCATTTTCATTCTGTCATCTTCTCATTCTTGGTTCTTAACTTCAAACCTGAGCAAACGTTTCTGCACTTGAATCGTTTAAGAGTTTGCAAGGGTTTTGTGTAGAATAGAAAGTGATCTAAATTTTTAACAGGATTTCTATCAAACCGTTTTCTCGAAGCCGTCATCAATAGCCAGACCCCCGTCTTTATTAATTACGTCGATCCTATAATATGCTAATCAACTTAAGAAACTAGCTAACAATTGTAAAATTACTAGGTTTTGAATATTTATTTTAAATAATCAAAAAAAAGAAATTGATAAGTAAAAATAGTTAATTAATTAGTAATATTAATTAACTATTTAAAATAAGAAATTAATTGTGGAAAAATAATAAAATGCAGACTAAACCGACATCGGAATTCAAAATATCGACCTTCGGAAATTATTGGCTTTCGGAAGATCGACATTCAGAAGATCGGCTTTCGGAAATTATCGTCTTTCGGAAGTTTGGCATTCAGAACATCGACTTTCTGAAATTATCGGCTTTTATAAGATGGGCTTTCGTAAATTATTGGCTTTCAGAAGTTAGACACTCGGGAGTTCGGCTTTCAGAAGGTCGGCACTCAGGAATTCGGTTTTCAAGAGTTCAACACTCAGAAGCTCGGCACTCACAAGTTCATGTTTCGGAAGACTTTAGCTTTTGGATCCGGCTATCCAATTATCGTCTCTCTACAAGCGAATCCGAACTCCACATTTCAGCATTCAAAGAAGCGAGTCTGATGTTATCTTCAGTGCTTCCCAAAATATAAACACCTTTCTATTGTAGGAGAAATCAACTTTACACTACATCAGAAACTAATTTCCATTTTAGTGCAAGTCTAAGGAAAAATATTTAATAGCAGTTGTCTGCTATCATAGTTCAGACTATCACGAGCACCAAAAGACAAATTATCCTGTTGTATGCTTCTAGGAAATGATAATTCAATTAATGTCATCTTAACCAATTATAATCAAAGTACATACAAAATCAAAGAATATCTCTTATGTTGTACTATTCTGGATTTCAACCAATCAAAGAGAAGAACAGTGGTCTCTTGAAGTAGATATAGTCGTTGAAGTCACAAATATATCCGTTGAGATATTTGTCTACTTAAGAAGACAGAAGCCATCTATTTTCAACAACTTTTTCCGACACCTTGAATCTTTACTATCAAATCGCTCAAACTTTCGAAACTTAAAAGTTCTCAAAGAGTATGTTAGAATATAAAGGGTATTACAATACTACCTATTATGTGTGATTTGTGAGAATTGTAAGTTGATAGAATTTATTTCTATTTAATAGAGTGAGTATATTGAAAGGTCGAAAATAGGCAGTAACTAAGCCTTATTTGTTCGATTAAGTCTGTGTACGTTGTTATAAACAAATAAAATATTCTAGTGAATATCCTTCTCAAAAGTTTGAGAAGAAGGGGTGACGTAGGAGTTTTATCTCCGAACATCCATAAATCTTGTGTTGTATCTTCTTTTCCTTATTATCTCCAAAAACTGACAAGCTGCTGCTTCAAGTTAAAACATACACTTCCGCACTTGAACTTGGTTCAAGAGTTTGTGACAAATTGCGAAGATTAGAGATCGATATTAACCTTTAACAAAGTTAGGATCGACATGTGTGTAAGCGTTCACCTTTGTGAGACCCCAGTCTCCTTTGGCGACCCCGATCCTAACATAATCACTCTTATTATTATTATTTGAAGAGCTTGAGATAGGATTTCTCTTCTTCATGAATTTGCCGAATTTTTTCAAGAAGAAAGCCATGGAATCACTATTGATTTGCTCAGTAGCAGCCTTCACAACAAGTGTAGTGGTTGGTGGCTCCTCAGTAGTCACAAACGCCTTGGTTGAGATGGAAAACTCGTAGGCCTTCAGATTGGCGAACATATAATGAAGGTCCATCTTTTTTAGGTCTTTAGAATCCTTCATGACCATCGTCTTAATATCCCATTCTCTGGGTAGAGCAAAAAAATTTTGATTACAACCTCTATATTACTGTAAGTCTTTCCCAATTTGGAGGGATCAACGATGATCTTACTAAATCTTTCATCGATTTCAGTCATTTTCTCTCCGGGACGCATCTTGATGCTGTCAAACTACTAAGTGGAAACAATAATTTTATTTTATTTGGTTTTCTCATTAACCTCACACTGATGTACCAACCTCTCCCAAATCTCTTTGGTAGTAGAGGTGCATGTAGTGATCTTACTAAACATGTTATCATTTAGTGTCTTATAGAGGATGTCTTTTTCCATTTTATCAAGGTTGTTCTTCCTTTTATCTTAAGATGTCCACTCAGACCACGATTTCTCCTTCATCTCAGGAGTGCAATTGGGGTTAGTAGTGGAGCTAACCTTTATAATCTTTATTGGCCCATCGATGATGACATACCACATGTCATCATCGAGTGCCACCAAATGTGTCCGCATTCTTAGATTCCAGTTAGTTTTTCCTAGAGAACATTGTGATTCTATTTCTAATGGTAGACATGATTCTAATGATTGATGGTGCTTGAGAATATATAATATGGCTATGATATCAATTGTTAAGATCGGTGTCGACTATAGTGACAGGGGTCTTACTATAGTTAACAACTTTCAACTTTTGATTCGATATTAATCATGTGAGGGATTAAGATTTGTATATATTCTTCAAAAATCTTCGTGAGCTCTTGAACAAATTCAAGGGTGCAACAACTAGATGGATTTGAAGCTTCAAATAAATGAATGCATGTAACATAAAGTAAAAAACACATGGAGTTTTATGGATGTTCGAAGATAAAACTCATACGTCACCCCTTCTTCCTAAACATGAAGGATATTACTAGAAGACATTGATTTATACGGCGACTACACAAACCCAGTCAAAAAATACAGAACTTAACAACTGTCCACTTATGAACTTCTGGCTAACTCTCTGTTGAACAAAACAACCTCTGTTCAACTTACAATACTGAAATTTCACACAGAAAAAACAGTAGATGAATTAAAAATTAATCTCAAGTAGAGTAAGTACATCTCTTAGTGGTTCTTAATTCGTACAGAGCATTCAGAAAGTGAGAATTCAAGAACTGAGAGATTGAGATATAGAGTTTGCATAAACGTGAATGATCGAGAGTTCCGTCCGTTGTCCTTGGATAACTATTTATACTTAAAGTACACATACGGTCGATCTTCAACTTGGACACGTGTCCTCAAACTATTGGACGGCCGCCAATATTACGAGATAGTACATTACAGATATTATCGTTGGGATCGTGGCCGTACCGGATTGATAGTGCGCCAAATATTCTCTAAGATCGTGCTGTACTGAAAAGGTACAATGAGAGAAATTTGAATGATAAAAGCGTGTGTGGTATCTGTTTATTCATTATTTGAGTTGACTTGTAAGACTGTTGAAAACAAGAACTACAGATGCGCTGAGTAGATAATCAGATGCTCCTTAGGATGTTTGATGAAGTCAGACGACATCCGACTACGCACTTCTTTAAACCTCGTCTAATGAAGTTAGACGGCGTCTGCTCGTGCATTACTTCAGACCACGTCTGATGTAATTAGAGAACGTCTTTTCGCGCATTACTTTAGACCACGTCCGATGTAATTAGACAACGTCTGCTCCCGCGTTATTTTAGACCGCGTCTGATATAATTAGACGACGTCTTCTCACACATTAGTTCAGACCACACCTGATGTAATTAGACGACATCTGCTCGCTAATTACGTCAGAACACCACGTTTGATGTAATTAGACGATGTCTTCTCGCGCATTACGTCAGACTGCGTCTGATGTAATTAGATGACATCTTCTTGCGCATTACTTCAAACAATGAATGATGTAATTAGATGACGTCTTCTCGTGTATTATTTCAGACCACGTCTGATGTAATTAGACGACGTCTACTCACACATTACTTCCCACCATGTCTGATGTAATTAGATGACGTCTACTCGCGCATTACTTCAAACCACGTCTGATGTAATTAGACGACGTCTGCTAGCGCATTACTTTAGATCAAGTCTGATGTAATTAGATAACGTCTTCTCGCGCATTATTTTAGACCACGTATGATGTAATTAGACGACGTCTACTCGTGCATTACTTCAGACCACGTCTGATGTAATTAGATGATGTCTTCTCGCGCATTACTTCAAACCACACCTGAGGTAATTAGATGATGTCTGCTCGCGCATTATGTCAGATCACGTATGATATAACTAGACGACCTCTGCTTGCGCATTACTTCAGACCACATTTGATGTAATTAGACAACGTCTACTCGCACATTGCTTTAGACCACGTCTGATGTAATTTGACGACGTCTGCTCGAGCATTACTTTAGACCATGTCTGATATAATTAGACGACGTCTGCTCTAACATTACTTCAGACCACGTCTGATATAATTAGACGACGTCTGAATTGACATACTTATTTAGATTTGTACATACACAAATGCAAAATACCCAACTTAATTTTGTTCAGACAACATCATTAAAACTATGTCGTATTTATTCACTGAAGTTAATTAATTATTTCTCTCTTGATTAATTTTGTCCTTTCTTTATTTAATTTAATATAACACTTTCATTAATCTAATTAACATTCCTTATCTTTAATTATTAATCCATTGGTCTTAAATGAGGATAGGCTTAATAATTATACAAAATTATGTAAAGAATGGGTGTGTACATGTTGCGTCGATGTTTAGATTTAACAAAACTTGAAAATTTTAGAGGAGAATGTCATAATTTAAAAATAAATTCCAAACGGGTCCTTATCCAAAACATTGGTTTAGGAAATATCTCGAAAATATAAAAAAAATATCTTTTTCTAAGCTTTTGGGATTAATTGAAAATGGGTTTGGGTTCCAAAATATTAAATAAAAAATTGGATTTTGAAAATCGGAACCAAACAGGCCTTACTAGAGTCCTAGGGTCTGGGTTTGGTTTGTCCGTTCTATGCTCGATCGGGCTTAATGAAGACCGTTGTGGTTAGGACCATGACTCAGACGTATGGGTCAAGGGACCAGAGAGCTCGGTCCTGGGTTTATGAGGCTCGGTCCCAAACTCGGGTTGCTCGGTCGAAGACTAGGGAGACACTCGGTCCTAGGGTTAGGTGGCTATTGGTCATAGGTCTAGGTTTAAGATCAAGTTTATAGGTCCTAGGTCAAGTGAGGGCTTGGTCCTAGGTTTAAGTTTATCAGTCCTAGGCTAAGTGAAGGCTCGGTTTTAGGGATAGGTTTATCGGTTCTAGTCCTCGGTCTTAGGGTTAGAGAGTTCGGTCCTAGTTCTCGGTCCTAGGGTTAGAAAGCTCAGTCCTAGTCCTCGGTCCTAGCTGAAGAACACCCGTCGTGGCCCTCGGTCCTAGTTAAAGAATATCGGTCATGGTCTTCGGTCCTAGATGAAGAACACTGGTCCTGCTCCACATTCATGGCATAAAATTGTCGATCCTACTCCACGTTCCTATAAAAATATTACTGGTCCTGACCCACGATCCTATGTCTATTTTCTCAGTCTTAGACTAAAACCTTAGGACCGAATGTTCTTATTTTGGTCCGAAATTTCATAAGCTTATAACTTTTGATTATGACATTGAAATTATGATCAGTAAATTACAGTAAGTTCATATAATCAAGAAGAACAAAAGTCATAATATAAATCAAGATTTTGAAGCCCTTACAAAGATCAATTTTAAAACACCATTTCTAGATCAAATTTTGGGATCTTTTAAATTGGGGCATTCCAAGGAGTTATTTTTGTTCCACTAGCTTTGAAATGATGAATATAGTTGATTTAAACTAAACTACGAACATTGTAACATCATTAGAATAATTTTTTAAGATTAAATCAAAATTCAAAATTTTTCAAAAATAAGATTTGATCAAACATGATCAAAGTGATGAAACAGTTGCTTGAAATTCATCCCAATTAACAAAGATGTATAACAACTAATTGGATTAAAAAATCCAGATTAAAAGCAAGAACATATAATTTTAAAATTCCAATTTTCAAGCTTTATTTTTAAAATTTTATTTTGATCAAACATGATCAAAACATGATTACTGTTGCTTGGAAATAATTCAAACATGTTAACAAACATGTATAGAAACTAATTGAACCAAAAAAATCTAATTAAATTCAACATTTGATTTTAAAATATCCAGTTTTCAAGCTTGATTTTCTAAATTTTTTATTTAAGTTGATTTGATCTGATTTCTTTAAAAACAAAAGCTCATATATCATATATAAAATGATTATAAACAAACAATTTCCATAATCAACGTTAAGAATAAGATCAAACCGATCAAACTTAAGAAATCTAAAAATAAAAATCAAATTTCAAATCACCAATCATGGTATAAATAATTTTAAAGCATACCAACAGATGGAGAACACTCATAGGAGATTTTGGATGATTTCCGAAAGCTTGGATCGCGATTGGGATGGTCGGAGACAGTTTTCACATAAACTATTCTTTGACATAATTTAGATCCGTCGATTGAAGCTGTATTGGTCGGTGATCGTTTGATGTCTTGGTAGTGGAGGGGTGATGGAGTATTTATAATGCCCTAAGGTTGGTCGGGGAGGGGTAATTGATGTCGAAATTATCCTTCGACGATCATATCCCTAATTTTATCCCCACAATTGGAAGCCTTATACATGGAAGGATAAGGCTGAGGATAAGGGCGAAGTGTAGGCGTTTTTTTTGGGGGGGGGAAACAATTTAGTGCCATTTCATTAAAAAAACCCAAAAGAGGGAAAAAACACAAAAGTTTAAGATCGGATCTAGAAAATTTCTAGATTTGAAAATGAAACAATAATTAAATTACAGACAATAACAATAATCAATTAGAGCCTACATCGTTTTTACTTTTATTCTACTTGTGACCTTCTCAAACGAAATATCTCATATCTGGCAGAGCTTTCTATTCTTTTCATTCCTTTCGATTCCTCTCTAGGATTGAATGAGTGCATTTCCATCTGAAGTTATATCTCTCCAAATATCTTCAGCGGTTCTACTTCTTCCATTATGAGTTCTTGAATTTTTTTCTTTCCAGATATTGTAGATTACTGCTCCAAAATAGCATTTCAACATACTTACATAGAAGGATCTTCCTTTTGCTTTATTCTTCATCCACTCTTGGATTTCTTCCCATATTCCTGGAAAGTTGATGATGTTCATGTTTGCAGCATACATCTTCCAGATTTGTATTACAAAAGAGCATTCCCAAAATAAATGGTTTATGCTTTCCTCAACTCTCGAACATAGAACACAATTGATATCAGGAATGTTTATGTATTTTCGAATTCTATCTTTTGTTGTCAACCTTTTCCTGTATACCAGCCAGAGAATAAATTGGTGACGAGGAATAATCTTTGGACTCCATACCACATTATGCCAATCTACCTCCTGTCCTATTGTTCTAACCATTTCCCATGCCTTTCCTGTAATAAACTTCTCATTGCTTTCTATTTTCCAGCATATTTCATCATTACTTTCATTAAGTTGCTTCTGCCTCATTAGGTTTAGGATTCTATCACCTTCTGAAATACGCCTCAAAAGTGAATCACATTTACCTTTATAGACGTCTCTAAATGAGTATTGATGTATTCTCTTCTAACTCTGTTTTCTTGCATTTCTTCTTTGAATATAATGGGAATATTATCCAGCCAAGGATCATGCTAGAATTGTACCCCTCTTCCATTTCCAATTGTGGTTTTCACCATTTGAAAGGCATCTTTTTTTGTTTTTAGGATTTTCTTCAATGACCATGCCATTCTTTCATTGATGCTTCATGTCTAGATACTCTGCTCTTCTTTCATAAATCTTGTATGCACCCATTTGACCCATAGAGAGTCCGCTTTTTTCTCCAACTCCCATAAGCTCTTAATGGTGACGACTTTGTTCCATTCAACACAACTTTTTATTCCTAGTCCGCCTTCTTCTATGGGAGTGCAAACATCATCCCATTTGACTTTTTTTCCTCCTTTGCCTTGTGTTCCTCAGATGTAGTCTCTCATGATTCTAACGAGTTCAGCCATTACTTTCTTTGGGATGACTATCTGTTGTGCCTAGTAGCCAATAATTCCAAAGATGACTCTTTTAACGAGCTCGATTATACCTGTATAAGATAGTTTTTTCGTAGCCCAACCCAAGACATAATTTCTAACCTTTTCTACCAGTTGTCTGAAGTGATTGTATCGGAGTTGTTTTGATGACATGGGTACTCCAAGATATTTCACTGGTAGTTCACCTTCCTTGATTCCCATAATATTGAATATGTTTTCTTTCCTTTCTTCATTAACCCCTCCATAGAAAGCCTGACTTTTGTCCTCATTGATGTATAGACCTGTAATACTCGAAAAGAATGTTAGAGCTTTTTTGATTATATTAACAGATTCAACATCCGCATAAGCCACAAAAAATAGATCATCTGCAAAACATATGTGGGTTATTGCTTCTTCTTTGCAGTATGGGTGAAATTTAAAATGATGACTTCTCAAAAGAATTTTTAAAATACAGTCAAGAATTTCCATTATTAAGACGAATAGGTAAGGAGATATAGGGTCTCCTTGCCTTACTCCCCTTTCACCCTTGAAAAAGCCTCCATGAATACCATTCACGCTCACAACAAAGTGAGGAGTATAAACACATTGCATAATCCAATCAATGAAAATAATTGGAAAACCTGCAGCAAGGAGGAATTCGTGGATTGATCCCCATCTGATCGAGTGAAAAGATTTTTTTAATGTCAATTTTGAAAGCCACACGTGGCGATATGTTTTTCTTGCCATATTCATTCAATAAGCTCTGCATGAGTTGGATGTTATGGGAAATAGAGCGTTTAGGAATAAATGTTGATTGCCCTAATCCTACAAGCTTATCAATAACTGTTTTCAAGCATTGCGAAATAATTTTTGAAATAATTTTGTAAATAACATTGCAGCATGAAACAGGACGAAAGTCCTGAATTTTTTCTGGAATTGAATTCTTAGGAATCAAATTCAACACTGTGACGTTCCATTGCTTCAACATTTTCCTGTTTTGGAAGAATTCTAAAACCCCTTCGCTTACATCTTTACCTACTATTTCCCAGTTTTCTTTGAAAAAGTTCGCGTTGAAACCATCTGGCCCTGGGCTTTTATCCCCTTTCATCGAAAATACAGCTTTTTTGACTTCTTCCATACTAACTCTTGTAATTAATTGGTTACCACTTTCTTCACTGATTTTTCTTTGCGCAGTCTGTTAAAGCAATCTTTGATTGTCCTCTATTATTGTGCTCGTTTCTGTTCCAATCAGCTCTTTGTAGAAAGTTATTGCTTCTTCATGAACTGCCTTTTGCCCCTGTAAAACATCTCCATTTGAATTTGTGAGCCTTAGGATCTGATTTCTAAAATTCCTTGATGAACATTTTTTATAGAAGAAAAAAGTATTCTTGTCTCCTAATGAAAGCCAATTTTCTCTAGATTTTTGGTTAGTAAAACTTTCCTCTTTAGAACAGAGGTCTCTGAATCGCGTAAGAGCCTTTTTTTCCTCTTCTCTGTTATTAGGTAGATTTGGGGCTCTTAGTGCATTGCTTTGTATTTCCTCCAGTTTTGTTCTGGCTTCCTCTACTCTTTTAGAAATCCCACTATATTTTTTTCGGTCTAATTTATTTAGATTTCCTGATGTACTCTAGTCTTGACCGAGAGATCGATGAGTAGATTTAGTATATTTCTACGAAAAGACGACCCTTTCGACCGAGAGATGAAATCACGACTCACACAGAACACGGATCGCACAAATCGCACAGATGGCACAGTTCGCACGACAACGAACGATGTGTGATTTCTTTGCGACTATGACCGAGGGTTTCTTCAATGACGATTACGACCGCGAATATGTTATCGGCATATCGCGGCACACACGGCACATTGATCGCACAGTTCGCACTTCACTTAGGGTTTTGCCGTCCAGCTCCTCTTTATTAAAATATTGAGTTTACATCTCTTTGAAGTGTAGGCATTGATGAAGGAGCACGTGGCCAAAAGTTGGAGTGATAAGGATGCTCTTAGAGTGCGTTGTCCCTTTTAGAAGAATCGCGTCGACTAGTTCCCGATTTCAGCGAACCCTGCATCCCAACGAAGAAGACGAAGGAAACGACGCCATTTTGAGTAACAAAATGCCAAGTTTCGTTTGGTTCCGTCCACTGTCAGCCTGGATGACTAATGGAGTTGGTCTGTCCCGTTAGTTCATCCGGTGTAGGCGGTTGTGCGCTGGTTCCTTTGTAATGGGGATCTGGCGCATTCTGTGTTGTTGGATGAGATTCGGGTGCTCATTTGATGGTCAAGAATCCTACTGCAAAGATTAAAAATAAGTTTAGCTACACAGGAATATCAGATTTTTTTAAAAAAAAGTTATTAAAAATCAATTTTAATCCATTTTAAATACATTTCTTCTCCAAACATTTCACAAAAATTATTTCTGGAATTATAATAACAATTATGATCATAATTTATTTTTTTGGTAATTTTGAGAATTTTGGGGTATTTTATTTAATTTCTTTAAGTCATGAATTAAACAGAAATTATGATTAAATCATAAATAAATATTTTTAACCCCATCTTTGATCTAATTTGTATAAAATAAATACAATATATTATGCTTAAATATTTTTTGGAAATTTTCATAATTTCCTTACTTAAGATTTAATTATCACAATAATTAATTCTTAATTAGCTTTTAATTCTTTTCATTAAGTTATTTTGAATATACAAATCCAAAATATTATTAAAAATAATAATATTATTTGAAAATAGTGTAAGTCTAATTTTTATGCTTACAGAATGTCCCTCTCGAACCGAGTTTAAATAAAACAAACTTAGTTTTTGGAAAACGTGTTTTCGAGGTTTGATCATAAAAAATTGTACATTAACCTATAGTGAGGTGGAAGGATAAAAGCTAGATGGCGACAGTTGTTGGTGAGGAGTCATCACAATGACTCATGGTTGGGGAGATTACATGATCTTCCTTTGCCTGTTGTCTTTTGTTGGGGATAGACTACCACAATAGTCTTATCATGCGAAGATGATATGATGTTACTAGGATGAGTCGTGACAATGACTCATTCTATTCTTAGTTGAATCTTGTAGAGCTTAGACTATTATTATAGTCTTATCTTGCTGGGAGTAAGTAGGACTCCAATTGGGAATGGATTTCTACAATAATCTTATCATAGCAATGATCGATGGTTCCTATCAACAGATAGGACTCACATGGGGATTAAAAATAACTCTTTGTGGGGAGGAGTCTCATGCCAATAAGACTACCTATCGAGAAGTATGAATCTCCTAAGGAATGCTCTCATGGAATAAAATCCGACGCCGATAGAGGTAAAACTCTCGGGGATAATGATAATAATTATAGCACATCCATCAACATATGGAATCTACTACTTGAGATTAGTCATTACAATGCCTCTCAAGGATGCCTATAATACGATAGGACTTACTATAGGAGATGGTATCCACAATCAGGACTTTTCTGGAGGATGAATAGAATTCTCTTGATAAGGATGAAGGAAGATCTTCTAGGTGACAGATAACAATAACGTGGGATGGTGATAACAATCACGCTATGTAGCAACCATCACGTTGTGAGATGACTACAATCGTGCTGAGGATATAGATTATAACAATGACCTTTAGATAAGACAAGTAACAATAGCCACTCTGGTAGAGATTGGTCATAAAAATGACCTTCATGGATACCTATATAAAGATAGGGCTTATTCTAGCAGGGGATATGCGAAAACAATCTCTCTAAGGGGATGGGTTATATCAATAACCCTTATAGTCGTCAATCTGCTGGGATAGGTTTTGACAATAACCTATATAGATGCCTATCAGAATAGGGCTTTAAGAATCATAACAATGATCTTTTGTGCCTATTAACTAGGGCTTTAGAGAGGTCTTGTACAAAGTGACCTTCACAACTGATTGAAACATTCTTCTTCCGCTTGGAATTGTTTACGAGAGGAGCCATCCTAATTGGTAGCTTATCCTTTTTGGACCTAACAAAGTTTCCTTCGCAACTGGGTTAAAACCATTGACCTTGTGGGGATTTTAACACTTAGGAATCTTTCCTATGGAGTTATTTCCTTGGCCTTGCAAAGTGTCCTTCACAACTAGGTGAAGTTGTCGACTCTTTGGGGATTTAGGGAATATTTCAATAGAAACTGTTCCCTTCGGCTTTACAAAGTGTTTTTCACAACTCGGTTGACGCGTTGACTAGTTGTTTTATTACCTTGTAAGGTGGGGAGCTTTAATAAAAGATACTTTGGAAACAAACTATTCCCAATTCTGTCTTAGACACGGTTTGAAAGTAGAAGAAACCCTGGTCTTATCCATGTAATAAGGTGACTTAGATTCGAAACGTGTTCGGGACTAGGACATGAGCATTCCTTTGTTGATAGGGATTGTCTCATTTTTTTAAGATCCCGAGTTCTTTTTTTTCCTATGTTAAGATATGGATGATAAATTCGATATAGTGTAGACGATTATCTAAGATATTAAATTGTGGGGAAAGTGACCATAAGAATTAGATCATGTTCAATTATATTTTTAGTTGTTTGTGCCATGGGTCGCAATCGTTCGAAAGTTCGATCATTGGGCATAATCACCATGAGAGTTTCAACTTTCTGGCTGGGGAATATTTCTCGTTTTTTTGACTTCTGGGGTATATTTGAGGGAATTGATATATTTTACTCTTGCGACAGTGTTAGGATAAGTGCTACCAATAAAAACTAGGGTCTAGCTATTGATTAAAGCTTATGATAAATTCTTCGATAATAATCATGTGTGGGATTAGTATCTGTTTCCATTCTTCGCAAATCATTCAAACTCATGAAACGGATTCAAGTGCGGAAGTGTTTGTTGGATTTGAAGCTTCAGAAAACTGAATGTAAAATGGCAAAAAGTAAGAACACCAGGAGTTTTATGAATGTTCAGAGATAAAACTCATACGTCACCCTTCTTCCACAAAAGGAAGGATATTCACTAAATACTTTGTAACAAATACAGCTCACTAATCTAACTAACTCTTTGTTGAACAAAACAACCTTTGTTCAACTTATAACACTAAAGTTTCTCAAAGAAAATATAGTATATGAAAGGATCAGTGGCACCAATAGAGACAGGGGTCTAACTATTGATGACAACTTCACAAAACAAAAAACGGTTTGATAGGAATTCTGTTAAGGATTAATATCACTTTCTATTCTTCACAAACCTTTGCAAACTCTTGAAGCGATTCAAGCGCGGAAACGTTTGCTTGGGTTTGAATCTAAGAACGGATGAAAGAATGAAAGACATGATGTAAAAGACACGGAGAGTTGGTTATGGATGTTCAGAGCAAAACTCTCCTACGTTACCCCTTCTTCCAACCACCGGAAGGATTCACTATGATAGGATCGGCTTGATGGATAGAGATGGGGTCTGACTAAGGATGAAGGCTTATGAAAAACGGTTTGAAAGAAATCCTCTTAGAGATTTAATTCGCTTTCTATTCTACGCAAACTTGTGTAAACACTTGAAACAGATTCAAGGCGGAATTGTTTACTTGGGTTTGAAGAACAAGATGAAATATGAAAAGATGACAGAAAGGAAGAACACAACAGTTTTTTTATGGATGTTCGGAGAAACTCTCCTTCGTCACCCTCCTTCCAACCACCGGAAGGATTCACTATAATATGATTCGAATCAAATACAGTTTACACACACACTTAGCTCACTATTGAACAGAACACTTTCTGTTCAATTACACAATGAAGAATATCACTCAGCTAAAGGTGTTTTGATTCTAGCTCTCTCTTGATTCACACACGGTATAATCAGAAAGAAGCTTCACAGTATGAGTTCAGTAAGCAAGATGATTGAGTAGTTTCTCTCTCTGCAAAATCAGAGTGCTTATTTGTTCGGCAAAATTCGTAAGGCAAAAGCTAGGCTCGTTGTCCGTTGTCCTTGAGATTTGTTAAATAATGAGTAGGAGCTAACGGTCGAATCTTTAGAATGATACGTGGCACTCTTCTATTGGAAAGCCTCCATTGTACACAGCAGGTTCTGAGCACAAGGATCGTGGCCGTACATCACTGGTAGTGCGCCGAATATTCCATCAGGGATGTACCTACAAAACAAGTAATGTGAGGAAAATTCTCTTGCGTGACACTCCTTGATTGGATGCATATAGCTGTTGTACTAATCTTCACTAGAAAGTGGAGCAGGAGTAGGGTACAGCTATAGCACGTGGGTAGGTGAAATGCTGGATTCAAGCGTACTGCTTAAACTGAGCATTAGACGTATTTCAGTTAGACGGATTGTGAAAATCAGTCTAATGAAATAAAACATCTTCTTCTAATAGAAAACGTCAATTTTACCGCCTGGTGTAATAGAATTAGACACACGTCTAATTATCCAATAACCATCAGACTACACGTCTAACTCCACTGAGTTACACTGCACGTCTAATTCCGATTCTACCTCAGACTTGTCTGAAGGAGTTAGACGCACTTCTAACTTTCACTAATTAGACTACACGTCTAATTATCCAATAACCATTAGACTACACGTCTAACTCCACTAAGTTAGACTGCAAGTCTAATTCCAGTTCTACCTCAAACTTGTCTAAAGGAGTTAGACGCACGTCTAACATTCACTAATTAGACTACACGTCTAATTATCCAATAACCATTAGACTGCACGTCTAACTCCATTGAGTTAGACTGCACATCTAATTCCGGTTCTACCTCAGACTTGTCTGAAGGAGTTAGACGCACGTCTAACTTTCACTAATTAGACTACACGTCTAATTATCCAATATATTAGAATGCACGTCTAACTCCACTAACTTAGACTGCACGTCTAACTCCACTAACTTAGACTGCACGTATAATTCGGCATATCTATTAGACTATCCGTCTAATTACAAATATATTAGACTACACGTCTAACTCCGGTGAGTTAGACTATACGTCTAATTTCAAACATATTAGACTTACGTCTAATTCCGTGTATTCATTAGACTTACGTCTAATTCTATACATTCATTAGACTACACATCTAACTCCGGTGAGTTAGACTGTACGTCTAATTTCGAAACACATTAGACTCACGTCTAATTATGTGTATCTATTAGACCATCCGTCTAATTACACGTCTATTAGACTACACGTCTAACTCCGATGAGTTAGACTGTACGTCTAATTCTATGCATTCATTAGACTACACGTCTAACTCCCATGAGTTAGACTGTACGTCTAATTCTATGCATTCATTGAAAAAATCGGTTTAATGACCCTCATTAGAGCTAAGTCTTATGAAATATTGTTTCAATACACCTGCATCAAAACTCATAAGTTATTTCATCATCAAAATCTCAGTGGTTAAATTATTCCAACACTTAGTCAAAATAATTTGACCCAACACACTATACTTCTCTTTGAATCAAATACAGTTTTAATGCTAGCTAACTGTTGAACAGAACAGACTCTGTTCAACTTACTGAAGGTTTAAAGATATAACTGAACTAGACATGGTTTCGATTCTATCTCTCTCTTGATATACAAACTCAGTAAGTAAACAAGTGAGCAATTCGAAAGATTAATTGTAAGTTTGGCAGATCGATGGTTTGTCCATTGTCCTTAAGGATCTTTAAATAGAGAACATGTACCAACGGTCGAATCTTCTGTATTGACACGTAGCAAGCACCCATTGGACAGTCTTCATAGTACACATGTACAACAGACACTGTGCACAAAGATTGTGGCCGTACGAATCTGGTGGTGCACTGAATATTCTTCTAGAATTGTCCAGCAAGAAACAAGTAGTGTGAAGAATATTTGCTTACGTGGAATTCATTCATTGGATGCAACTGGCTATAGTACTGATCTGTATGGACTAGTGGAGCAGGAGTAGCGTACAACTAGTTGATCGTGGATAGACGAATGCTAACTTCAAGCAACTGCTGAAGCGAGGCATTAGACGTGCTCCATTAAACTGTCAAGTCTAATGAAGTTAGACACCCCCGTCTAATATCAGGATCTATTAGACCACCAAGTCTAATGGAGTTAGACGGCACGTCTAACTACGTGTCCCTTCAGACTAGTCTGAAAGAGTTAGACTCCCTGCGTATAACTTTCATCTATTAGACTGCATGTCTAACTACGTCTATTAGACTACACGTCTAACTATGTATCTGTTAGACTTCACGTCTAACTACGTCTGTTAAACTGCACGTCTAACTACGTAACTGTTAGACTGCACGTCTAACTACGTATCTGTTAGACTACACATCTAACTAAGTCTGTTAGACTGCACGTCTAACTATGTATCTGTTAGACTGCATGTCTAACTACGTCTGTTAAACTACATGTCTATCTACGTATCTGTTAGACTACACATCTAACAACCAACACGTCTAATTAACCTAATTCATGCTAAGTCTAACTTAGCACGTTTTGATGCACCTGCATAAAAACAATTAGATGTCTTAGTGTCATTCTTATTTAAGTTTTACACAAGTTCATCATCAAAATACCGTTAGTTAGAATAATTTGACCCTCAGTCAAAATAATTTGACCCAACATTTCCCCCCTTTTTGATGATGCTAAAACTTTGCAAAATTAATTAGATAAGACAAGAACCCATCAAAAAGAAAGAATGATACTTGTTCGCAAACTACAGAAATAGGTTCCAAAAGCTAATATTCCAAAGACCAAGTTTAAAAAACCGCAAAAGATAGTTTAGAACAAGAGAGATTCCCTTTTCACGATTGGATAGTTGAATCCTTCATATCTTAGAAGGTTTTGAAATGGAGGGAGAAAACGGCCACCACGACCACCTTTTCCACCGCTTCCACCACCACGGTCACCGATGCGACCTCCACTCGTTTTGGTTTGTCTGCAACTTCCTTCATCAGTTGGTTTTCTTTTGAATCTGGTGCCGGTTGAAACACCTCCTCTACTACTACCACCGCCTCTAGAACTTCCATCCCCTTTTTAACATTATTATCGTCATGGGAAATGAGGTTCTTCTCTTTGTTAGTAGCAGCTTCAGCATCTTCAACGGCTTGAACTTGTCTTGCAAAGGAATCAGCTTGTTCAATTCGCTCAACATCAGCTCTACTCATATGACCTTGAACCTCAACCATTTTTCTTTGAATCAAGTTCACTCCAGCCATAACTTCTTGATGAAGTTCAATGTTGAATTCCCTTTCGCAATCAAACATATCAGATTGTCGTTTGAATAGGTTCTTTTCGAATTTGGAGTAGGTTTTGTTGAGGATGTTGATCTCATAAGTGTTCCTCTTCATAGTCTTCTCCATTTCTTTATGAGTTTCAACGAGAGAGGCAAATTCCTTCTTGTTTGATCTTTGATTCTTTTCTATTTTCATCATTTTGGATTGCAAATCCAAAAAATTCTTCTGAAGAGTACTCATCATTTCTTCCATAGACTTTAATAGCTTTTCTCCTCCAACGGATGTTCCTTCATTTGATGAGACTTCATGAGAGTCGGCGGGAGCTGTCCAAATAGGACTAATATGAGTGTGAACTTGCAAGGACTACTTTGATTCATCCTCCTCAGAAACATCTTTAGACTTTTCTTCATTACCCAGAATATCTTCACACACCTTGTGAATCTGATCAGACGTACCGTCAGAGTGAAGAGGAAGGTCAACAACATCATCATGAATGTATACCGCTATAATGACCGGAGTTGGTCGAGGAACATCTTAAGAACTTTCGGAAGACGTATCATTGTTGTCTTGTTCCCCCTCAGCGGAAGAAATCTTATCAAATTCCTTTTTCTTTTGAGGGTTCCTCCTCAGAATGTGCTTCAATAGGCAGACTGGATTCAGCCTCCTTCTCTAGAGATGCCTTTGATTCGAGAACAGGGGACTCCAAGATTTATTCTTCTTGGGTTGCAATTGGTTAAACGGGTTCGATATTGATCTCTTCTTCTTCAATGATCGGATCAGGTTGAACTGGTTCCTCAGTCTGTTCAATTCTGGGTTGAGCCATAAGGCGTTTTTCTTCAACAGACAAACTTCCCAGTTCAATGAGATGAGCAGCGGTTTGCTCATCTTCCGGTAGAATAAGATCAAAATCATCAGACAGTTGCATCGGATCATCTTCATCTGAAGAATTTCTAAATGGATTTACCCTTAAGTAGTCTGCTTCATGAACATACCTGAGAACGATTGAGGTAAAGTCTTGCATAATGTCACCAAGTTTCTTCAAAACCTTCTCTTCTTCTTTATCATTTTTTTTCCAAAGGATTGAAGTTGGTTTTCTTGCTTCGAGTATTGGAAAAAGAGCCCGAATTCTGAGATTGGCTTCAACCAGCTCCTTTCTCTTTAAAGCTTCATAAACCTCAGAAGTTTTAGCCCATTTCAAGACTCTCTTTTCAATGTTGACCAGCTTCAACCATTTCTCTCTTATTCCTCTTCCTTTGATGACCTGATCATACTTGTTGGACATTCTGTTCATAACCTAGGTATCGAAGATATCGATCTTCGCAACAGCTTTTACTTTGGCCTGATCCATCATTAAGTTTACGATACACGTTGTCTTTGAGACCTCCTCATTAGAATTGGTTGTAATTGCCTTGCCTTTTCTAATAACCTCAACAAGTGTTTGAGTAAGCCTTGGTTCTCCAATGGTTATACTAGTAGGTTTTCTAGTGGCTCTCATTACCTGATGAGGAGTAAGGGGTTTTGCAAAGAGCCTAAGTGAAGCGTTAGACTGGGCTAACTTTCCTGTTATTATGGACTCTATTTGAACTTGATTGGGTACAAGAGGCTCTTCATTTGGCAAAGAAAGAGTCTGATCACATACGGCACCAGCAGCAAGGGTAAGAACAACACCCTGCTCTATTTCGACAATAATTGTAGCTTCAGCAGCTACTGGATCAGGTTGACGGATAGGAGATGGAATCCTGTCAAGATTTTCAATATTTGGACCAACTAGTTCAAATATAATGCCGGATAAGTTACAACACTTATAATGCCGGTCGATCCCAACTCGCTACTCGCCGGTTACACTAACTCACTCTTGATATAATACACAACACAACACAAAACACAAACAAAGCAAAGCTTCCGGTAAATGACACAACGGTTTTAGATCGCGCGTAAGATTTTTTTATCTCTCTAAGATGTTCGTAACTTGTGTTGCCATTAATGAGGTCGCTTCGTCTTCCTTTTATAGTGAGGATGATCCCAACAGTTGCTTTCTTCTCTCACCGTGGGATTGGTTAATCTAGAGTCACGCTGCTGGAGAGAGGTTGCTTGCACGTTTCACCTTCCTCAACACTTGGCAAGCATGCAGATACTCCTCAAGTAAAGATGACGTTACCGGTTTGCAGATTCGGACACGTGTCAGGCATGCACCTTCCGACTGTCGAAGTCGGATCAGTAAATCATCATTGTTTTCCTCGCATGCTTCTGATCGGATCTTATCTTCGTTTATCCCTTTGAGACACGTCTATTTCGTCATATTACGTCATCTCTGCAGATTGTAGTTTCCGGTTGTTTCTTACACAGTATAGTCCGGCTGGAATGTAAACTTGTCTTTGCTAGCCGGTCTCTTGAGAGAGTTAAAACCGGTTCCTCTGATCTTGACTTGATCACTTGGAACTGGATTTCTTTGAAGTGTTCTTCAGCCGGTTTATGAGGCTCCAGCCGGTTTGTGCAATTCGAGCTGTTCCTGCACATAGAAGTTAATAGTTGTTTAGTTTTTCTGGCCGGTTCCAAAAAATAACTTTACTTAATTTTTCTATCAATTTCTCCCTTTTTGATAATTTAGAATAAATATTTAAAAATTGTAATGTATGGCCGGTTTGAAAATTAACTTACATAATTTTTCTTATCAATTTCTCCCTTTTTGATTATTTAGAATAAATATTCAAAACTTGTAATGTATGGCCGACTTGAAAAATTAACTTACTTAATTTTTCTTATCAATTTCTCCCTTTTTGATTATTTAGAATAAATATTCAAAACTTGTAATGTATGCCCGTTTTGAAAAATATGTTTTAACAATTTCTCTCTTTTTGATGTTTTTCTGTGCCAAGAGAAATTTCAAAAACATGTTTGAGATTTTTTCAAGGAATATTTAGTGAAATGAGTACTTGAACGTATGAGAAAAAGTGAATGAGTTCTGAAATAAAACCAAACATGGATAATTTGTTCAAAAGAAAGAAAATAAACTAAGAATTGGATGACCCCCCCTTTTCATTTTCTTTTTCTTTTTGCCTCCTTTGTTCTTCTTCCCTTGCCTTCCATTCCTTGTCTCGTCGTTCAGCGTCAAATTGTCATCCGGCCCATACACTTGAGATGCCGGGAGTTCGTTTGCCGAATCCAAAACCGCCACAGGATGGTTTTGGTGGGCGAGACGTTTGAGCAACAATCGGTCTGAAGCTTGGGGTTGCGATTGAAATTTCGACTACTTTCTTCTTACGTCGGTTGAGTTCTTCGAGGTCCTCTTCTTCTTCTTCGTCAAGAGGTTCTTCGTTTAGGCCAACCGGTTGAATCTCTCTTCGACTGTTACGTTCTGCCAACTTCATCACCTCTACAACCGCTTTTCGCTTGTTCTTATTCATTGTCTTCATAGCGTGCGAGGGTTGAGCCGGTATGGGTTCTGGTAGAGTGACTTGTTCTTCCTCAGCGCAAGATCTTTCTCCTCAGTTTCCTTCTTTAACCGTTCCCTCTCCCTTTCTTCGTCTTGAAGTCTCTTTGCAGTTTCGGCATCAGAATTAATTTGCGCTTGAGTATTGTTCACTTGAAGTTTGGACAGTTCCCCAATCTGAGCAGCCATAGCATGCATCATATCTATCAAAGGAGCGGTTGCGGTTTGGATGGATTCTGCGATCAATGACTTGACTGAAGTTTGCACGGTTTCATCTATCATCGACCTGATCGATGTTTGAGCGGTGTTGACAATTTCGGTTTGAACGGATCCCCGGATAGTGTTTGTCAGATTAGTTTCAACTATTGCAATCTTCTCATCAGTTGTGATGCTGTATTTCCCAAGGCAAGAGATGAGTGTATCGATCACCACTTGCTTTACCTGCTCAAGTTCCGGAGCCTTATCAGTTTGAGGAGGATCACTTCCCCGGTTTTCTACTATCATGGAGGTCTCTCCGGTAGCAAAGAAAGGCTTGCTTTGATATAATTCGGCATGAGTTAAGTAATGTCTGCAATCGTTCCTCCATTCTGCTTCGAGCCGGTCAATATTTTTAATGAGTTTTTCACGCACTAGATGAAACCGCTCAAACATTCTTGGAGTTAAAGTTGCTCATTCTGCCTCTCTCAATGCATTTTCTACTGCATGTAAACGGGCACATTCTTGAATCTCTGCGGTTTTGCTGAATGCGGCTTGAATAACATTGGTACCTGCCAGCTTGAGAGCCATTTCTTCTAGTTCCAACAGTTTCTCCCAGTGTTTGTTACCGCTCATCTCCGGGATCATGTCTGATAGCTTTGTCTCACAACGGAGCTTGACCCATAAATGGTATGGTGATATCAACTCATCAGCATCTTTGTTCATATCCCGAAGGAGCTGCTCAAACATCTCCTCCTCTTCTTCTACTGAAATGAGGACCTCGGCCTCGGTTATAATCTCAGGTTGGGAACCGGTTTGCATAACACCTTTTCCCTTTACCGCGGAATCTTCGAGTAAAATCTCTTTGCCTTTGTTAACCTGAATTGGACCTTCAGGTGTTAAAGTTGAGTCTTCTGGCCCATCTTGGGCCGATTGGAGCGTTGTGTCGATTGAACGGACTTGTTCCCCGCCGAACCGGATGGTTCTTTTTCTTCAGTATTTCCCTCCTGAGCCGGAGGGGTGATGTTCACAGTTTTGGTCGTTTCTTCGACCGAATGGATTTCACTCTGACCGGGTATCTCAACCTGATCAACTGGCTTAAGACGACTTGACACATCGTCTTCGGTTTCCTTAACAATATTTTGGACTATGTCCACAATGACCTCTGAAGTCTTTAAACCTACGTCGGCCATTATCTCGTCAAGGTTCTTGTTAGGAGACTTGGAGTTTTCAGAGTGAACACTAACCTCTGCTGCCTCCTTTGATGTTGACTCGGTTTCTTTGCTCCCCGAGGGTTCGGCTTGCCTTTGTGATGGAGAGTCGACATGGATGGGATGAACGGTGTTGATGGGAATAGGCTGAAAGACGTCTCCGGTTCTCTTTGGCAAATGATCCGAGGAAAGATTTTTCTCAAAGTCAGCCGGCTTGTTGGAGCTCTTCTTTGCGGATGACTTCTTCCTTCCCTTTTTCTTCTGGGAGGCCTCGGCTTGAACCGCCTTCCCCTTGGGATTTTCTTGTTTCGAACTTTCTTCAGCTGGTGCGGATGAGCCTGTTCCTTTTGAGGACTTCGTTCTTGAGGACTTCGGCTTGGCCGCTTTGGCAGTCTTCTTGCTCATTGGCTCAGAGGTAAGAATGTTAGCGGGTGGGAGCGGTTCACCTTCACCAAGTTCCACATTAAGGAACTTAAGAATTTTGACAATTTGCATCGCGAAGGCCTGAACCCGGCCATCCTTCTTTACTATCATTTCACAGAACTGTTCGAAGATAACGACTCCCCAATCTATCTTGTCACCGCGGACAATCTCCATCATCATTTTGAACTTGAGTTTGGTCAGGTTATCGAAGTTACCTCTTCTACCCTGAAGTGAACGAGAGATTATGTTCAACAGCCATTTGAACTCCGGCTTGAATGAGTCACCAGATCCTGGTCGTCAGCCGATATCACCAACCGGACCGCATTTGATTCTGCATTAGTTAGGCTTGTCTTGAAGTCCAACCCGGTGTTCGGCAAACCGAGTGCTTCAGAGAATATCTCCTCCGTGATGTTAATAGTTTTGCCGCTGACGGTGGCGGAGACCGTCTTCTTCGCTAAAGTTGTCGTCGCCAGAAACTCCATGACTTCAGTCGGGTGCACGACAAACGGACCAGACAGAAACGTTTCCAATCCCGCATCCCTTAGTGATTGTAGCACGGCCTTGTTCTTCTCTCTGGCGTGTTCGTCGATGTCGTTGAAATCGACCTGCAACATGAATTGAAATGGTGCTTTACCTAGAGCCATGTCGATCTTGTGAATGAAAAAGATGAAGAACAGCGATGAACGGAAGTTAGAGAGCCTTTTAGGATTTTGAGATTTTTTTAGAGAGAGAAAGCTTGTGTAGAGAATGAACTGTTCTGAACTTATATAGGAGGCGGTTTTGAACGGTTGGAAGATGAATCGTCACTTGGTTATATTTTGACGCCAACTTTCCCTCCAAAAGTTACTACAGTAACTTTCGGCGGTAAATGCGGAGAATACAATGGGCGGTAAATTTTGTGCGGTAAAACCGTGGGCGGTAAGTTTTTCAAACTTTTCATTTTTGCTTAAGATTTTGATTTACCGGAAGCTTTGTTAACTGGAAGTTTCGTTTAACATGAATTCTTATGTTTATTGAGGTCAAAACCGGAAAGAAAGATATTGTGAATAATCGGAGACTTTAAAATTTAGAGAATTTTATAAATAAGTCCAAAGCAAAGAGTAGTGAGGCGGTTTTCGGTCGTACAACAAAATGACCAAAAACCGGAAAGAAAAACAGACAATTTAATCTAGATCGATCCAATCCCCTTCTAGCATTCTGACAAGCCACTTGGTCACGGTGTTGTCGGGTGTCCGTTCCTCAATCCTCGATATCCATCTATCTAGCATGGATAGAGTTAGAGTGTTGGCCGGTCCGACAGGGACACCGGGCCCGAGGTTGCGGCAATGAGTCTCCAAAAATCGAGTGATCTGTGGAGCGAAACCGATCCTTCCTCTTGGAGCGGTGATGAGCTGCTTCAAGTTGTTGAAGAGGTAGGAGGACCAGTTGATTGGCGATTTGCGGATGATGACTATCATAATGTCGAAAGCCTCTCGGTTGTAGTTTTGGTTGGGCATTCGGCCCATGATAGACCGCTGAACCAAATCATGAAAGACCTGGTAGTGAGGAGCGAGTTTTTCTTTCTTCCCGTGGTCGTCGACCGGTTCGATGGAAGAGAAGAAGATATAGCCGAAGTCTTCCTTAGCCGGAAAGAATGGCGTTGGAATGTCTGAGAATCCTTCGGTTGGAAGGTTGAAGAAAACAACAAAATGCTCTTCGGTAAGCCGAAGAAATTTTCCGTCAATGATGGTCCTTATACTACCATCATCAAGAATGTGCCCATTGTTGAAGAACTCGCACACCTCCTCTACGAGGATGGTGTCTGATCCTTCAAGAAAGTTTTGAAGCCCCGCTTCTATGATCGGTTGAAAGATGGTATCGTGAAACCGGCCATCTTTTATTTCTTCGAAGTTGACTACAATTGAGTTTCTTAGTTCAGCAGTCATTTTGGAGAAGAGTGGGAATGAGAATCGAAAGGAGTTCTTTGAGCTTTCAAGCTTAGAGAGAAGAGTAATGGAAGCGTGTTTGAAGATGAAGGATTGAGCCCTTTTTATAGCTTGAGCGGTTGGGTGAATTAAATGAGAATATTTTGAAAAATCAGACCGTTTATGTCTGGTCATAAATGTTTTGTCAATTTTCAAGAGGATAAGAGTGCGTCTAGTCAAATCGGATCAGGCATGCTTCTTGAAAGCGAATATTTCTGTTTCCAAGAGTGATTTGATTTGGTTTGATACGGCGCATTTAATGTTGGTCATTTACTTTAGGATTTTTCTTTGATTTTTCACTGAAATGGAAAGAAATGATCTTCATTAATTCAAGGTACCAAACGGTAGTACAACAAAATTACCGGTTTGGGAAAGGATAAAAAGATGAGGGATGATTTAAACATTAGATGACCCAGCCACTTGATTCCTCTTTGCCTTAGCTGCTTCCCACCGGTCGATCAGCTCTTGGACTCTCTCCTTTGTGAGCACATGCTTTGGATGGAGAGTGACGAAGGGTCCGGAGTGGATATCCAAGCTAGCACAAAAACCGCATAGCTGAGGAGCGTAGCCGGTTTTGTTTGAAAGAAGCATCTTCTTCAGGTTGCTGAAGATGATCCAGGACCAATTTATCAGTGTCCCAACCGTAACGGCGATCATCATCTCGAAAAGCCTTTGGGTGTAGTAATAGCCTTTCTCTCTGCCCAGAACAGACTTTCCCAGAATCTCACAAAGAAGCTGGTACTTGTGAGAGAGTTGGCTTTTAGCACCCCAGGGTCTAACTGGGATGTCAGAGTTGGAGAACCGATGACACATTTCTTCAATGGTCACCGGAGAGTAGGTTAAATCGGTTACCCCTTCAGTGGGCAAACCGCAGTATTAAGCGAAATTCGTCTCGCTGAATAGAAATGATTGACCGTAAACCCGTGCAACGACTATGTCTCGATGCACCTCCTTTGCGGTCTGGAAGAATTCATCGACTATTAAGTAGTCGATGATGAATCTGTTTTCAAGAAATCCTCTTAGCCCGCTTCTTTCAACGGCTAAGAACATTTCTTTGACATCATGATCTTCGTATTGGTAAATCGAGTTGAAATCAGCCAATAAAATTTTCTTTGCTAGTGAGTTGGAGTTCATGTTCTTGAGATAGTTTAAGTTCAAGATAGTTTTGTGAATAGTGAATTTTGTGAAGAATTGTGAGATTATGAGGGTGGTTTATATAGCCAGGGGTTCGGCTAGATTAATAGGTTAAGCGTGCTCAGTGATGTCATCAGTTTAGTTAATAGTCTTTAACTTGTTGAAGTGTATAATGTTTATTTCCAATGCAAATGTAATTATTACTAAGATATTCATGATGACAAAAATCTATTGAGAAGATGTGAGTCTCCCTCTCTTGATGATGGACACATGTCGTCATCTCGATTGCGGTAGACTATTTTATTTATTACAGGCTTCATTTCTCAAGATATGCATGAAAACGCAGTTGGCTATCCCAAGTTAACTAGAAAAGTTCAGTCCATCGAAACCAGAGTGTATTTGTACTTAGCGGTCTTCCATGACCGGTTTTATTTGGATACTTTATTTCGATTGTGAAGAAATGTTGAGTCACATCAACATTTGTTCAACTTTGGATTAAGTATATCCACTTCTACCAAGTTATTTCAACCGTATAGTAAGTATACACGTGATTTGACATCATGAAGTGATCAGGCATAACCGGAGACTTCCTCCCGGTTAGCATTCTTGAATTTTCAATGACCTATTTGAATATGGTTTGAGAAGCGAGAGCTTCTCCCTGAACACATATCCCGGTTTTTCATTATTATGTATGTAAGCAGTATGCATGCATGATCATGATATAAGTTGCTTAACATCTGTAATTCCTAGAATATTTCTGAAATGAGAGAACTTAGCTTCCTGTAGCGGTTTGGTGAAGATGTCTGCTACTTGTTGCTCAGTCGAGAAGTATTCTAACCGGATGTGTTTCTCCTGAACATGCTCCCGGATGAAATTGTGTCTTATATCAATGTGCTTTGTTCTTGAGTGCAACACCGGATTGTATGTGATCGCTATCGCGCTGGTGTTGTCATGGAATATTGGTGATTCCTTGGCTACTACGCCAAAGTCCCTTAGTTGTTGTTGGATCTAGAGGAGATGTGCACAGCAGCTTCCGGCTGCTATATACTCTGCCTCTGCAGTTGATGTTGCAACTGAGGTCTGCTTCTTGCTGCTCCAGGTAACTAGTCGGTCACCTAAGAACTGACAGGTTTCACTTGTACTCTTTCTATCGATCTTGCATCCTGCGTAATCAGCGTCTGAGTAGCTTTTGAGGTTGAAACTTGAGTCTTTTGGATACCAAAGTCCCACTTCTTGAGTTCCCTTCAGATATTTTAATATTCTTTTGGACGCAGTGTAATGTGATTACTTTGGATTGGCTTGGAATCTCCCGCATACTCCAACCGCAAACAAAATGTCAGGTCGGTTGGCTGTTAGGTAAAGTAATGATCCAATCATTCCTCGATATGCTGTGATGTCAACGGCTTGACCATCCTCATCTTTGTCTAGCTTTACGGAAGGGCTCATTGGTGTAGCCGCCTCCGCGCATGTATCCATTCCAAACTTCTTCAATAGTTCGGTTGTATACTTTGGTTGGCTTATAAAAGTTCCGGCTTCAATCTGCTTAACCTTAAGTCCTAGGAAGAAACTCAGTTCTCCCATCATACTCATTTGAAATTTTTCAGTCATCATTTTTGAGAATTTATCACATAATTTTGGATCGGTTGATCCGAAGATAATATCATCGACATAAATTTGAACAAGTAATATATGTTCCTTTCTCTCAAATTTGAAAAGTGTTTTGTCAACTGAGCCTATTGTAAATTTGTGATCAAATAGGAATTGTGTTAATGTATCGTACCAGGATCTTGGAGCCTGTTTCAAACCGTAAAGGTCTTTGTTTAGCCGGTAAACATGGTTTTCGTGTTCTGGATTTTTGAAACTTGGAGGTTGATTAACATATACCTCCTCATTTACTTTACCGTTTAGAAAAGCACTTTTAACATCCATTTGAAAAACTTTGAAATTTTTGAAAGCTGCATATGCTAAAAATATTCTAATGGCCTCAAGTCTAGCTACAGGGGCAAATGATTCTTCAAAATCAACACCTTTTTCCTGTTTGTAGCCTTGAGCCACTAACTGGGCCTTGTTCCTCGTAACTAAACCGTCTTCATTGAGTTTATTTCTGAATACCCATCGTGTTCCTATAACCGGTTTATTTTTCGGTCTAGGGACTAGGTACCAAACTTTATTTCTCTCAAACTCGTTTAATTCCTCTTGCATTGCTAGGATCCAATCGGGATCTGACAATGCTTCATCCACCTTTTTCGGCTCAATTTGTGATATGAAAGCTGAGTTTTCATAGTGTTCCAAATTTTGTTGCCTAGTTCGGACGGGTGAGGATATGTTACCTATTACTAGTTCAAGAGGATGATTTTTGTTCCTTCTAAGGTTTATCCGAGACGTGTCTATCAAGCTTTCGGTTGGCTGATCAAGGTTAGACTGATCGGTAGGTTGAACAGAGTCAGACCGACCGATTTCTTTAGTCAAAACTGAAGAGTCAACTTTCTGCGGTACCGCATCTTGAACAGGCTGAGGTTCAGCATCAACCGCTTGTTCATTGACAAATCGTCTAAAATCCGGAACCTCGTCTTCATCATCAGAATAGATATTGAAATTTTCCATTCTATTGTGAAGATCGAAGGGTAGTGCAGTGTTTCGTTCAACTGATTCATCAAAAACAACGTGGGCTATTTCTTCAACTGATAAAGTCCTAGTATTATATATCCTATAGGCTTTACTTACAGCTGAATATCCCAACATTATTCCCACATCGGATTTAGCATCAAAAGCGGTCAAGTAATTCTTGCCGTTGTTGTGAACAAAACATTTGCTACCAAAAATTCGAAAATACCGTATGTTTGGAATTCGATCATAGTATATTTCAAAAGAAGTTTTGGAAAATCGTTTAGTTACTAAAAATCGGTTTTGTGTGTAGCATGCGGTATTGATAGCTTCAGCCCAAAACTTTTGAGCAATACCCGAGTCGGCTATCATTGACCTTGCGGCTTCCTTGAGAGTTTGGTTTCTTCTCTCAGCCAGGCCGTTTTGTTGAGGAGTTCTAGCACTAGACAACTCGTGTATAATATCGGAATCATCAAGAAAAGTGGTTAATCTGCTATTTATAAACTCAGTTTCTCTATCACTTCTGATTTTGTTTACTCGAATAGATTTTTCATTTTGTATTCTCAAAATCAATTTGATCAAGTTTGGAGTTGCTTGATTCTTAGAGGCTAGAAATGTTACCCAAGTAAACTTAGAATAGTCATCAATAACTACCATAGTATAATGTATGCCTCCTAGACTGGTTACTTTAACCGGACCAAACAGATCCATATGCAAAAGTTCTAAACACCGTACAGATTGATAATTTCCTTTACTTTTGAAAGATGACTTTATCTGTTTGCCCATTTGACATGCAACACATACTTTGTCTTTTGAAAACATAACGTTTGGAAAACCGTAAACTAGTTCTTTGGAACATATAAAGTTAATTGTTTTGAAATTCAAATGGTTTAGCCGTTTATGCCAAAGCCAGTTTGGATCATTTCCAGCTATCATGCACACAGGTTTTTCAAAATCCGTTTTCCAATTAACTTTGTAAATATTTCCCATTCGGTTACTAGTTAAAAGAATATCATTTTGCTGATTCTTAACTAAACATGCATTTTTATGAAATTCAACTTTATTGCCCACATCACACATTTGACTTATACTTAATAGATTAAAATGCAGTTCTTCTACCAGTAATACATTATTTATGGATAGGTTACCATGGACAATCTTACCCTTGCCCACGTTTTTACCTTTCGAGTTGTCATCGAATGTTATGACTGCTCCGGTTTCATACATGATGTCGGTTAGTAGCTCATCGTTGCCGGTCATGTGTCTTGAACATCCGCTGTCCAGATACCATTCCGAGTTCTTTAGCCGGTTGCTTCTCCTAACCTGCAAAAGAAAATTATTTACACCTTTTTGGTACCCACATTCAGTTGGGTCCATGGTTGATTAGTCCCTTTGGGATCCAGAATTGAATAAGTCGGATCACTTTCCCGGTATCTGTTCTTATAATGTTTGGCTTAACTTCTTGATCTTTACTCAAGAATGCCTTATATTGTGGTGATGAGTTTCTTTGAGACCTAGATTTACTCGTTTTGTTTTGTTTCCGGTTGGCTTTCCTTCTCTCAAGATGAAGCCAGTTTTCTGATTCAGTCGGACTTACATGTTTAAGCTCTTTTTCCGGTTTTAAATCATGTTTTTCCTCATTTTCGGTTGTTGAACTCTTGACAAATCTTATGAATGGAAGATTGTCTTTCGTGAGTTTCATTCCGTTAGGTTGTTTTGATTCGTTTTGTTGGTTTTGTTCGTAACTGATACCAAATCTACATTTAGGATGTCTTTTATAATTACACATCTGTTTTACGGCTTGACGAGATCTCTCCCACGCAGCCGTAACATACAGTGCTCGTTCATCGGTTTCAGTTACCGGTTGAACTGTTTCCTCATTGTCTAAGGATAGTTCATCCGGTTCATACATTGCGGTTTCGCATGACTTATCAGCGATACCACTTGACTCTACGGTTTTAGGTTCTACCGGAGTCGGTATGTATGCAGATATGTTTCTGAACTCAGTGACCATTTCGTTGAGTGCAGAAATCAAATCTTCCTTAGTGAACTCATCAGAAGAGAAATCAAATACCTCTTCGTCGTTTGTCATGAAGCATGTTACCCTTTCTTCATTATCTTCGTTGTCGGAATACGCCCATTTGCTTCCTCCGTCGGATGCAATGAGTGCTTCCTGAATTTCCTTCCCTTCGTCAGCATGCTGGTCGTCGTTTCTCCGGTAGTCGTTCCGTTGGTTGTCATTTCTCCGGTAGTTGTTCCCTTGGTAGTTGTTACCCTGGTACTAGTTACCTTGGTAGTTGTTTCCTTGATAGTTTCCTTCCGGTTTTCTGTCGTCTCTCCTTGGTTTTCTGCATTCTGACCTGAAATGTCCAAAACCGTCACAGTTATAACATCTTTTATTTGATTTATCTACATAATTATAACTAAAGTTGTTGTTAGATGGTGGTTGATTCTTCTTCATGAATCTCCCAAATTTCTGAGTTAGCATCGCCATCACATCCTCACTGATCTGATCAGCGTTTTTGACTGGAGCCGGAACGGTTGATACTTGGACCGCTGGTTCCACCGATGTAACCAAAGCTCTGGTTGCGGTTGACGTGGATGCTTCATCTTCGATCCGAGACTTAATCTCGAACTCGTAGGCTTTTAGATTCTCAAACACATCATGCAACTTCATCTGCCCGAGGTTGCTTGATTCCCTCATCACCATGGTCTTGATATCCCATGTGCTTGGCAGTGATCTTAAGGCTTTAATGATTACTTCACGGTTGTCATATTTCTTTCCGAGTGTCTGAAGCTCGTTGACCACACTGGTGAATCGGTTACTGAATTCCTTCATATTTTCCCTCGGTTTCATCCTGATGTTTTCATATTTCTGTGTAGCCACCAAGATTTTGTTCTCCTTTGTTCTTTCGTTTCCTTCATGGATCTGAATGATCGTTTCTCAGGCCTCCTTTGCATTATCGCAGGCTGATATCTTGTTCAAAGTGTTATCATCTATAGCCTTATAGATGTGCCTCATGCAATGGTTGTCCAGGTTACTCCTTCTTCGATCTTAAGTAGTCCATTCGTCTAACTCCTTGTTGATCTTGCTTGGCCCCTCTTTCAGGACTCGGCTCATCTCATCATCCAACGTGATCAGATGTAGATACATCTGTTTCTTCCAACTGCTAAACGCTTCACTGTTTAGTATTGGCGGCTTGTCGTTGTGGGTCATGCTTCCCATCTTCTTCGGTTGCTTGAGTGCTAAGAACCTCGCTCTGATACCACTTGTTAGGATCGGGGACACCCTTGGAGGACCGGGGTGTTTCCGGTTTTAGGAAGGGTGGCCTCTTACAACACACACAACACTTTGGTGATAGTCCGGTTAGAGACTATAACCGTTCTCAGCACTTCGCACACTGTCACAGACTCTTGAACCGGGTTCAAGGGCAGAAATGTCTGTTTCAGTCTGAAGCAACGTATGCGACTTAAATGATGTTTAGGAGGAGTCGGTTTTAAAAATATGAGTGGACCGGTTTTTGATATAAGGAGTAAGATTGTTTTTGGTTTGTGGTTAGGTTAGGTGAGTAAGCAGTAAATAAAGGAAATAACAAGAGACAAGATTTTTTATGGATGTTCGGAGCAAACTCTCCTACGTCACCCCTTCTTCTCAGCTTATGAGAAGGATCTGCACTAACTTTCAAAATTACAACACTTATAATGTCGGTCGAGCCCAACTCGTTGCTCGCCGGTTACACCAACTCACTCTTGATGTAATACACAACACAACACAAAACACAAAACACAAACAAAGCAAAGCTTCCGGTAAATGACACAACGGTTTTAAATCGCGCATAAGATTTCTTTATCTCTCTAAGATTTTCATAACTTGTGTCGCCATTAATGAGGTCGCTTCGTCTTCCTTTTATAGTGAGGATGATCCCAACGGTTACTTTCTTCTCTCCATGTGGGATTGGTTTATCCAGAGTCACGTCTTCCTCTTCAACACTTGGCAAGCATGCAGATACTCCTCAGGTAAAGATGACGTTGCCGGTGATAGAAAAATTAAGTAAAGTTAATTTTTGGACCGGCTAGACAAACTAAACAGCTGTTAACTTTCATGTGCAGGTACAGATCAAATCGTATGAACCGGTTGGGGCATCATAAACCGGTTGCTGAAATCCTTCAAAGAAATCAGTTCCAAGTGATCAAGTTAAAGATCAGAGGAACCGATTTTCACTCTCTCAAGCGACCGGTCAGCAAAGACAAAAGTTTACCAGCCGGATCATACTGCACAAGATACAAAACCGGAAAATTCAAACTTCAAGAGTGACGTAACATGACGAAACAGACGTGTCTTGAAGGAATAAAAGAAGATCAGATCCGATCGGAAGCATGCGAGGAAAGCAATGATGCTTTATTGATCTGAAGTTGACAACCAAAGGTGCATGCCCAACACGTGTCCAAATCTGAAAACCGATTATGTCATCTTATACTCAGAGCTGCCTGCATGACTGCCAAGTGTTGAGGAAGGTGAAATGTGCAAGCAACCTCTCTGCACCGGCGTGATAATGATCAACCAATCCAGAGGAGAGAGAAGAAAAACGACTGTTGGCTCTTCTCAGCTATAAAAGGAAGATGAAACGTCTTCATTTAATGCAAGTCACGAAAGCAGTTGTGCATCACGAAAAACGAATCATAAAAAGCAATAAGTTAGAGAGATAAACTCTTATATTCCAAACCGGTGTGTCTAGAACCGGAAGCTTTCTGTATCTTGTTGTGTTGAGTTATTGTATTACATCAAAGAGTGAATTGGTGTAACCGGCGAGTAGCGAGTTGGGCTCGACCGGCAGTGTTGTTGTAACTATACAAGTTAGTGGAGATCCTTCTCATAACCTGAGAAGAAGGGGTGACGTAGGAGAGTTTGCTCCGAACATCCATAAAAATCCTTGTCTCGTGTTCTTTCTTTCGCTTTCATTACTTACTTACTTAACCTAACCTCAAACCAATCGTACTCCGTAAACCGGTCCATTTATATCCATAAAACCGACTCCTTCTAAAACATCATCTAAAGTCGCATACGTTGCTTCAAACTGAAACAGACATTTCCGCCCTTGAACCCGGTTCAAGAGTCTGTGTTAGCTTGTGTAGTGCTGAGAATGGTTTTAGTCTCTAACCGGACTATCACCAAAGTGTTGTGTGTGTTGTAAGCGGCCACCATTCCTAAAACCGGAAACACCCCGGTCCTCCAAGGGCGTCCCCGATCCTAACAAGTGGTATCAGAGCGAGGTTCTTAGCACTCAAGCAACCGAAGAAGATGGGAAGAATGACCCATAGCGACAAGCCACCAATGCTAAACAGCGAAGCGTTTAGCAGTTGGAAGAAACAGATGTATCTACATCTGATTACGTTAGATGATGAGATAAGCCGAGTCCTGAAAGAGGGACCGATCAAGATCAACAAGGAGGCAGACCAATGGTCAAATGAAGATCGAAGACGGAGTAACCTGGACAACCATTGCATGAGGCACATCTACAAGGCTATAGATGACAACACCTTGAACAAAATATCAGACTGTGATAGTGCAAAAGAAGGCTGGGAAACGATCATTTAGATCCATGAGGGAAACGAAAGAACTAAGAAGAACAAAATATTGGTGGCTACACAGAAATATGAAAACATCAGGATGAAACCGGGGGAAAACCGAGAAGTAATCATCAATTTGTGATATGAAAGCTGAGTTTTCATAGTGATCCAAATTCTGTTGCCTAGTTCAGCAACCGGTTCACCAGTGTAGTCAACGAGCTTCAAACACTCGGAAAGAAGTATGACAACCGAGAAGTAATCATCAAAGTTTTAAGATCTCTGCCAAGCACTTGGGATATCAAGACCATGGTGATGAGGGAATCAAGCACCCTCGGGCAGATGAAGTTGCATGATATGTTCGAGGATCTAAAAACCTACGAGTTCGAGATCAAGTCTCGGATCGAAGACGAAGCATCCACATCAACCGCAACCAGAGCTCTGGTTACATCGGTGGAACCAGCGGTCCAAGTATCAACCGTTCCGGCTCCAGTCAAAAGCACCGATCAGATCACTGAAGATGTGATGGCGATGCTAGCTCAGAAATTTGGGAAATTCATGAAGAAGAGCCAGCCACCATCTAACAATGACTTTAATTATAACTATGTAGATAAATCAAATAAAAGATGTTATAACTGTGACGGTTTTGGTCATTTCAGGTCAGAATGTAGAAACCAAGGAGAGACGATAGAAAACCGGAAGGAAACTATCAGGGAAACAACTATCAAGGCAACCGGTACCAGGGAAATAACTACCAGGGAAACAACTACCGAAGAAACGACAACCAACGAAACGACTACCGGAGAAACGATGATCAGCATGCAGACGAAGGGAAGGAGATTCAGAAGGCACTCATTGCATCCGACGGAGGTAGCGAGTGGGCATACTCTGATAATGAAGACGGTGAAGAGAAAGTGACCTGCTTCATGGCAAACGACGAAGAGGTATATGATTTCTCTTCTGACGAGTTTACCAAAGAAGATTTGATTTCTACACTCAACGAAATGGTTGCTGAGTTCAGAAACATATCTGCGTACATACCGACTCTGGTAGAATCTAAAACCGAACAATCAAATAATGTATATGATAAAACCTGTAAAACCGAAATGTATGAACCGGATGAACTATTCTCCGATAATGAGAAGACAGTTCAACCGGTAACTGAAACCGATGAACGAGCGATGTACGTCACGGCTGCGTGGGAGAGATCACGTCAAGCTGTAAAACAAATGTGTAACTATAAAAGACACCCTAAGTGCAGGTTTGGTATCGGTTATGAACCAAACAAACAAAACGAATCAAAACAACCTAACGGGATGAAACTCACGAAAGACAACCTTCCATTCATAAAATTTGTCAAGAGTTCAAAAACCGAAAATGATTTAAAACCGGAAGAAACACTTAAGTACGTAAGCCCTACTGAATCGGAAAAATGGATTCATCCTGAGAGAAGGAAAGTCAACCGGAAACCAAATAAACCAAATAAAAATCGACCTCAAAGAAACTCATCACAACATAAGGCATTCTTGAGCAACAGCCAAGAAGTTAAGCCAAATATTATAAAAACAGATACTGGGAAAATGATCCGATTTATTCAAGTCTGGATCCCAAAGGGACTAATCAACCATGGACCCAACTGAATGTGGGTACCAAAAAGGTGTAAATAATTGTTTGTTGCAGGTTAGGAGGAGCAACCGGCTAAAGAATTCAGAATGGTACCTGGACAGTGGATGTTCAAGGCATATGACCGGAAACAAAGAGCTACTAACCGACATCAAGTATGAAACCGGAGCAATCATAACATTCGGGGACAACTCGAAAGGTAAAACCGTGGGCAAGGGTAAGATTGTCCATGGTAATCTATCTATAAGTAATGTATTACTGGTAGAAGAACTGCGCTTTAACCTGTTAAGTATAAGTCAAATGTGTGATGTGGGTTACAAAGTTGAATTTCATAAAAACGCATGTTTAGTTAAAAACCAGGATAATGATATTCTTTTAACCGGTAACCGGATGGTAAATATTTACAAAGTTAATTGGAAAACTGAGTCTGAAAAACCTGTGTGTATGATAGTCGGAAATGATCCAAACTGGCTTTGGCATAAACGGTTAAATCACTTGAATTTCAAAACGATTAACTTCATATGTTCCAAAAAACTAGTTCACGGTTTTCCAAACGTTAAATTCTCAAAAGATAAAGTATGTGTTGTATGTCAAATGAGCAAACAAGTAAAGTCATCTTTTAAAAGTAAAGGAAACTATCAATCTGAACGATGCTTAGAACTCTTGCATATGGATCTGTTTGGTCTGGTTAAAGTAACTAGTTTAGGAGGCATGCATTATACTATGATAGTTATTGATGATTATTCCAAATTTACTTGGGTTACTTTTTTAGCTTCCAAAATCCAAGCAACTCCAAACCTGATTAAACTGATTTTGAGAATACAAAATGAAAAATCCATTCGAGTGAACAAAATCAGAAGTGATAGGGGAACTGAATTTATAAACAGTAATTTAACTACTTTTCTTGATGATTCTGGTATTAGACACGAGCTGTCTAGTGCCAGAACTACTCAACAAAACCGCCTGGCTGAGAGAAGAAACCGAACTCTCAAGGAAGCCGCAAGGTCGATGATAGCTGATTCAGGTATTACTCAAAAGTTCTGGGCTGAAACTATCAATACCGCATGCTTTACACAAAACCGATCTTTAGTAACTAACGATTTTCTAAAACTCCTTTTGAAATTTACTTTGATCAAATTCCAAGCGTACAGTATTTTCGAATTTTTGGTAGCAAATGTTTTGTTCACAATAACGGCAAGAATTACTTGACCGCTTTTGATGCTAAATCCGATGAGGGAATAATGTTGGGATATTCAGCTGTGAGTAAAGCCTACAGAATATACAATACTAGGACTTTAACAGTTGAAGAAACCGCACACGTTGTTTTCGATGAATCGGTTGAACGAAACACTGCATTACCCTTCGATCTTCACAACAGAATGGAAAATTTCAATATCTATTCTGATGATGAAGACGAGGTTCCGGTTTTTAGACGATTTGTCAAGGACCAAGCGGTTGATGCTGAAACTCAGCCTGATCAAGTTGATTTACCGCAGAAAGTTGACTCTTCGGTTTCTACTGAATAAATCGGTCGGTCTGACTCTGTTCAACCTACCGATCAGTCTAACCTTGATCAGCCAACCGAAAGCTTGATAGACACGTCTCGGATTAACCTCAGAAGGAACAAAAATCATCCTCTTGAACTAGTAATAGGTAACATATCCTCACCCGTCCGAACTAGGCAACAGAATTTGGATCACTATGAAAACTCAGCTTTCATATCACAAATTGAGCTGAAAAAGGTGGATGAAGCATTGTCAGATCCCGATTGGATCCTAGCAATGCAAGAGGAATTAAACGAGTTTGAGAGAAATAAAGTCTGGTACCTAGTCCCTAGACCGAAAAATAAACCGGTTATAGGAACACGATGGGTATTCAGAAATAAACTCAATGAAGACGGTTTAGTTACGAGGAACAAAGCCCGGTTAGTGGCTCAAGGCTATAAACAGGAAGAAGGCGTTGATTTTGAAGAATCATTTGCCCATGTAGCTAGACTTGAGGCCATTATAATATTTTTAGCATATGCAGCTTTTAAAAATTTTAAAGTTTTTCAAATGGATGTTAAAAGTGCTTTTCTGAACGGTAAAGTAAATGAAGAGATATATGTTAATCAACCTCCAGGTTTCAAAAACCCAGAACACGAAAATCATATTTACCGGCTGAACAAAGCCCTTTACGGTTTGAAACGGGCTCCAAGAGCTTGGTATGACACATTGACACAATTTTTATTTGATCATAAATTCACAATAGGTTCAGTAGACAAAACACTTTTCAAATTTGAAAGGAAGGAACAAATATTACTTGTTCAGATTTATGTCGATGATATCATATTCGGATCAACTTATCCAAAATTATGTGACAAGTTTCAAAAATGATGACTGATAGATTTCAAATGAGTATGATGGGAGAATTGAGTTTCTTTCTAGGACTTCAGGTTAAGCAGATTGAAGCCGGAACCTTCATAAGCCAACCGAAGTATACAGTCGAACTGCTGAAGAAGTTTGGAATGGATACATGCGCCGAAGCGGCTACGCCGATGAGTCCTTCTGTAAAACTGGACAAAGATGATGATGGTCAAGTCGTTGACATCACAGCCTATCGAGGAATGATCGGATCATTGCTATATCTAACAGCTAGCCGACCTGACATTCTGTTTGCGGTTGGAGTATGCGGAAGATTCCAAGCAAATCCAAAGCAATCTCATTATACGGCGGCCAAAAGAATCCTAAAATATCTGAAGGGAACTCAAGAAGTGGGACTTTGGTACCCAAAGGACTCAAGTTTCGATCTTATAAGTTACTCAGATGCCGATTACGCAGGATGTAAGATCGATAGAAAGAGCACAAGTGGAACCTACCAGTTCCTAGGTGACCGGTTAGTCACTTGGAGCAGCAAGAAACAAACATCTGTTGCAACATCAACCGCAGAGGCAGAGTACATAGCGGCCGGAAGCTGTTGTGCACAACTCCTCTGGATTCAACAGCAACTAAGGGATTTCGGGATAGAAGCCAAGGAATCTCCAATCTTCTGTGACAATACCAGTGCTATAGCGATTACATACAATTCGGTGTTGCACTCAAGAACAAAGCATATCGATATAAGACACCATTTCATCCGGGAGCACGTTCAGGAGAAACACATCCGACTGGAATACGTCTCGATCGAGCAACAAGTAGCGGATATATTCACGAAACCGCTACAGGAAGCTAAGTTCTCTCACTTTCGAAATATTTTGGGACTTACTAATCTTAATCAACTCATATCATGATTATGCACACATAACAATGAGAAACCGGGATATGCGTTCAGGGAGAAGCTCTCGCTTCTCAAACCATATTCAAATAGGCCATTGATAATTCAAAAATGCTAACTGGGAGGAAGTCTCCGGTTATGCCCAATTATTTCATAACCTCAAATCACATGTATACTTACTATACGGTTGAAATAACCAGGTTGAAGTGGATATAATAAATCCAAGGATGAACAAATGTTGACGTAAATCAACATCTCTTCACAATCGGAACAAAACATCCTACTAAAACCGGTCATGGAAAACCGCCTAGTACAAATGCATTCTGGTCTGATGGAATGAACTTCTCCGGTTAACCAGGGATGACTAACCGAGTTTTCATGCATATTTTGAAAAATGAAGCCTGTAATAAATTAAAACAGTCTACCACAATCGAGATGACGACATGTGTCCATCATCAAGAGAGGGAGACTCACATCTTGTCAATAGATCTTTGTCATCATTAATATCTTGGTAATAATTAGATTTTGCCTTGGAAATAAACATTATTTACTTCTACAAGTTAAAGCCTATTAAACAACTGATGACATCATCAAGCATGCTTAAACCTATTAATCTAGCCGAACCCCGGGCTATATAAACCACCCTTAATCCTTCACAAATCCTCACAAAATTACTATTCACAAATATCCGTCTTGAGATTAAAACTCTCTCTCAAGAACATGAACTCCAACTCTCTAGCAAAGAAGATTCTATTGGCAGATTTTAACTCAATCTACCAATATGAAGATCATGAAGTTAAAGAAATGTTCTTAGCCGTCGAAAGAAGCGGGCTAAGAAGCTTTCTTGAAAACAGATTCATTCTCGACTACCTAGTGGTCGAAGAATTCTTCCAGACCGGAAAAGAAGTGCATCGAGACATAATCGTTGCACAAGTTTACGGTCATAAATTTCTATTCAGCGAGACGGATTTCGCTGTATACTGCGGTTTGCCCACTGAAGGGGTAACCGACCTAACATACTCCCCGGTGACCATGGAAGAAATGTGTCGTCGGTTCTCAGGATCTGACATCCCGGTTAGACCCTGGGGTGCTAAAAGCCAACTCTCTCACAAGTACTAGCTTCTCTGTGAGATTCTAGGAAAGTCCATTTTGGGCAGAGAGAAAAGCTACTATTACACCCAAAGGCTTTTCGAGATGATGATTGCTGTAACGGTTGGGACACCGGTTAACTGGTCCTGGATCATCTTCAGCAACCTAAAGAAGATGCTCCTCTCCAACAAAACCGGCTACGCTCCTCAGCTGAGCGGTTTTTGTGCCAGTCTGGACATCCACTCCGGACCGTTCGTAACCCTCCATCCAAGGCATGTGCTCACTAAAGAGAGAGTACAAGAGATGGTCGACCGGTGGGAAATAGTCAAGGCTAAAAGAAATCAAGCGGCTGAGTCATCTAACGTTTAGCCTATCTTTCCTTCTATCTCATTTTCTTTCTTTTCCAAAACCGGTAATTTTGTTGTACTACCGGTTTGGCACCTCAATTAATGAAGCATATTTCCTTCCACTTTAATTTCAAATCTAAAAATCATAAATGATAAACATTTAATGTGTCGTACCAAATCAAATCAAATCACTCTTGGAAACAGAAATCTTCATTCTCAATAAGCATGCTTGACTTGATTCGACAAGACATGTCTTTATTCTCTTGAAAAATCACAAAGTCATTAATGACCAAACATAAACGGCTAGATTTTTCAAATATCCTCATTAAATGCATTCAACCGTTTCAGGCTATAAAAGGGGACTCAATCCTCCATTTTCAAAACACGCCTCCTGCATTCCTTCTCTCTAAAGCTTAAAAGTTCAGAAAAAACCTTCAACCTCTCTCCCTCTTCCTCACAATGTCTGCTGAACTCAGAAACACTCTCATCGTGGACTTTGAAGACGTCAAAGACTGCAGATATCATGACTGCATCTTCCAACCGATCATAGAATCGGGGCTTCAAGGTTTTCTCAAAGGCTCAGACACTATCCTTGTGGAGGAGGTGTGTGAGTTCTTCAATAATGGTCACATTCTAGATGATGGCAGCATCCGCACCATCATCGACGGCCAATTTCTTCGGATTACCGAAGAGCAATTTGCCAACTTCTTTCACCTTCCAACCGAAGGTTTTTCAGACTTCCCGACGCCATTCCTTCCGGCTAAGGAAGACCTCTTCCAGATCTTCTCTTCCTCCAACGCTCCGGTCAAGGACTTTGGGAAGAAAGAGAAACTTGCTCCTCACTACCAAGTCCTGCATGACTTGGTTCAAAGGTCTATCATAGGCCGAATGCCAAACCAGAACTACAACCGGGAGGCTTTCGACATCATGATAGCCATCATCCGCAACTCCTCAATCAATTGGGCAATCTACCTCTTCAACAATCTGAAGACGTTGATAACCGCTTCAAGGGGAAGGACCAGTTTCGCCCCTCAAATCACCCGGTTTCTGATGGCTCAGTGCCGTCACCTTGAACCCGGTGTTCCGGTCGGACCGTCCAACACCATCACCATATCCATGCTGGAAAGATGGATATCGAGGATTGAGGAACGGACACCTGACAACACCGTGAACAAGTGGTACGAAAGAATGGTGGAGGGGGATTAGTTTCAAGACAACTAAGCTGTCTGTTTTTCTTTCCGGTTTTTGGTCATTTTGTTGTACGACCAAAACCGCTTGATGTTCAATCTTTTATCATTTATGAAAAATCTAATTTTAAAAGTCTCCGGTTTTTTCTTCATATCTTTCCTTCCGGTTTTTAAAGTTCAAAAAGACATAAGAATTAATGTTAAACGAAAACTTCCGGTTAACAATGCTTCAAGTAAAACCGGAATCTCAAGCAAAACGAAAAATTTTGAAAAATTTACCGCCCACGGTTTTACCTCTCAAAATTTACCGCCCATTGAATTTCCGCTTTTACCGCCGAAAGTTACTGTAGTAACTTTTGGAGGGAAAATTGGCGCCAAAACATCATCAAGTGACGGTTCGTCTTCCAACCGTTCGGAACCGTCATCTATATAAGTTCAAACCAGCCCATTCGACACATGCGCTTTCTCTCTCTAAAATTTCCAGATCTTCAAAGGCTTTCTGATCTCCGATCATCATCGTTCTTCATCCTTTCTTCTCAAAATCTATCATGGATCTAGGAAAAGCTCCCTTCCAATGGATTTTGCAAGTCGATTTCGCGGATATTGATGAACACGCTGAAGACAAAAACAAGGCTGTTCTTCAATCTCTAAGAGATTCTGGGTTAGAGGAGTTCCTATCTGGACCATTCACTGTTTATCCGGCGGAGGTGATGGAGTTTCTGGCGACGGCGACGCTCACAAAGAGGAAGGTCTCCGCCACAATCAACGGCAAGGACATTCTGATCACCGAGGAGCTATTTGTTGAAGCCCTCGGTTTGCCCAACACCGGTTTGGATCTCAAGACTGACCTAACCGCTGCAGAATCAAATGCTGTCCGGTTGGTGATATCGTTTTCAGATCAGGATCTGGTGATTCACTCCAGCCGGAAGAATAAGCTAAAACTGGAGTTCAGGTGGTTGCTGAACATCATCGCCCACTCACTTCAGGGAAGAGGAGGTAACTTCGATAACCTGACGAAACTTAAGCTCAAAATGTTGATGGCCATTGTCCGCGGTGACAAGGTGGATTGGGGATTCGTTATTTTCGAAGAATTTTGCCAAATGGTGATTCAGAAGGATGGCCGGGTTCAGGCCTTCGCAATGCAAATCGTCAAAATTCTTAAGTTCCTTAATGTGGAACTTGGTGAAGGTGAACCGCTCCCACTCAACAATATTCTCAACTCAGAGTCGATGATTGAGAAGCCCGAAAAAGCGGTTAAACCGAAGTCCTCCAGAACGAAGTCTTCCAAGGGGACCAGCTCCTCCGCTCCGGCTGAAGAATGTTCCAAACAAAAGAAACCGAAGAGAAAGGCGGTTGAAGCCGAAGCCGCACAAGAAACAAAGGGGAGGAAGAAGTCCTCTGCAAAGAAGAGCACCAGCAAACCGGCGGACTCCGAGAAAACCCTTTCCTCGGATAATCCACCAGAAAGAACCGGAGACGTTTTCCAACCCATCCCCATCAATATCGTTCGCCCCATTCCTATTCCATCTAATTCACCAAGGCAAACCGAACCCTCGGGGAGCCAGAAAACTGAATTAGCGTCAAAAGAGAAAACAGAGGTCAGTATCAACTCTGAAAACTCCAAGTCCCCAAGCAAAAGAATCGAAGAGGTAATAGCCGAAGTAGGCTTAAATACCTTTGAAGCTATTGAGGACGTTGTTCAAGACATTGCAAGGGAAACCGAAGACGATGTGTCAAGTCGTCGTAAATCAGTTGATCAGGTTGAGATACCCGATCAGAGTGAAGTTCAACCGGTCGAAGAAACGGCCAAAACCGCAGACATTACTCCTCCGGCTCACGAGGGTAACACTGAAGAACAGGAACCATCCGGTTCCGCGGGGTACAAGTCAGTTCCAGATAACACAACAAACCAATCGGCTCAAGATGGGCCATCCGACTCGGCACTCATACCTGAAGGGTCAGTTCAGGTTAACAAAGGAAAAGAGGTCCTTATTGAAGACTCAGCGGTGACAGGAAAAGGTACTCTGCAAACCGGCCCCCAACCAGAAATCCTAACCGGGGACACAGCCAACATTTCAGCAGAACAAGAGGATGAATTATTCGAGGAACTTTTCAGGGATATGAACAAAAGCGCTAGTGATGTGATTTCACCATACCTCATGTGGGTAAAGCTTCGTTGTGAGACAAAGCTATCGAATATGATTCCAGGGATGAGCGGCAACAAGCATTGGGACAGACTCATAAAGCTAGAAGAAAAGGCCCTCAAACTGGCACACACCAATCTCATTCAACCCGCCTTCAACAAAACCGCGGTAATTCGCGAAAACGCCCGGTTACAAGCTGTTGAGGATGCCCTGAAGGAAGTGGAAGGAGCAACACTAACTCCAATTGAAAGGAGAATGTCTGAACGGTTTCTTCCAGTACGAGAAAAGCTTCTGCAAAGTCTTGACAATCTTGATGCACAATGGAGAAACGGCTGCCGACACCAACTTAGCAATGCCGACCAATATAAGAGTAAGCCCTTCTTTATTGTCGGGGAGACTTCTAGAACAGCGGAAAACCTGGAACAAGATCCTTCTCAAACCTCTAAGGCTCCGGAAATCGATCAAATGAAGCAGGCGGTGGTTGATACAATTGATTCATGTCTTGGAAGTTACAAAACCGCAACCGATGAGAGGATTGCAATAGCTGAAGCTAATTTATCAAACACTATCCGGGGATCCGTACAAACCGAAATAGCCAACACCGTTCACACATCTATCACGTCCATGATAGATGAGGCTGTGCAAACCTCCGTGAAATCTTTGATCGCAGAAACCATCCAAACCGCAACCGCTCCCCTGTTAGATATGCTGCAGACAATGGCTTTTCAAATTGGGGAGATGTCCAAACTCCAAGTCAGCAAGACTCAACAGCAAATCGAGTCTGATGCCGAAACCACTAAGAGGCTGCAAGATGAAGAAAGGGAAAGGAAACGGGTGCAGAAGGAAATAGAGGACAAAGATCATGAGCTTGCCCAGAAATGCAACGAGGAAGAACAGGCAGTCATCCAGGAACCCACACCGGCTCAACCGTCCCATTCAATGAACACAAGAAACAAGAAGAAACGGAGCGCGGTTGCGAAGGTAATCAAACGGGCAGAACGAAGCAGCCAAAGAACAATTGAACCAGTCGGGCTGAATGCGCAACCTCTTGATGAAGAAGAAGAAGAGGACATCGAAGAATTCAACCGGCGCAAAAGGAGGACAATTGAAAGTTCAACCGCAACTACAAGCTCCAGACCAATTATTGCTCCACCGCCTCATCCTTCAAAACCAGTTTGTGCCGGTTTTGGATTTGGCAAAAGGACTCCCGGCATCTCAAGTGTATGTGCCGGAATTCTGATTGCCGCTGAAAGACGCGACAGGGAGTGGAAGGCAAGGGAAGAGGAAGAAAGAAGACAGCTTGAAAAGGACCTGGAGAAAGATCTTGAAAAGGGGGGACCATCCAAGCCTTAGTCTTTTTCTTTCTTTCCTTAGAAACAATTTATGTTTAAACTATGTTTCAGAACTTGGTTATTTTATCATATTTCTCTTTATTAGTTTCCACATACCTTTTTGAAAAATCAAACACAAGTTTTGAATATTTATTCTAAATAATCAAAAAGGGAGAAATTGATAAACAAGTTTTTCAAACCGGCCACACATCACAAGTTTTGAATATTTATTCTAAATAATCAAAAAGGGAGAAATTGATAAACAAGTTTTTCAAACCGGACACACATTACAAGTTTTGAATATTTATTCTAAATAATCAAAAAGGGAGAAATTGATAGAAAAATTAAGTAAGTTAATTTTCAAACCGGCCACACATTACAAGTTTTGAATATTTATTCTAAATAATCAAAAAGGGAGAAATTGATAGAAAAATTAAGTAAAGTTAATTTTTGGAACCGGCTAGACAAACTAAACAGCTGTTAACTTTAATGTGCAAGTACAAATCAAATCGTATGAACCGGTTGGGGCATCATAAACCGGTTGTTGAAATCCTTCAAAGAAATCAGTTCCAAGTGATCAAGTTAAAGATCAGAGGAACCGGTTTTCACTCTCTCAAGCGACCAGTCAGCAAAGACAAAAGTTTACCAGTCGGATCATACTGCACAAGATACAAAACCGGAAAATTCAAACTTCAAGAGTGACGTAACATGACGAAACAGATGTGTCTTGAAGGAATAAAAGAAGATCGGATCCGATCGGAAGTATGCGAGGAAAGCAATGATGCTTTATTGATCTGAAGTTGACAACCAAAGGTGCATGCCCAACACGTGTCCAAATCTGAAAACCGATTATGTCATCTTATACTCAGAGCTGCCTACATGACTGCCAAGTGTTGAGGAATGTGAAGCGTGCAAGCAACCTCTCTGCACCGGCGTGATAATGATCAACCAATCCAGAGGAGAGAGAAGAAAAACGACCGTTGGCTCTTCTCAACTATAAAAGGAAGATGAAACGTCTTCATTTAATGCAAGTCACGAAAGCAGTTGTGGATCACGAAAAACGAATCATAAAAGCAATAAGTTAGAGAGATAAACTCTAATATTCCAAACCGGTGTGTCTAAAACCGGAAGCTTTTTGTATCTTGTTGTGTTGAGTTATTGTATTACATCAAAGAGTGAATTGGTGTAACCGGCGAGTAGCGAGTTGGGCTCGACCGGCAGTGTTGTTGTAACTATACAAGTTAGTGGAGATACTTCTCATAACCTGAGAAGAAGGGGTGACGTAGGAGAGTTTGCTCCGAACATCCATAAAAATCCTTGTCTCGTGTTCTTTCTTTCGCTTTCATTACTTACTTACTTAACCTAACCTCAAACCAATCGTACTCCGTAAACCGGTCCATTTATATCCATAAAACCGACTCCTTCTAAAACATCATCTAAAGTCGCATACGTTGCTTCAAACTGAAACAGACATTTCCGCCCTTGAACCCGGTTCAAGAGTCTGTAACAGCTTGTGTAGTGCTGAGAACGGTTTTAGTCTCTAACCGGACTATCACCAAAGTGTTGTGTGTGTTGTAAGCGGCCACCCTTCCTAAAATCGGAAACACCCCGGTCCTCCAAGGGCGTCCCCGATCCTAACAGCCGGTTTGCAGATTCGGACTCGTGTCAGGCATGCACCTTCCGGCTGTCGAAGTCGGATCAGTAAATCATCATTGTTTTCCTCGCATGCTTCTGATCGGATCTTATCTTCGTTTATCCCTTCGAGACACGTCTATTTCGTCATATTAGGTCATCTCTGCAGATTGTAGTTTCCGGTTGTTTCTTACACAGTATAGTCCGGCTGGAATGTAAACTTGTCTTTGCTAGCCGGTCTCTTGAGAGAGTTAAAACCGGTTCCTCTGATCTTGACTTGATCACTTGGAACTAGATTTCTTTGAAGTATTCTTCAGCCGGTTTATGAGGCTCCGGCCGGTTTGTGCAATTCGATCTGTTCCTGCACATAGAAGTTAATAGTTGTTTAGTTTTTCTAGCCGGTTCCAAAAATTAACTTTACTTAATTTTTCTATCACGACTCCTTGGAGTTCTTTATTTGAGTGAGAGTGTTGGCGACGGTGAAGACGTTGAACACTCGGCTAGAATTAATAGGCTCGGAATTCCCCATAGGAACCCATAAGTGTTCCAACAATCGGCTGAGTTGAGCAGCAAAACTCACACTCTCATTGTTCTTGGAATCAATCGTCGCACACAGGTTCAAGAAGAGCGTTGAAGCCCAGTTAACCTTAATACCCTTGGAAATGGCCGTCATACAATCAAAACGATCTTGACTATAGAGATGGAAAGATCATGTCCTTCCTTGAAGAGAATTTGCAACAATATCATTCAACAAGATGAAATGGGGTTTGAGAACCTTCTTACTCCTATTTAATCTGATTTCTGAACCGTCGGCTGAGAAAACATTCTTCATTTACGCAATGATTTCTGATGGGAGATTCATATTGAACGTGTCACCCTCCGATGGAAGTTTGAAAAACTATGCATAGGACGCCTCGTTGAAAGAAATAATTGTATTATTCACCGTTTCTGTGATAGAATCGCCAACCATAGTTGTCGATTTAAAGAACTCCCGGACTTCTTTCTCGTAGAAGATGGACGGTCCACCGATATACTTCCCGAGGACAGAATACTCTAGAGATCTGAACGTGTCGACCACCTCCTATTGATCGAACGTATACACGGAGGGAAAATCCACCTGAAAAGTACAATGTCCGAGGGTAATCCTTTTGTTGCCCATTTTGAGAGAAGATGAACAGACACAAGATAAACAAGGGTTTTTAGAGAGAGGTTTGGAGAAATCTAGGGTTCTTGAGAGATTTGAGATTGAAAAACTTTTCAATCACATGTAGGATGTCCTTAAATAGATTTCCAAGAGTCGCATGGCTTAACCGTCACTTTTCCAAAGGGTAGGACCCATTAATTAATATTAGACGTCTTTTCCCAAAGGTCATAATTAATTTTGAGGGTATATAAGTCATTCTCTCTTAACTTGAAAGACACATGGCTTCAAGTTATTTGAAGATGACTGTTTGTATGTTTGAACGGGAGAATTAGATGACACAGCATGTAGGACGGCTGTCCTTTATCAGTCTAATACACACGTAGTTAGACGTTTTTCTTACTTCTACAATTTATGAGATCTAAACGTCTATTAGACACATGAGTCTATTAGACGCAGGTGTCTAATCACGTGTCTTATAAACGTCTAACGTCTATTAGACATCGACGTCTAATTACGCATGAACAACACGTATTAGACGTGTGTTTGGTTAGACGTGAGCTTCCAATTGCTCTCTTCTCATAAACGTATAATCGTCTATTAGACATCAACGTCTAACCGCGCAGGTTATTAACCAAGACACATTGACTTAGATGCATAGAGTGTGTAAGTAAAAATCTGTCTAAGTACATGATTTTTCTTTTAGACGACCTCGTCTAATAGACCGATTAAAGGATTTTGTCTGCGTGCATCTTTATTTTCACAATAAGTTTCCCTCTCAATTTATGCATGTACAAAATGAATAAATAAATGTTTTGAGGTCCTTGAGACCAAAAATATTCTTAAAACATAAAACACTTAGTCCTTAGGAATGGCAATAGCCATTGTTGATCTTCTAAAATATATACTCAGAAGTGATGATCCATGCTTCCTTTCTATCGCTTCCCTATATCACCTACATAAGAAAATATTTACAAACTTTGGTAGCCACATTCACTTGGGTCCTCGATCAATCAGTCCCTTATGAATCCATATTTGAGTTATTTTGATGGATTTCCCATTTTGTGTTGTAATTAGTGCGTATGATTTTGACTTAGAAGACGCCTCCCTGCTAACCACTAATCCCTTAACTTTTGAAGATGATTTTCTTTTAAAACTCATTGACTTTGAGTCAGGTTTTAGATTGCAAGACTTTCTGGCTACATCTAACTTAGTTTTTAGCCAGTTAACAGTCGGCGGAACATAAGTTATTTCATTCTTCAAAACTAACTCTTCATGAATATGATTAGGTTCAATGTCAGTTAAACTCCCTTTGATAAAACTTATTGGCTTAAGCTTGTCAGTTGCTGATTTTAACTTTTTGTAGGGCTGGTTTGGGTCATTGCTATCAAATCCTAAACCGAATTTGGATCCAGCAGGTTTCAATAGACTAATCTGATATTTGACAGCTTCTCCAGATCTTGTCCAAGCATTAACAACATCGTTTAACCTTTTGTTTTTAGAAAAAAGAATTTGAATCTGTTCCTTGAGCATCTCATTCTCAGATGAGATCTCAATCTTGTCATTTTCAAGAGTTTTTAATTCTAGAGTTTGAGACAAAGCAGGTTGAGATATTTTAGATGAAGACTTTATTTCATTTAGGGATTCTTCTAGCTTTCTGTACTCTATGACCATGTCATCTAGTGCAGCTACCAGTTGTTCCCTTGAATTTTTTTTAGAAAAGAAGTCAAATACCTTAGATTCCTGAGTTTCTTCTTCTCTTTCCATGAAGCAAGCAACCTCGTCTTCATCACTATCGCTGGATGAAAAGTAAGAATCGTTATATTTTTGTTTGTTTTTCTCGTCCCCTGCCACAAGAGCCTTCAACTCCTTTTCTTCGTCCTTCTTCTTCTCATCACGCTTCGGCTTCCAACATTCCGATTGATAATGACCTAGAATTCCACAATTAAAACACTTAACGTTAGCTTTGGATTTCTTATTATCATTTGAATTTGAAGAGCTTGAGTTAGAGTTGTTGTTCTTAATGAAGTCGTCAAACTTCTTCACGAAGAGAGACATGGCATCGTTGTTGAGTTGTTAGGCAACTATCTTCACATCCGGAGCAGTAGGTGACTCTTCAACAGTCACCAAAGCTTTGGAAATGATGATGGATGAGGGTTGATTTTCTTCAATCCTTGAGTTAACTTGAACTCATATGCCTTGAGATCAGCAAACAGATCGAAGAGTGAGATCTTGTTGAGGTCTTTGGATTCCCTCATAGAAATCAGTTTTATGTCCCATTCCCTTGGAAGAGCACGCATGACCTTAATAGCAATCTCCATGCTGCTATAGGTCTTGCCAAGAATAGAAAGTGTGGAGATTATTTTGCTGAACCTTGTGTGAAACTCAGTCATTGTTTCTCAAGGACGCATTTTGAAACTGTCAAACTATTGAGTGGCAACCATGATCTTGCTCTCATTTGTTTGCTCATTGCCCTCACACAGTTGGGTAAGTCTGTCCCAGATCTCCTTAGCAGTATCACACTCAATGAAGTAATTGAACATATTGTCATCAAGAGATGTGTACAGAATGTCTAATGCCATGTTGTTGAGGTTGTTTCTCCTCTTGTCTTCATTTGTCCATTCGGATTTCTACTTTTCAATTTTGTTGGGACAATCTGTAATAACACACCACATGTCGTCATGAAGAGAAGAAAGGTGAGCACGAACTCTCTTCTTCCACACGATATAGTTTTCTATTGAGAATGTGGGGATTGCGATAGCACTGGCATCTTTGGTTATGGTCGACATTCTTAGTGATAACTTGAGAATAGAAACAGGGTTCTTATAAAAATTGAAAGGATCGGTGGCACCAATAGAGACAGGGGTCTAACTATTGATGACAACTTAAAAAAACAAAAAATGGTTTGATAGGAATCCTGTTAAGAATTAATATCACTTTCTATTCTTCGCAAACCTTTGCAAACTCTTGAAGCGATTCAAGTGCGGAAATGTTTACTTGGGTTTGAAGCTAAGAACGGATGAAAGAATGAAGGAGAATATAAAAGACACAAAGAGTTGTTTATGGATGTTCGGAGTAAAACTTTCCTACGTCACCCCTTCTTCCAACCACCGGAAGGATTCACTATACTTCTCTTTGAATTAAATACAGTTTCAGTGCTAGCTAACTGTTGAATAGAACAAACTTTGTTCAACTTACATAAGGTTTAAAGATATAAGTCAGTTAGACAGGGTTTTGATTATATATCTCTCTTGATATACAAACTCAATAAGTAAACAAGTGAGCAATTCGAAAGATTGATTGTAAGTTTGGCAGATCGATGGTTCGTTCGTTGTCCTTGAGGATATTTAAATAAAGAACAGGTACCAATGGTCGAATCTTCTGCATTGACACGTAGCAAGAACCCATGGGACAGCCTCCATAGTACACATGTACAACAGACATTGTGCACAAAGATCGTGGCCGTACCAATCTGGTGGTGCGCTGAATATTCTTCGAGAATTTTCCTGCAAGAAACAAGTAGTGGGAAGAATATTTTCATACGTGGCATTCTTTCATTGGATGCAACAAGTTGTCGTACTGATTTGGACGGACTAGTGGAGCAGGAATAGCGTATAGCTAGTTGATCGTGGTTAGACAGATGCTAACTTCAAGCAACTGCTGAAGCGAGGCATTAGACGTGCTCCATTAGACTTCCAAGTCTAATGAAGTTAGACGTCCCCGTCTAATATCAGGATCCATTAAACCACCAAGTCTAATGGAGTTAGACGACATGTCTAACTACGTGTCGCTTCAGACTAATCTGAAGAAGTTAGACTCCCTGCGTCTAACTTTCATCTGTTAGACTGCACATCTAACTACGTCTGTTAGACTGCACGTCTAACTACGTATCTGTTAGAATGCACGTCTAACTACATCTGTTAGACTGCACGTCTAACTACGTATCTGTTAGACTGTACGTCTAACTACGTCTGTTAGACTGCACGCGCATCCTTACGTTCTTCTTCAAGTTGGGAACCACATTGGCTATCCAAGTGGGGTAGTCCACAGTTTCAAGGAATTTTATTTACAACTATTTCTGTACTTTTTATTTAACCTAGGAAATAACATCGATTTTCATCCGTCTTAACCTTTGTTTAATGGGTTTGACCTCTAGATAGAGGGGAATTTGATGTCGAACAAAAGTAGGATCCACTACGGGCATATCCTTGTAAGACCAGGTGAACACGTATGTTGGACTTTTGCAATTCAATCATCTCATGAAGTTTGTCATTTCTTAGGCTTTATCCAATCAATATGTTTTGAGGATCGTCATGAGTATTGAGGTTCACTTCGATTTTGTCATCGCTCCGAAAACGATTTTGTCATCGTGTTCCAAGAAGTTTAAATTCAAAATTAAATTCATCATTATCCTCTGACATATATATTTGAAACTGTACTCTAGAGTTTTATTGAATGCTTTATTACAAAAAGAAGATGACATATCATCAAGATTGTCATTGCAGACGTCCTTATTTATTACAACAACATACATTATTTCACAATCCAAAAGGGTGTGATGTTGTTATCAACACTCAGGTTGATTACAGGAGATTTATCAACTTCTAGGAGGTTTGTGGAGTTTATCTTACAATAGTCTTCATTAAGAACGACGTCCTTGTTTGTTAGAGAAAGATCTCTGACCAGCTTTTCCAGGGTTTTATGCCAACAAGCAATCCTTTTCCTAATTATATTAAGGGATGAATTAGGGTCAAAAGAACAATCTAAAAAGATTTCAAAACCTGGAGAGCGAGTTTGTAAAACTTGGTTGAAGAAATGTTTGGGGAAGTCAAGACATATTTTGATTTCTCCTTCTCGCACAAACTGCCCCTTTAAGGTTGGAGGAATAGGCATATATTGTTTAGAAACTTTACCTTTTCTGGATTCCTCACCCGCTTTCGGAGTATAACCGACACCGAAGTTGTCTGAGTTATAACAAGACCAAGGGAAAGAAGTCATGCCAGTAGAATTTAACCCTAGACCCATTCCTGGGAAATATCCTTGCCTTGCCTAAATATAGAACATATGTCGAACCCACTTAACTCAATCTCGGGGTTAGTGGAGTGAGTTGAATTGAAAATAATTGCAACGTATTTCTCATCTTCTTTGGTGACGAGTTTACCGTTAGCCATGCAACATATTTTCTGATGTAAGGTGGAGGCGAGAGCTTTAGCCTGATGCAACCAGGGTCATCCTAAGATTAGATTGTATGATGGTCGCATGTTGATTACGCAGAATTCTACCTCTAAAGGTGTATCAACTATGTAGATTGTTGTTCTGAAGTTACCCATAATCTCTCAACGAGGATTATCAAAGCCACGGACGGACAAGTTTGAGGTAAGAACTTTATCTGTAGAAATACCGATTTCCTTTATAGTCTTCTAAGGACTATATGTTCAATGTTGAACCATTGTCGATGAGAGTCATAGGAATGACTTTATCAGCCATCTTTATAGAAATATAAAGAGCCTTAACATGAGGTTTATCGGGTGTAGGTAGGTATTTCTCCTCAAAACTTATCATGTTGATTTGAACAGTGTTGAGATGACACCAACCAACTCTTTAGGATTCGTATTGGATGGTATACTAGCCTAGCTTAGCTCATTCAGAACAGAATTCCAATGCTCGATAGAATATGTTAAGATTTCCCATATGGAAATATTGGCATTGGTCTTCTTAAGCTGAGAAAGAAGACTATCACCAGGGTTTAAAGCTCTAGACTCGTTTTCCCTTCTTGGATTGTTAGATGAACTAGGTAGATTAACCGCAGGGGTTGTTTTCATGAAACTGGGTTGGATGTCGTCTCTAGTTCGGATTGTTTAGACTATCGTTTCACTATTTTGGGAGCGCTCAAAGTGGGATTGTCAATAATCCACCAATTTCGAGGTACTACCAGTGGAGATGGAGTTCGTCGATCTCCTTCTTAGGCCATGGGTTGACCATATTAACCTCTAGAGGGTTAATAGGTTCGTCCGTGGAGATCAGGTTGACCTGATGATCGGGCAACGGGTTGCCCGCTATTTTGGGTTTAGGAATCATCTTTTGATTAATCAGGTCTTGACACTGATTCTTAAGGGCACTACAATTATTAGTGCATTGACCTTTCATTTGGTGATATGCACACCATGCCCCTTTAAACTTTCCAAGGAACTTTACACCCTTTCGAGGAGCTAAGGGCTTGATGAGGTTCCTCTACTAAAGGAGGGTAAAATCTTGACTCAAGGTCATGCCCAAATCGTCAAAGGTTGTAGGAGGTCTCGGGACCCTCGGTACTGGTGGCTTAGATGTTGTTGGGAGACTTATTTTAGCCAACGTTGGTTTACTTGGACCGGACTTAAGAAGAGCGGGGCTTACCAGGAAGATACGATTTGGTGAATTTCGGTGATACCAATGCAGGGCTGCACCATCTAAATACTGGGGAAATAGATGGAGGAAGGTTGAATCTCCCATATATAAGAGGTGTCATAGCCATGGTGTATATCTGGAAGAAATCAATAGGGTCAGTCTTGCCTACATACTTTGATAGAGAATGTAGCTTTATTCTAAAAGGGATCATTGTTTGTTAGGCAGTTTTCATGGTGTTTTTCCAATCATGGTGTTCATCCAATCTACCTTTGGTCAATTGATTGAGATTCTCTTGGAACTTATCCTAGTTAGATTTCAATTGATCCATTTGGACCTTATATTCCGTATGAGGAATGATCGTAGGGTTTGCCTCTTCTTGGACGTTAAGGTTGTCAACAACTTCTGGCTTAGTATTTTCTGACCTATTATCATCTTTAGGAGGATCTTTAGAGAGAGTGGCTTCTTCCACACGACGATTTTGAGGATTGGCAATAATAGGAGTAGAAATAGGTATAGCCTATGGTGGCTATCGTGATGAGGATGGCTGCTCCGGGACAGGTATGGCAGGCTTAGTCATCAAGCTCAATAATATCGTCAACTCTTAAGTGACTTGCTAAAGAGTAGATTCCATCTCAGCAAACTCACTTGGAGATATTGTGTCCTTATCATTCTTTGGAGTTCCTTCGGCCAAGGCTTGGCGTACAAAATGTCTAGTTCTTAGTTCTTTTCTTCGTGGTGTCATACTTGTTCAAAAGTTACTGACACGCTGTTAAGAAGAGAGAGAGAAGAAGCTTTTACATATGTAAACATACAAATGCAAGATATGAGACATGAATTTAAGAAAATAAGGATTGTATTCATGCTTTTAGACATGTATACAAACATATAATTATATATAAATATACTCACAGAGTTTGTTACAGAGAGGTTCTCTTATTAATATTTTATAAAAGAGTCTAAATGGGGAAAAGGCCCAAATGAAAGTGAAAACTTCTTAAGTCCACACTTAGTCTGGTTCATATGAGCATTCTCCCCTACTTTAGCTTGGTGAGCTCTCTCATACTGGTTGGTGATAAGATCCTGGTTTTTCTTTCGTCTTGTCATGATATTGAGCTGAAAGGCATCATGCCATTGGCCAAAGTACTCTGTGTGGAGCATTCGGGTTAAAGGCATGCTAGTTGCAACAATAGGTTCAACATTGCTATGGACAAACTATTTGAACATTTCATGGGTATAGTAGCAAGTGATCCATTCTAAACCCAGTAGTAGGATAAGTGCCTTGTCGTTCATCATGAAGATCATCTACTTGATGGGGTACCATGGAAGAATGTCCCAAGTTTCATTATCATCCAGTATCAGGATTTCATGTAAAACTTCCCTCATTCTTTGGTATTAAACAAAGGGGATAGGGTTTTACTAGATAGACTTGGTGGTAGACGCTTGAGTTTGTCAAGCAACCAAATTTAGAGGATTAGGGGAGAACATCTCTTACTCATGGTAGGTGATTGATAGGAGTTGTTCAGACCCATGAGTGTTTCTGCCAATACAATGTTAGAAGGATCTTTGTTGCCTTTCCGCAATTGATGTGCTACTTCGATGATCTTTGGAGAAGGATTGTCGTTTTCTGGCCTAATGAAGTAGTGAGCGAGTAGGACGGTCATCGTGATTATAGATGGTCAAGTTTTTCTTCGGGACTTCTCCATCTTTGATTTCCAGTTCGGCCTAAGTCGGGAAATTGATTCTCATGACGGAGATGATGGCATTAGAGGCTTCCGAGTAGTGGTACTCCTTTTATAGAAGTCTCCTAAAAGATATCGAGTTTAGGAATGACTTTAGATGTATAACCTTCTTGTTATCTATCATTAGAATAGGTCGTAATTCTTCTATAGTAGGGCACATGATCTTACTACCGAGGACGTAGACTCTTTGATCTGGATTCCACCTATGTTTCATTTATATCATAAAGTTAGGGTGGATTTCATATTTCAGAAACTGTAGGATGGGGTTGAGGACGTGGTCTTCGAAGTACCACCAATTTTTGCAAAAGTGTTTCTTCCAAGGGAGCAACTCGGCATCCGTCAACATGGCCATTGTGGATGACTGTTGCAGTAGAAGAGAGAATGTATTACAATTGTAACATCAAAAGCAAACACATACGCAAATAACATGACCTGTAGATAAACATCTCGTAAGGTTTTATACATATTTGTTTTCAAAAGAAAGAACTTCCGATGTTATATTTCAAAATTTCAGAGTTCTTTAGGGTTTGTCTAGTTGACTATACTAGGCTTCTAAACTTTTTCCTATTTGTACAAAAGGGTAAGAATTAGGGCTCCTCTTTAGGGGGAACGAGTTCGACTACAATAAGTGGAGGTGACAGAGCCTACACTTTCATCTTCTTCTTATTGGCGGTGGAATTCTTCCATGATTTGGTCGATGTAGTCTTTGCGATCCTTAGGAATTCCCATCTTGACGCAATCATTCTAAAACTCGAGATAATCAGAAAATTCATTGTGATGGATATGCCTATCCATGGTCACCGCATAGTCATGGCAAGGGGGCATACAGTCGCTCCCGAACTGTTTGAAAAGTTCAATGGTGTAGTATGCAGTAATCCATTCGAGGACCATGAGTATAATTATGGGTTGATCGTTCATATGATGAACCATCTTTTTGACTCCATACCATGGCAAAATCTCTCGAATGGTATCATAGTCGTGGATAGAGAGCTCCGGTTTGATATGCCTAAAGCATCGATTCTAGAGGGAAGCATCCATCACATTGCCAAGAAGTGGAGGAGGAATGCACTCTATATTCTCTAGAAGCCAGGCGTAGAGGATGATAGAAGCTCCTCTTTGATTAAGAGATTATGAAAAGTATGACTCGTTTATACCCATCAGTGTCTCTTCCAAAATGATCCTAGTAGGATCCTAATTTCCACCTCTAAGATTATAAACTACTTCCAAGATTCTTGAGGATGGACGGAGATTGCTCGAAGGAGCGAGAAAGAAGTGGGATACCATAATGGTCATGGTGTGAAGAAAAGCGCCAAAACTTAGTGGAGGGATTTCTCCGGCTAGGGTTTCCACCTAGACCCAGCAGGAAGGTCCAAGTGAGTTATGTCAAGGATCTTGTCTGCCATAGTTCTCGTGTATCCAAGCTCGTCTTGGAGGAGTTGGTTGAGAGACATGGATTCAGTGAAGGGTTTGAGCCTCAAGATGTTTTTTCTATGGATCATCATAATGGTTTTAAACTCTTCAATAGTTGGGGGAATCTAGCGATCCCCTAGCATAAAGGTGTGGTGCACCGGATCCCATTTGAGTTGCATCTCAATCATGAAGTCATGATGGAGGCGGTGATTAGTATAGTTGAGAGCGATGTTGAGCCCAAAGGAGTCATAATACCATGGTGACTCATTGAAGTGGTGAGTCCACATGAACATATCATTGTTGTCTAACAAGGCCATTCTACGAGCATAATTAAAAAATGTCGAATGATTTTGATGAAAGCAAACATGCTTAGAGATGTTTATTATATTTATTATAAATATATGCATGTATAATAAATAAGCACGCACTGAGTTAACTTGTTGAGGCCTTGATGTTTGGGTACGGCCAAACAATGGTTGGATAAAGTAACTAAGTTTTATGTGCAAAGGTTTATGTTGAGATTTGGGTGGGAATCTCCCCCACCATCGCTAAAATCGCATCCTGGAGGTTTTATGTGCAAAAGTTTTTCCTCACTCAACATCTCTCGGTCACAAACCGGTATGATCGGTCTTCACGTAATTGTAGGAGTACAGAATTCCGATCTAATACTCCTTCACGTAAGTCTGTGTGATGTACCCATTTGAGGCAAGTATTAGGGTAGAAACTAGGTATAGGGTGAAACCTATGTACTTGTTGGGGTGATGGACCCCATGAGGTGGACTATTATGAAAGTGAAATGTTATAAATAACAATTTATAAATAGCCAAAGTTTTGTTTATTTTATTCATTTTAAAATAACAAGTGTAATCGTCTCCAGTAGAGTCGCCAAGAAAGTTATAAACCCTACAATCTATTTCACGTTCCATAGCTTAACATGTGTCAAGAGACACGTAATAAAATTGAGGGACTACCATGAGGAGGCTCAAGGTTCGATACGTTTCAACCTTGGTTTGTGTTTCAGATATCTTTCAAAATGAAATATTTAGATTTTAAAAGACTTTTAAAATACCTAGAACGATAAGAAATTAATTATGTAAAATAATTAATCCTTTGTTCAAATTTTATATAATTTGGGAGGCTAAATAACAATTTAACATATAACCGATTTAAATTAATTAACATAATCAATTTAAATATTTTTATTTGATAATCAAGGTCGCCAAGAGATTTTATGAAAATAATGATACGTGTACAAACGTATTTATACTAGATTTTCTGAAAAAAAAGGTGGTTCGTTGTCTGTTTACGCTTGGGAAAGGGGCTTTTGCGCTATGTCTTCTACGCTCGCATAAGGATGCTTTTCAAAATACTTCTAAAATAAACAAAGTCTGGCTTTCATAAATCTAATTATAACATTCCTTATCTTTAATTAGTAGTTCAATGGTCCTAAATAAGGATAGCCTTTAAATAATTGTACAAAATTACTTAAAGAATGGGTGTGTACATGTTGCGTCGATGTTCAGATTTAACAAAACCTGAAAATATCATAGGAGAATGTTATAATTTACTAATAAAATCCAAACAGGTCCTATTCAAAACATTGGTTTAGGAAATATCCCGAAAATATAAAAAAAATATCATTTTCTAACCTTTCGAGATTATTTGAAAATGGGTTCGGGTTCGAAAATTACAAAAATAATTTTGGATTTTGAAAAGTGGAACAAAACAAACGTTAAGACCGGAGCCTTAGGGTCTTGGTTTAGTTGTCCGATCTAGGCTCGGTCGGGCTCGGTGAAGATCGGTGTGGTTCGGATCATGGCATAGTATATGGGTCAAGGGACATGAAAGCTCGGTCTTGGGCTCGGGAGGCTCAGTCCCAAACTTGGGTGGTTCGGTCGAAGACCAAGGAGGCTCGGTCCTGGGTCAAGTCCACCGATCTAGATACTCGATTCTAGGGTTAGGTGGCTATCGGTCCTAAGTCTAAGGTTAGAGTCAAGTTTATCGATCCTAAGTCAAGTGAGAGATTAGTCCTAGGGTTAGGTTTATCCGTCCAAGGCTAAGTGAAGGCTCGGTCATAGGGATATGTTTATCGGTCCTAGTCCTCGATCTTAGGGTTAGAGAGTTTGGTCCTTGTCCTCGGTCCTGGGATTAGAAAGCTCGGTCCTAGTCCTTGGTCCTAGTTGAAGAACACCGGTCGTGGCCCTCGACCCTAGCTGAAAAACACCGGTCGTGGTCCTTAGTCATGGTTGAAGAAAATTGGTCCTAGTAGAATATCGTCGGTCTTGGCTAAATGTTATCGGTCTTGACCCACGGTTTTGGGTCTATTTTCTAGGTCCTAGGCTAAAACCTTAGGACCAAGTATTCTTATTTTGGTCCAAAATTTCAAAATCTTATAACTTTTGATTGGGATCATGAAATCATGATCCGTAAGCTATAAAGTTCATATGATCATGAAGAACAAAAGTCCAAACATAAATCATGATTTGGAAGATTGAATCAAAATACAAAATTTTTCAAAAACAAAATATGATCAAACATGATCAAAGTGATGAAAAAGTTGCTTGGAATTCATTCCAACATGTTATCAAACATATATAACAACTAATTGGATAAAAAAATCTGAAATAAAAGCAAGAACACATAATTTTATAAATCCAATTTTCAATCTTTATTTTTAAAATTTTATTTTGATCAAACATGATTACAGTTGCTTGAAAATTATTCAAACATGTTAACAAACATGTATAGCAACTAATTGAACCAAAAAAAATTGGAATAAACTCAAGAACATGAGATTATAAAAAATCAAGTTTTCAAGCTTGATTTTTTGAATTTTTTTTTAGGTGGATTTGATTTGACTTCTTTCAACAAAATGCTAATATATGATATATAGAATAATTCTAAATAAATAAATTCTATAATCAACATTAAGAACAAGATCAAACCGATTAAACTTAGGAAATCTGAAATAATTCAAAATTCAAATCACTAATCATGAGACAAATGATTTTAAAGCATACCAACACCTGGAGAACACTCCTAGGAAATGTTCGATACTTTCACAAAGCTTGGATCACGACTGGGATGATCGAAGACAATTTGCACAGAAACTGTTCTTTGCTAGAATTATCCTTCGATTGAAGCTATAATGGGCGGTGATCATTTGATGTCTTGGTAGTGGAGGGGTGAGGGAGTGTTTATATTGTCCTAAGGTCGGTTAGGAAGGGGTAATTGAAGTTGAAATTTCCTTCGACAATCTTATCCATAATTTTATCCCCGTAGTTGGTAGCCTTATCTAGGACAAGATAAGATTAGAGGATAAGGGAGAAGTGTAGGCGTCGATGAGGGGAGCACGTGTCTGAAATTTAGAGCGATATGGATGACCATAGTGTACGTTGTCCCTGTTAGAAATTAAAGTAATAATAATAATAACAATTAAGGAATCTTTTTGTTATGCAAGAGTCTCTTGGATTGTCCAAGCCTCTTGATCTTATCTTTAGTAAATGAGACTCTTCATGTCTCTTAGTTATTCTTACTTTATTTAAGTTTTGTAATCGTGTTCTTCTTTCTATCAATTTCAATAGACAAAATCTCATTCCAGTTTTTCTTTTCATTCTCTAAATTTTCTATTCACTTTCATATATATATTTCTTCACGGTTCGATCATCGGAGTCCTGATTGTAACTTCGTTACATGGTATCAGAGCTTTGGTAATATTGTTGAAGAAGATATCGTTGTTATTCGATATGGAAAGTGGTGGTCGTGTAGCTGGACTCGGTTTGGAGTTGTTAAACCAGTCAAACTACCGGATATGGAAAACTTGAATGGAATTGTACCTGGTTGGGGAAGATTTGTGGGACATCGTCGTAGACGATGATGATGTAGCTCTTGAGGATGTTGCTGAAAATGCAGAAGCATCGAAGAAGCGGAAGAGACTCAACGCGAAGGCAGAATTTGTGTTGAAGAGGTCAATCTCCCACAATCTGTTTGAGCACATCATCGGTTGTGGATCTTCTCGTGAGATCTGGGAAACGCTTGATCGTCTTTTCAATAAGAAGAACGAGGCTCGTCTCCAGATGCTTGAAAACGAGTTGGCAGCCGCAAAGCAAATCGGATCTGTCTCGGAGTTCTTTCTTAAGGTAAAGAACATATGCTCAGAAATTTCTTTATTGAATCCAGATGAGAAAATCTCAGAGGCTCGAACAAAGAGGCATATTGTTCGAGGACTTCGACCTGAATATACACCATTCATCACCTCGATTCAAGGTTGGGCTCAACAACCTTCACTAGAGGAGTTTGAAAATCTCTTGTCATCTCAAGAGTCGTTGGCCGCACAAATGGCTGGAACGAGTATAAAGGAGGAGTCGAACAATGCGTTGTTCGTGAAGAAATCGAGCTGGAAAAAGGGAAAGTCGAAGAAGGAAGAAACAGGTCAAGATTCTTCAAATATTCCTAAGAAGTCCCATAAGTGTTTCAGGTGCGGCAAGACTGGACACTTCAAGAGAGACTGTCGAGTAAATTTGAATGGAAATTTTGCTGGTTCAAATTTCGGAGAAAAGTCTAACCAGCGTGTTGAGGAGGACTTAGACAAGGCTTTTCATGTCGATGTGACGACTTCAAAGGAAAAGAAAACAGAGACTTCTCATGGTAAACAGGAGATCGATCAAAGGTGGATCGTCGATTCAGGGTGCGGACATCATGTTACTGGAGATGGTTCTGTGTTCTCGTCAAGTCGAGTTCATAATGGGGGCGCTGGCATTGTCACGGCTGATAACTCGGTTCACGAAGTTAAAAAGGAAGGATCAGTTGTCATTGAAAGCGATAAAGGAGAATCTATTACTCTGAAGAATGTCTACCACGTTCCAGGAATTCAAAAGAATCTCTTCTCGGTTGCAAATGCTGTAGACGCTGGAAATCTAGTGTTGTTCGGTCCACATGATGTGAAGTTCTTAAGGAACGTGAAAGAAATCAAGGCAGATTTGGTTCATACTAGAACTCGGGTAAATGATCTCTTTGTCCTTTCAGCTTCAAATTCATACATAGAAAATGTGAACGACAAAAGCACCTCTTTTCTATGGCATGCAAGACTTGGGCATGTCAATATGACTAAGCTCAGTGTTATGTATCGAAAAAAACTTGTCGAAGGTCTACCTGAAGATCTGAGAATTAAGGAGGGCAGTGTGTGTGAAGGATGTCAATATGGGAAGGCTCATCGACTTCCATTCGACAACTCTGTATCGAGAAGTAAGGGTCCTTTGGATCGATTTTATAGTCACTTGATGGGACCAACTCGAACTGCCTCATACTCGGGAAGTAAATATATGTTGTTGTTTGTGGATGATTTCTCCAGGTTCACTTGGGTGTACTTTGTGAAAGAGAAGTCTGAAGTGTTCTCTAAATTTCTCGAGTTTAAGGAGACGGTAGAAGGAGAACAAGAAAGGAAAATTCGAGTATTGCGGACAGACAATGGTGGGGAATTTTGCTCAAAAGAGTTTGAACTGTTTTGTAGGCAAAATGGCATAAAAAGAGAACTCTCCTGCCCTGAGACCCCGCAACAGAATGGAATAGCTGAAAGGAAGATTCGACACCTTACAGAGACTTGTAAGTCTTGGTTGCATATGAAGAATATACCAAGGCAGTTATGGGCAGAAGGTATGAGTTGTGCTGCTCATGTCATCAATCGAGTTCCGCTTAGCCCGAATGAGTTCAAATCTCCATTCGAGATGCTTTTTGGTTTTAAGCCAAATGTTAAACATTTTCGAGTTTTTGGATCTACTTGTTATGTCCATATTCCAGACTCGAGGAGGAGCAAATTGGATGTGAAGGCAGTCAAATGCGTGTTTGTCGGCTATGACCAGAGAAGGAAAGGGTGGCGGTGTATGGATCCATCAACTCACAAATGCACTGTGTCGAGAGATGTTGTTTTCGACGAAATTTCTTCGCACTATATGAAGGATGTTGAAGAAATTGTTCAGACTGATCTTCCCATTCCCACGTCTACGGGAAGCTCCTGTAGTAGTAATAATAGTGACAGGGGGAGCCCTGACTTAGCTCAAGATACTTCAGTCGATGAAGGAGCCAAAGGTGAAAGGTTACCAGGAAGTCCACATCAGGAAGAATCAAGTCAACAACAGAATGGGGAATCTCGACCAAAAAGGAACATTGTAAGGCCCTGTCGATTTAGGGATGATAATTTTGTAACAACATTTTCTTGTTTCTTGGAAAACGCAATAGACGACGAGGAACCCACTTCCTATAATGAAGCAAAAAATGTCAAGGAATGGGTGACAGCAATGGAGGAGGAAATGCATGCTCTCAAGAAGAATGAGACATGGGACGTTGTTCCGAAGCCTCCTTATACTCAAGCAGTCACATGTAAGTGGGTGTATCGAATCAAGCGAAAGGCTGATAGAAGCATAGATCGATACAAAGCTAGATTGGTCGCTCGAGGATTCTCACAGAAGTATGGAGAAGATTACGAGGAGACATTCAGCCCAGTTGCGAAGATGACGTCAATTCGCATTGTGTTGGCCTTAGCAGTAAGTTCTCGATGGAAGTTGTGGCAATTGGATGTCAAGAATGCATTTCTCTACGGAGAACTTGATCGTCCAATATATATGGAACAACCACCTGGATTCGAGAAGACTGATGGTTCCCAATTGGTCTGTAGACTTAAGAAGGCACTATATGGATTAAAGCAAGCCCCGCGTGCTTGGTATGGAAAGATTGCAGAATATCTTCAATTTTGTGGGTACAAGGCTTCAGAATCCGACTCAAGTCTGTTTATAAAGAAGAGTCATGGACAGATGGTGGTAGTGCTTCTTTATGTGGATGACATAATCTTGACGGGCAGTAACTATGATGAGGTTGCTCGTCTACAAGATGATCTCTCGCTTCGTTTTGAGATGAAGAAGCTTGGTGAACTTGGAACCTTCCTTGGTCTACAAATCGAAAATTTCGATAAAGGGTTGTTTGTATCGCAGATCAACTATGCAAAGAAGTTGGTAGAAAAATTTGGTGTGATTGATGGAAAAAAGAGCTATACTCCTCTCGACATAAATCCCAGACTTAGTCGAGACGAAGGAACATGTCTACCAGATCCTCGTCCTTATCGTGCTCTTGTGGGAAGTTTGATTTATCTGACTATAACAAGGCCTGACATTGCTTATGCAGTTGGAGTGGTGAGTCGATACATGCAGGAGCCAAGGAAACCACACCTCGAAGAGGCGAAGAAAATTTTGAAGTATATTAATACCTCGCTAGATATTGGTCTACTATATGAGAAAGATGCGAAATTTGTCTTGCAAGGATATGCAGATGCTGACTTTGTTGGAGATCGAGACGATCGAAGGTCCACATCTGGGTTTGTTTTTCTTTGTAGAAACACTAGCATATCTTAGAGTAGTAGGAAACAAGGATCGATATCCTTGTCTACAACAGAAGCGGAATACAAAGCATCAACTCACGCAGCACAGGAGTGCATATGGCTTCGTAGACTCTGGGAGGATTTTCATGTCAAGTTTGATCATCCAGTTCCTATACATGGAGATAATTTGAGTGCTATTAAATTGACTTCAAATCCCGTGTTTCATGCGAGGACAAAACACATTGAGTTGGAGCATCACTTTATTCGTGAAAAAGTATTAGAGGGAATCATTGAGATGGTTGCAGTAAGAAGTGAAGATAATGTTGTTGATATCTTCACAAAAGCACTTCCTAAAGGTCCTTTCGAAAATCTACGATCTAAGTTGGGACTAGTTCATCGGGCATCACTTTAAGGGGGAGTGTTAGAAATTAAAGTAATAATAATAATAATAACAATTAAGGAATCTTTTTGTTATGCAAGAGTCTCTTGGATTGTCCAAGCCTCTTGATCTTATCTTTAGTAAATGAGACTCTTCATGTCTCTTAGTTATGCTTACTTTATTTAAGTTTTGTAATCGTGTTCTTCTTTCTATCAATTTCAATAGACAAAATCTCATTCCAGTTTTGCTTTTCATTCTCTAAATTTTCTATTCACTTTCATATATATTTCTTCACGGTTCGATCATCGGAGTCCTGATTGTGACTTCGTTACAGTCCCTTCTGGAAGAATCATGTCTACGAGGTTGCGATTCCGGCCAGCTCTGTGTCCCAACAAAGAAGACAAACGAAATGACGTCATTTAGAGTAACGAAACACCGAGTTCCGTTTAGTTCCGTCTACAGTCAGCCTAGTTGACTAACGAGGTTAGTCTGTCTTGTTTGATCCGTTGTAGGCGGTTGCGCGTTGGATCCATTGTAGCGGTTGTATGGGGCATTCTGGAGTGTTGGATGAGATCTGAGTGATCATTTAATGCTCTAGAATCCTGCTACAATGATTAAAAATAATTTCAACTACACAGGATTTTTCAGATTATATTTTTATTTAAAAGGTTAATAAAATTGATTTCTAATCCATTTCTTCACCAAATATTTTACAATAAATATTTCTGGAATCATTATAACAATTATGATCATAATTTGTTTTTGGTATTTCTAGGAATTTTAGGGTATTTTATTTAATTTCTTTAAGTCATGAAGTAAACATAAATTATGATTAAATCACAAATAAATATTTTCAACCCCTTCTTTGGTCTAATTTGGATAAATTAAATACAATATTTTATCCACAAATTATTTTTGAAATTTTCATAATTTCCTTAATTAGGGTTTAATTATTAAAAAAATTAATCCTTAATTAGGTTTTAATTCATTCCTTAAGTTATTTTGAACATAAAAATCCAAAATATTAATTTATTATTAATAAAAACAATAATATTATTTGAAAATAGGGTAAATAATATTTTTATGTTTACAATGCATTTTATGCAATTGTAACAATAAAACATATATGAAAATGAGCCAACAATACAAAATTATGAACCACAAAAGCTAACATTTTGCTACATCTACAACTACCTTTTATCTACACATAGGACATTTTATTCTATCTCTTTATCGACATACATCTACCCTCACTTTTGATATTTTTCTCCAACTAATTTTCCATCATCGACCACATTATACCCTCATTATGTGTATTTGATTCAATTCAAACCATCATTCTCTTAATCTCTCAAATTCGCACACATCCCTTCTAAAATTTGTCAATTCCCTTAATCCCTAAAATTTATGCTCACATATAACATAATCATTATCATTTTAATATTTTTAATACACTTTTTAAAATAAGAACCAACTAAAAATACAAAACATAATCTTAAATTTGAAATGTGAACACTTTAACATATACCAATTGTGATTATTGAATTCAATTTATAATTTTGTGTAGCTCTATATTTTGTACATAATCTCGAATGTATAAAAAGTATTTTTTTTTTTAATAAATTATTTGAAAATTTTAATTATAGAGGTACAAATATTTTTATAATTTAATATTTAATTATATTGTATAAAATAGTTAATACAAATAAAATTATTCATACATATATAATTATTTATTAAAAAAATCAAGTTAAAAAAATATAATATTATAAATAAAAAATATAATATAATGACGTATCTAATAAATTTGAAGAAAAAATTAAATAAATATTTTAACCTAATAAACATATATGAAGAGAAAAATATAAGAGGGACACAAATAAAAAAAATATATTTTTATTTAAATATATAATAAATTAATTTTTAAATAGGTTATATATACATATTTTATATATAATTATAACAATTTTAAAATGATTAATACAAATAAAAATTTTAATATAGCAAGATTGACGCACATAGTTACTGACATATATTCATCGTGAAAAAAAATAATATAATATCATTTAAATATATTCATTATTTTGATCTATTATCTAAAAATGTTCAAATGGAAGATTTCTAATCACTTACCACGTTAACTTCATTTTGAACATTATGCATTAACAAACTCTATATTATTGGTTACATTACCATCACTTTCGGCATAATATCAAACCAATCGGACAGATTAATTTATTTTTATTTAAATATATAACTTTTCAATATAGTAATACAGAAGCACCTAGTTACTGAAATATATTCTCCATGATTGAAAAAATTATACAAATAAAATTATTCATACATATATAATTATTTATTAAAAAAAATCAAGTTAAAAAAATATAAGATTAAAAATAAAAAATATAATATAATGACGTATCTAATAAATTTGAAGAAAAAATTAAATAAATATTTTAACCTAATAAAAATATATGAAGAGAAAAATATAAGACGGACACAAATAAAAAAAATATATTTTTATTTAAATATATAATAAATTAATTTTTAAATAGGTTATATATACATATTTTATATATAACTATACCAATTTTAAAATTATTAATACAAATAAAAATTTTAATATAGCAAGATTGACGCACGTAGTTACTGACATATATTCATCATGAAAAAAATAATATAATATCATCTAAATATATTCATTATTTTGATCTATTATCTAAAAATGTTCAATTGGAAGATTTCTAATCACTTATATTCATTATTTTGATCTATTATCTAAAAATGTTCAATTGGAAGATTTCTAATCACTTACCACGTTAACTTCATTTTCATTTTGAACATTATGCACTAACAAACTCGTTATTATTGGTTACATTACCATCACTTTCGGCATAATATCAAACCAATCGGACAGATTAATTTATTTTTATTTAAATATATAACTTTTCAATATAGTAATACTGAAGCACCTAGTTACTGAAATATATTCTCCATGATTGAAAAAATTAAATAATATCATCTAAATCTATTCATTATTATTGATCTACTATCCGAAAATGAAATGGTCAATTAGAAGATTTGAGCGTTAACATTTTAACCACTACACTACCAAGTGATTGTTTAAATTATTTTATAATTTTGTGTATATATATATATTGTATATAAATTTTTAAAAATACAAATAATTAATCAAATTAATTTAGTATTATTTAAATATATAACATATTAATATTTAAATATATTATTATTATTATATATATATATATATAAATAATATATATAATTATATAATTATAAAATAAATTAAAAATAATCATTTTTTTTATTTTAATATATCATAAATTGGTTTTTAAATGCGTTGTTATATATATTTAATATAATTATTTAGATTTTAAAATAAATATTACAAATTAATTTTTAAATATATTTTTATATATATTTCTATTTAATATATAATTATATAACTAATCACTCACCAAATTTATCCTTATATTGAATATTATGCACTACAAACTCGTCATTATTTATCACTTGTATCCTCACTTTCGACATCATATCCAACTAATTGGTTAGTATCGGTCACATTATATCATCATTTTAGGCATTTTAATTAATAATTCATTTAATCCCTCAAATTCACACGCATATATACAATCATCACATAACCTCGTTTTTGAATATTATGCATTAACAAACTTAGTTTAGGAATTTTGATAATTAATCCCTCAAATTCATATCCATAAATACTACCATCACATAACCTAATTTTGAATATTATGCACTCACAAACTCATTTTAGGCATTTTGATTGATAATTATATTAATCCTTCAAAATTTACACCCACATATATCACATATTAATACCCTTCTAAAATCGGTAAAACCTTGAACTCGAACTTTAGTCTCAAATTTGAATGTGAACACTTTAATCACTTTAACCGCTACACTACTTATGGTTGAAATTGTTTTATAATTTTATATATGTATATATATGGTATATATAAATTCATAAAAATGATACAAATCATTAAAAAAATTAATTTATTTTTATTCAAATATATTATTAAATAATTTTTACATATGTTATATATATATATAATATATAATTATATAGATCATAAAATAATAAAGAAATTAATTTATTTTTAATTTAATATATCACATATTATTTTTTAAATTTGTTGTTATGTATATTTAATATATAATTTTGTAAATTTTAAAATATTTAATACAAATTATTTAAATATATCCTAAAATAATTTTTAAATATATTATATATTAAATATAAAATTATATATTTAATCACTTAGCAATTTAATTTTAAAATAGGTTGTTAAATATATTTAATATATAATTATGTAGATTTTAAAATAATTAATACAAATTATTTAAATATATCAAAAAATAATTTTTAAATATATGATTATATTTATTTATATTAAATATATAATTATATATCTAATCACTCATCAAATTTAACCTTATTTTAAATATTAGGCACTAAAAAACTCTTAATTATTGGTCATATGTACCAACACTTTTGGCATCATATCCATCTAATTAGTCATTACGGTCACATTATACAATTATTTTAGGCATTTTGATCGATCATTATTTTAATCTCTCAAGTTCACACCCACATATGTCATTATCACATAACCTCATTTTGAACATTATGCACTAATAAACTTTGTTTAGGCATTTTAATCAATAATTCCTTTAATCCTTCAAATTCACACCTACATATACCATCATCACTCAACATAATTTTTAACCTTATGAACTAACAAACTCATTTTATGCATTTTGATCACATAACTATATTTTGAACATTATACATTAACAAACTCAGTTTAGGTATTTTTTTAAAATCTTTATCTTAATCCCTCAAATTCACACCTATTTTTTTTAAATCTTTATCTTAATCCCTCAAATTCACACCCACATATATCATATTTTAATACCCTTATGTGAACACTTTAATCACTTCACTATTTATGATTGTTCAAATTATTTTATATTTTGTGTATGTATATATATTATTTATAAATTTATAAATGGATAAAAATAATTAAATAATTTTATTTAAATATATATCAGAAATTATTTTTTAAATATAATATTATATAGATTTATATAGATTATAAAATAATTTATTTTTATTTTAATATATCACAAATTAATTTTTAAATACGTTGTTATATATATCTATTTAAAATAATAATGTAGTTTTTAAAATAATAATACAAATTAAATTTTAATTATATTGTTATATGTATTTGTATTTATTATATAATTATATATCTAATCACTCACAAAATTTACCATTACTTTGAACATTATGCACTAACAAACTCGTCATTATCCCTCAAATTCACAATTAGATATGTCATCGTCACATAACCTCATTTTGAATATTATGCAATAACAAACTCAGATTAGGCATTTTGATAGATCATTTCTTTAATCCCTCAAATTCATACCCACAAATACTACCATCACATAACCTCATTTTGAATATTATGCACTCATAACTCATTTTAAGCATTTTAATTGATCATTATAATAATCCCTCAAAATTCACACCCACACATATCACATTTTAATACCTCTCTAAAATCCACATATATATATTTAAATGTGAACACTTTAACCACTATACTACTTGTGATTGTTAAAATTATTTTATAATTTTGTGTATGTTTATTTATGGCATATAAATTAAAAAAAATACAAATCATTGAAAAAAATAATTTATTTTTATTTCAATATTTATAATTTAATTTTTAAATATGTTGTTATATATATAGTTAATATATAATTATATATATTACAAAATAATAAACAAATTAATTTATTTTCATTTTAATATAGCACAAAGTATTTTTTTAAATATGTTGTTTTATATATTTAATATATAATTATGTACATTTTAAAATAATTAATACAAATTATTTAAATTTACCACAAAATAATTTTTAAATATATTATTATATATATATATATTTATATTGGATATATAATCATATATATAATCACTCATCAAATTAATTATTAAATTAATTATTTAATAGGTTGTTATATATATTTAATATATAATTATGTAGATTTTAAAATAATTAATACAAATTATTTAAATATATCACAAAATATTTTTTGAATATTTTATTATATATATTTATATTTAATAATAGTTATATATCTAATCACTCATAAAATTTACCCTTATTTTGAACATTATGCACTAACAAACGCGTCATTATTGGTCATATTGGTCATATGTATAATCACTTTCAACATCATATCCATCTAATTAGTCATTAACACTCACATTATACCATTATTATGGGCATTTTGATCGATCATTCTTTTAATCTCTCAAATTCACACCCACATATTCCATCATCACATAACTTCATTTTGAATATTATGCACTAACAAACTCAGTTTAGGCATTTTGATCGATCATTCCTTTAATTCTTCAAATTCATAACTACATATACCACCATCACATTGACTAATTTTTAACTTCATACACTGACAAACTGATTTGAGTTGAGTAAATTATTTTGTATTGTTAATATATCAATTATATATTTATAGAGAATTGTAAATATAAACTAATAATCTAAAGTGTTAAGTTAAAGTCTTTCATTAATTCTATGTGTATTAATAAGACTGAGCCGTGTTAAATTATTTATGTGTAGGATCAAAGTGAATAAAACTGAAATGGGAATATGTCTGGTAGTTGATCAACTTTGGTTTCTACATGAAGCGCATCCAGTATTTTTTCCAAATGTTTTTGGAGAAGCGCTTCCGGTTTTACGTTAACTTCGGTATTTTGATAAAGCGCATCTAGTATTTTGACCAAATCGATTTTTGGAGAAGCGTTTCCGGTTTTATGTTAACTTCAGTATTTTGGTGAAGCGCATCCGATATTTTGTCCAAATCGGTTTTTGGAGAAGCACTTCCAGTTTTATGCTAACTTCGATATTTTGGTGAAGCGCTTCTGGTATTTATCCAAATTGGTTTTTGGAGAAACACTTCCAGTTTTATGTTCACTTTGATATTTTTAGAAGCGCTTCCGGTATTTTTAGAAGCGCTTTCGGTATTTTGTCTGGCTCGACTCTTGAGAGGCGCTTCAAGTAATTTGATCAACTCGACTTTTTCTAGGCGCTTCCAGTATTTATCTAGTTCGGTTTTATATAAGGCGCTTCCGATATTTTAAACTAGTTCAGTTTTATACAAGGCGCTTCCGGTATTTTTAACTAGTTCGGTTTTATACAAGGCACTTCTAGTATTATGTCAAGTTCGACTTTATAAAGTTTTTCCGTTTCTTGATCAAATTCGATATTTGATCAAGCATCCGTTATTGGAAGTTTGACACAGTAGCTGAGCTAAACCTATAGAAGACTATCACGTGCCAAATTATGTCAAATTTCATGTGATGTACGTTCCCAGTACACCACGATCTCTTTTAAGAATATTCAGTGCATTATCTTCATCTAGTACATCCACGATCAAAAGAATATCCTTTGAAGTACTACCCTGGCACACATCCAACCGAAATGGGACAAGTGTCCTCTAAACAAATTTGTCCATTGAGGTGTTATATATTTAAGAAGAAGTTGGAGGACAATTTACAACCCCAGTTTTCAGAGTTCGTACTGCTTTCACGAATCTTAATAATTTTGTGTGAACCTTTTATCAAGCGCTCAATCTCTCAAGTTCTAAGAGTATACAAGTTTGTTAGATTATAAAGTTTTACTACATACTGTTCTTTCAGTGTGAGATTTCAGTGTTGTAAGTTGACAGAATATGTTCTGTTCAACGAAGTGTTGTGTGCTAGAAGTTTGGAAACAGGCATTGTTTAAGTCCTGGTTGTTCGACTGGGTTTGTGTAAGCGTTGTACTCAAACCAAATCTTCTAGTGAATATCCTTCTCAAGGTTGATAAGAAGGGGTGACGTAGAAGAGTTTGCTTCGAACATCCATAAACAAACTCTGTGTCTTGTGTTCTTTTCATTTCGTATTTTCCAACTCTTTATCTGCCGCTTCAAGTCTAAACAAATAGTTCTGCACTTGACTTTGTTCAAGAGTTTGTGAAGACTTGTGAAGAATAAAACATATATTATATCCAAACAGAGTTAATATCAATCGAAAGTTTTTCGTGGTTAACAATACTTGGTCAACCCCCTGCTATTGTTGACTCATTTCCTAACAAATGATATCAGAGCGAGGGTTTCTATTCTCAAGCAATCAAATATCATCATGTCTCTCATTAACAAGCCTCCCATATTATGCATTGAAGAGTATGATGATTGAAAGATTCGCATGCAAGTGCATCTGGCTTCCCAAGAAGACGACATATTGTACGTTATCATAAATGGTTCAATAAAGATCTACAAAGCCAGATCATCCACCACTGCTGCTGACAGAGCTTCTCACCCCGTTGAGAAGCCCCGACATGAGTGGACAGCTGAAGATAAAAGGAAGGCCAACCTTGATAACATGGCCAAGAACACCCTATACAGAACTCTTGACAAGAATATGTTTACAAAGATCAGAGCATGTTCCACTTCTAAGGAAATATGAGAGAAGATTATCCAACTTTTTGAGGACAATGAACAAATCAGAGATATAAGCTCATTGTTTCCACTCAAAAGTTCGATAGCATCAAGATGCGTCCCGGGGAGACGCTGAACGAATTTGACGAATGCTTCACCAGCATTTTCATATAACTTTCCACTCTAGGAATGGTCTATGACAAGAAAGAAATCATCGCCAAGGCATTGAAGGCTCTTCTCAGTTCTTGGGATATTAAGACGATGGTGATGAGGGAGTCCAAAACCCTCCACAAGATGGAGTTGCACAACATGTTTGCCGATTTCAAAGCCCATGAGTTCGAGATGAATTCAAGAAATGAAGACGAGCCCTCATCCTCGACCGCGACTTAGGCATTGGTGTCCTCTATGGAGTCAGTAGTTTCATTACCCATCAAGTCGGCTAAGCAGCTTAGCGAAGATGCGATGGCAATATTTGTAAAGAAGTTTGAAAATTTTATGAGGAAGAATCAATCCAACCCATATTTCAACAACAATAATAAATGTAATGCTCACAAGGCTAGCATCCGTTGTTTCAACTGTGACACTATAGGTCACTACAAGTCGGAATGTCGGAAGCCAATGACAGACGATAAGAAGCCAACTTATTATAAACATAAGGAGGATCGTAAATATTCAAGCATAAGAAGGATCAGAAAGCGATGTTGGTAGAGGAAAGAAGAAGAAAGTGGGCCCAAAGTGATTCGGACTCCAGTTCCTCAAGTGATAGTAATGATGAAGAAATCAAGTGCTTCATGGCTAATGGTGAAAAAGTATTTGACTTTGCCTCTGAAGAATTTACTCGAGAGGACCTGATTACTACACTCAATGACATGGTCATTGAGTACAAGAAATTGTCTAATCTCGTTTCAACTCAACCAAACAACATAACTGGTAAAACAAATGAACTATCCTCTAAGAATGAAAAGCTCAAGGAGATAGTTCAACTATTGACCAAAGAAAACAAGAGAGTCAACTATGTGATTGCTGCATGGACGAAGTCTAGGGATGCAGTCAATTAGATTACAAGTCAACTAAGTCCTACCAAATGAAATTTAGTCTAGGCTATGACAACAACAACCTAGACAAGTCATGCAAGAAGTTAAAACCCACGAAAGGAAAACTTCCTCCTATAAGTTTTTTCAAGGGTACCTCAATTGACACTCAAGCGAATCACGGAGCAGATTAGTCAATAACTAAAAAGGAATTAAAATATGTGGAGCCAACTAACAAGTCACGATGACTTAATCCTAAGAGAATGAAAGTCAGTCGGTCGGCTAGACGTAAACATGACAAGCAGCCAAGAAGGCCTCATCAAAATTCATCCTTAAAACATAATGACTCATCGAAAGGAAGACAGAGAGATGTCAAGCCTAATGCAAGTAAAATTATTAAGACAAACACTTGGAGATCCATCAGAGTAATACATGTATGGATCCTTAAAGTACTGATTAACCGTGGACCCAATTAAATATGGGTATCAAAGGTTGTAAATAGTTTCATTCGCATATTAAACAGGTCAGCTGCTTGGAGGATTCAGCATGGTGCTTGGACAGTGGATGCTCAAGGAATATGACCGGAAATAGCAAGTTTCTAAGCAATGTTGTAAAAGAATTTGGATAAAGAATCATATTTGGTGACAACTCCAAGGGTAAGATAGTGGGCAATGTTAAGATTGTCCATGGTAACCTCACCATTAACAACGTGCTACTTGTTGAAAATTTGTGCTACAACTTTCTTAGTATAAGTCAAATGTGTGATATAGGATATCTTGTTAAATTCGATAAGCAAGTATGCATAGTCAAGGATCAACATGGAAGTACTCTATTGACAAGACATTGTACAAGTAAAGTTAATAAGGTCAACTGGAAAAACAAATCATTTAATCCTATTTGCATGATAGTTAAGAACAATTAAAACTGGCTTTGGCATAAGAGACTTAACCACATAAATTTTAAGACTATTAACTCTTTATGTTCTAAGGAATTAGTTGTAGGTATTCCTAAGTTAAAGTTCTCTAAAGATAAAGTTTTTTCTTCTTGATAGATTGGCAAACAGATCAAATCAACTTTTAAAAGTAAAGGTAACATTCAGTCTTATAGGTGCTTAGAACTTTTGCATATGGATCTCTTCGGTCCAATCAGGGTAACCAACTTAGAAGGTATGATATATACCTTAGTAATTATTGATGACTACTCTAGGTTTACTTGAGTTATTTTATTGTCTTCTAATGTTCAAATTACTCCTAATTTGATTAAAATGCTTAAGAAAGTGTAAAATGAAAAATTGGTAAGCATAATTAAAATTAAAAGTGGTAGGGGTACTAAGTTCACTAACAAGACTTTGTCTTCTTACCTTGAGGAGTCTGGTATTAGACATGAGTTGTCTAGTTCCAGAACTCCACAGCAAAATGGCTTGGCTAAAAGGAGAAACAGAACCTGTAAGGAGGCGGCTAGATTAATGATAATCGACTTCGGAGTGGCTCAAAAGCTTTAGGAAGAGGCTATCAACACATCATATCATACTCAAAATTGGTTAATGATCAATAAGAGATTTAAGTCGTTACTTCTCCGGGAAGTTCCATTCGAGTTGATCTAAATTCTTGGAAGTAAAAAGACGACAAGGAAGCATGAGACACACTAAAAATCATGCGGTTTAGAGTTGAACATGTCCGAGAAGCCAAAACGCAAACACGGCGGACAAATTTGGAAAACCTTGCATTTAAAGACGGCGAGGGGGTGGAGGCTTTCGACATTCGACTTACGGAGATCGTCAACGAGCTCAAGGTGTTGGGAGATCTAGTGTATGAGCATAAGGTAATGCTCAAATTCTTTCATAGTGTGTCGTATACATACAAGAGAATGGCGATGGCAATTGAGTCACTCGTCGAACTGAAAATTTTATCCATCGTGGAACTCACTAGTCAACTCCTAGTCGTAGAGGAGAACGGTGAACTCGATGATGTTAAATCTTCTAATGAGAGACTACTACTCACAGAAGAGGAATGGCGGTTTCGGCAACGACAATGTGAGCAAGGCAGATGATCATTCAAGGGAAGTTGTAAGTAATGTGGCATCTCTGGTCATTGGGGCAAGGAGTATTGCAAGAAGAAGCGAGACCGGGAGCAGCAAGAGAAAATGAATCTTTTATAGGATCGGCTTTATCGATAGAGACGGGGGTCTGGCTAAGGATGAAAGCTTATGAAAAACGGTTTGAAAGAAATCATGTTCAGGACTTAATTCACTTTCTATTCTACGCAAACACTTGTAAACACTTAAAACGGATTCAAGGCGGAATTGTTTACTTGGGTTTGAAGCACAAGATGAAATATGAAAAGATGACAAAATGAAATAACACATAAATTTTTTTATGGTTATTCGGAGAAACTCTCCTACGTCACCCCTTCTTCCAACCACCGGAAGAATTCGCTATAATATGATTCGAATCAAATACAGATTACACACACTTAGCTCACTATTGAACAGAACACTTTCTGTTCAATTACAAGATGAAGAATATCACTCAGATAAAGGTGTTTTTGATTCTAGCTCTCTCTTAATTCACACACAGTACAATCAGAAAGCAGCTTCACAGTATGAATATTCAAAGGCTTGAATTCAGTAAGAAAGAAGATAGAACAGTTTCACTCTCTGTAAAATCCGATTGCTTGTTCGTTGTGTAAGGCAAAATCGTAAGGCCGATTGTCCGTTGTTCTTTAGATTTGTTAAATACTGAGCAGGAGCTAACGGTCGAATCTTCAAGAATGATACGTGGCACACTTCCATTGGAAAGCCTCCATTGTACACAGCAGGATCTGAGCACAGGGATCGTGGCCGTACATCATTGGTATTGCGCCGAATATTCCATCAAGGATGTACCTGCAAAACAAGTAATGTGAGGAAAATTCTCTTACGTGGCATTCTTTGGTTGGTTGCATATAGTTGTTGTACTAATCTTTACTAGAAAGTGGAGTAGGAGTAGGGTACAGCTATAGCACGTGGGTAGATGAAATGCTAGATTCAAGCATACTACTTAAATTAAGCATTTAGACGTATTTCAGTTAGACAGATTGTAAAATCAGTCTAATGAAATCACACATCTCCTTTAAATAATAACGTCTATTAGACCGCCTGGTCTAATAGAATTAGACTTATGTCTAATTATTCAATAACCATTAGACGGTACGTCTAACTCCACTGAGTTAGACTACACGTTTAATTCCGGTTCTACCTCAGACTTGTCTGAAGGAGTTAGACGCACGTCTAACGTTCACTAATTAGACCACACTTCTAATTATTCAATAACCATTAGACGATACGTCTAACTCCACTGAGTTAGACTACACGTCTAATTCCGATTCTACCTCAGACTTGTCTGAAGGAGTTAGACGCACGTCTAACTTTCACTAAATAGACCACACGTCTAATTATTCAATAACCATTAGAGGTACGTCTAACTCCACTGAGTTAGACTACACGTCTAATTCCGGTTCTACCTCAGACTTGTCTGAAGGAGTTAAACGCACGTCTAACTTTCACTAATTAGACCACACGTCTAATTATTAGAATATTAGACTGCACGTCTAACTCCAATGAGTTAGACTGTACGTCTAATTCTGTGTATTCATTAGACTTACGTCTAATTCTTTACATTCATTAGACTACACTTCTAACTCTGATGAGTTAGACTGTACGTCTAATTCTATGCATTAGACTTACGTCTAATTCCGTGTATCTATTAGACCATCCGTCTAATTACACGTCTATTAGACTACACGTCTAACTTAGATGAGTTAGACTATACGTCTAATTCTATGCATTCATTAGACTACACGTCTAACTCCGATGAGTTAGACTATACGTCTAATTCTATGCATTCATTAGACTACACGTCTAACTCCAATGAGTTAGACTGTACGTTTAATTCTATGCATTAGACTTACATCTAATTTCGTGTATCTATTAGACCATCCATCTAATTACACGTCTATTAGACTACACGTCTAACTCCGATGAATTAGACTGTACGTCTAATTCTATGCATTGAATGCCAAAATCGGTCTAATGACCCTCATTAGAGCCAAGTCTTATGAAATATTGTTTCAATACACCTGCATCAAAACTCATAAGTCATTTCATCATCAAAATCTCGGTGGTTAAATTATTTCAACACTTAGTCAAAATAATTTGACCCAACAATTTCCCCCTTTTTGATGAAGAAATTGGAAACCTGCATACATATACCAAAATATGCATTCATCATATAAATAAACAAAACCATTTGCATGCAAGTAAATCATTCAAAAGCATCCAAGTCAATCACATATGAGTGTTTTCAGAATAAACACACAATACATTGTTCAATATAACCAAAATAAGTTTACCCAAAAACATCATTAGAATATTCAAAAGAACTTCCAAAAAGACATTTAAATTCTATTCTTCTTCTTCTTCCTAGACTTTACTTTGGAAAGGATAGACTTCAACCTAGGAGATCTCTAAGACTGCGGTTAGAGGGGAGTTGGAGTCTTCTCTTTTCCTTTTCTTGGACTTGAGCGTTTCCACCCTTTGAACATAATCGACGACCTTCTAGAAATCCAAAATTTTAGAAGGAATGGGAAAACTCTTACTAGGTTCATTTAGAAGGAAGAAAAGAAGGGATCTAAGAGGACCATCAAAGCCAAAAATCTTCTTCCGAGCAACAACCATTCTGACAAGATTTCCGAAGAGGAAGCTTGTCCAGTTGACAGGAACACCCCTGGTGATAGCCACCATTATCTGAAAGACCTTCGTACAATACTTGTAAGAAGACTCCTTAGAAAGAAGGGATTTCGATACGATGTCGCTTAAAAGAGCATATTCAACCTTTAGGAGGTTTTTCTTTCCATGAATGTCTACTTGAAGGGAATCAAAAAAGACTTTCATCATCGTATACATTATATCAGGAGGAGTGGTTGAAAACTCATCGATACGTACTTTTGGAAGTGGGAAAAACGTACCGAAGGACTCTTCGGTGATGCAGATCATCTGGCTCATCACGGCCCAGCAATAACTTTGTCTTGATAGAAGCTAACGGTTTCGAAGAATTTGTTGACTAGCTGTTCGTGATAGAGTTCATGAGGAGAAAGAAACTTCCTAAGCCCGAAATCTTTAAGAGACTCAAACATCCTATGCATTCTAGGAGATTGGAAAGTTGATACGGATTGAAAATCCACTTGAATCGACTTTGGACGAAAAGACGACATTTCGATTTGATGAACAAGGGTTTGAACGATTCGAGTTCTAAAGAGAGATAGATTGATTTCTAAGATTTTCTATCTTTTAGAGTGGATGACCCTATAAATATTAAGGTTTAATCATTCAGAAAATAACGAATGATTACTCCTACCGTCAAGAACTTCAAAAGTCAGTTCCCAATAAACACAGCATTTAATGTTAGCATGAGACCGAACGTTTAATACTAAGTCTATAAGCAAAAGTTGTTAGAAATATTAGTCATTCCTTGCATATTGACAGACACGTGTCTTCAATTCTTTTGAGGAATGACTGATTTAGTTTTCGGCGTGAAAATGAACTTGAGCAGAAATAATTAAAAGACAAATGTCCAAATAGCCGAAGATGAAGAGTCTAATTACACCAATAGTTAGACGTTTATTCTTCTTTTCACATTTTCACCTACTTTTTTTTGAAAATCAGTCTATTAGACGTATCCGTCTAATTATGCAATAACATCACGTGAGACACGCGTGTCTGGTTAGACGTGAGAATCCTCTTGCTCATTACGTAAAAACGTCTAATCGTCTATTAAACGTATCCGTCTATTAGACGTATCCGTCTAACCATGCAGGTTAGAATAACCAAGACGATAATTTTAGATGAAGATGAAACTACTAAAGTAGACGAGTGTCTAAGTAGTTGTGTTTCTCAAAACTCTAAATCCTTAGGACAAATTGAGACCTCCGTCTTTCATATCTGTTCAGTTGCGTTTTGAACAATATGTTCCCCCTTAATTTATGCACGTAATTACATCAATCAAGATCAACAAGACCTAACATGTTTCTAAAGAGAGAAAACTTAGCTTCCAGTAGGGGTTTCGTGAAGATGTTTACAATTTGTTGATCTGTAGAGACATGTTCAAGACGAATCTGCTTTTGATTGACGTGTTCTCGAATGAAATGATTCCTGATTTCAATATGCTTTGTCCAAGAGTGCACAACTGGGTTGTAGGTGATTGTGATAGCACTTGTGTTGTCGCAGAAAATTGGAGATTCATCAGCTTCAATCACATAATCTTTTAAGCTGTTGTTGAATCCACAGAACATGAGAACAGAAACTTCCAGCTGCAAGATACTCTGCTTCAGCTGTAGACGTGGCAACCGACGTTTGCTTCTTGCTGAACCATGTGATTAGACGATCTCCAAGGAACTGGCAAGTTCCACTTCTGCTTTTTTTATCAATTTTGCATCCTGCATAATCTGCATCTGAGAAACTAATTAAATTAAACTGGAATCCTTCGGATACCACAGTCCCACATTTTAAGTTCCCTTTAAGTATTTAAGAATACGTTTAGCAGCAGTAAAGTGAGAAAGTTTAGGATCAGCCTGAAATCTGCCACAAACACCAACAGCAAATTGAATGTCTGGCCTGCTAGCAGTTACATACAGCAATAAACTGATGAGTCCTCTATATGTTGTTACATCGACACTTTGACCACCTTCATCTTTATCTAGTTTAATCGAAGAGCTCATTGGAGTAGCTGCTGCAGAACAATTCTCCAAACCAAACTTCTTTAACAGTTCTTTGGTGTATTTGTCCTGGTTGATAAGAGTTCTGTTTTCTAACTGACGGACTTGAAGCCCAAGGAAGAATGTAAGTTTTCCCATCATGCTCATTTCAAACCTGTTCTGCATCAGCTTGGCAAATTTCTCACACAATTTGGGGTTAGTTGAGCTAAAGATAATGTCATTAATATATATCTGAACAAGTAGAATGTGAGAATCTTTAGTAAATCTAAACAGGGTTTTATCCACTATTCCAACAACAAAGTCATGATCAAATAAGAAGTTGGTTAAAGTGTCATACCAAGCTCTAGGAGCTTGTTTCAGACCATACAATGCTTTGTCAAGCCTATAAACATGATTTGGCAAAATATGATCTACAAAACCAGGGGGTTGCTCAACATATACTTCGTCACTTAATTTTCCATTTAAGAATGCACTTTTCACATCCATTTGAAAGACTTTAAAATTCTTAAATGATGCATATGCTAGGAAGATTCTGTTTGCCTCTAGTCTTGCAACCGGTGTAAAAGACTCATCAAAATCAATACCTTCCTCTTGTCTGTATCCTTGAGCAACTAAACGAGCTTTGTTTCTAATGACTAAGCCATCTTCACTAAGCTTGTTTCTAAAGACCCATCTTGTTCCTATGACTGACTTGTCAGTTGGTCTTGGAGTAAGATACCACACTTTATTTCTAGCAAATTGGTTTAACTCCTCTTTTATAGCATTGATCCAATCTGGATCAACTATAGCTTCACCAATTTTCTTAGGTTCAATTTGAGAAATAAATGCAGAATTGGCCATTTCATCCATCAATTGATGTCTTGTCCTTCGAGGATAAAAAGGATTTCCGATTATCAGTTCTGGTGGATGATTTCTATTCCATATGAAGTTGGATCTAAGGGGATTGGTCATCTGAATTGGTGACACCGCGACATCCAAACTCTCAACTTCTTGTTGAACAGGAGTTTGCACGTCTGGTTGAATTTCAACCGGATCAGCCACTAGATCAGATAGAGCCATCCGCTTGTCAAAAGTTTCTTCTTCTTCACTTATAGACTCAAGACTAGTCGCTTTTAGTCTGTCAGCAAGATCAATGGGTTCATTAGATTTGCTCTCAACAGGCTCATCAAAAACTACATGGAGGGATTCTTCAATAGTCTGTGTTCTTTTGTTGTAAACTTTGTAAGCCTTGCTTACTGATGAGTATCCCAACATGAATCCCTCATCTGCTTTAGCATTAAAAGCAGTCAAATAAACCTTTCCATTGTTGTGGATAAAACATTTACACCCAAATATCTTAAAATAAGAAACTGTGGGAATTCTCCCATAGTACAGTTCATAGGGAGTTTTATCAAAACGTTTGTTAATTATTGACCGATTTTGTGTAAAGTAGGCAGTACTAATGACTTCAGCCTAGAACCTCTGATGTACATCTGATTCGGCAAGCATAGATCTCGCTGCTTCCTTCAGAGTTCTCACTATTCTCTCAACAATGCCATATTACTGTGGAGTTCTGGCACTAGACAACTCGTGCCTAATTCTAGTCTCCTCGAGATAGGATGATAGGTATCTGTTAGTGCAGTTCCCTGATCACTTCTGATGCATGTAATATTTAGAGATTTCTGATTCTGAATCCCTTTAAATATCCTAATCAAGTTTTCAGCAGTTTTATCTTTTGATGGTAAAAATGCTACCCATGTAAATCGAGAAAAATCATCAATACCAATTAAGGCAAATCTCATTCCTCCAATACTTTTTACAGGAATTGGACCAAAAAGTACTATATGTAAAAGTTCTAGGATACGGCTGGATTGTGATTTTCCTTTGCTTTTGAACTTCTTAAATGATGATCTGCCATGTTTGCCTAACTGGAAAGAAGTGCATATCTTGTCCTTTGAAAACTGAAGTTTGGGCAAACCAATAACTAAATTGTTTGAACAAATGTTGTTAATGGTTTTAAAATTCAAATGGTTTAAACGTTTATGCAATAACTATTTCTAGTCATTCTTGGAAATCATGCACATAGGATCAGAGGATTCTTTTTGCCAATTCATTTTGTATGAGTTTTCTACTCTACTTCCAGTCAATAAGATGTTTCCATCTTGGTCTTTTACTAAACATGCATGAGTTTGAAAGTCTACTAACAAACCATTATCACATAATTGACTAATGTTGATCAAGTTATAACACATATTGTCAACAAGCAGCACGTCATTAATAGTTAGGTTACCATGGATAATTTTACCCTTACCCATGGTCTTACCCTTCTTGTTGTCACCAAATGTGATCTTAGGTCCAGAGCAATCTGATATATCATTGAGGAGCCGTCTGTTTCTTGTCATATGCCTAGAACATCCGCTATCAAGATACCATACAAATTCCTCCAGTCCTTTGTTTATTTGTACCTACATAAATAAATATTTACAATCTTTTGGTACCCACTTTCAATTGGGTCATCGGTCAATCAGTCCCTTAGGAATCCATATTTGAGTTATTCTGATGGATTTCCCATTTTGAGTTGTGATTAATGCGTATGTTTTTGACTTAGCAGACAACTTTATGCTAGCCAGTGATCCTTTAGCTTTTGAAGAAGATTTTCTTTTAAAATCCTTGACTTAGAGTCAGGTTTTAAATTACCAGACTTATTAGATTTTTCTAGCTTATTTTTAAGCCAGCTAACAGTCGGCGGAACATAAACTATTTCATTTTTGAAAGCAACTTCTTCATGAATAGGATCAGATTCAATGTCAGTCATACTTCCTTTGACAAAGTTTATAGGCTTAAACTTGTCAGTTGGATAATTTGAATTTTTTCAGGACAGATTATGGTCATTTCTGTCATATCCCAATCCGGATCTAGATCCATTAGGTTTTAACATACTGATCTGATATTTGACAGAATCTCCGGATCTTGTCCATGCACTGACTACATAGTTAAATCTCTTGTTTTCAGATAAAAGATTTTGAATTTGTTCCTTGAGCATCTCATTCTCAAACGAGATCTCTGTTAAGTTTTCATCAAAAATGTTTGGTTCAGATTCTTGGTTTGAGGAAAGAACAGTTGATTCATATTTAACTTTCATTTCATAAAAAGAGTCAGTTAGCTTCTTGTACTCAATAGCCATTTCATTGAGTGCATTAGTTAACTCCTCGTTTGTGAATTCTGGTGCAAAGACATTATTTACCTTGGATTGATCATCTGCCATCAGACATGTGACAGCTTCATTCTCTTTTTCAGCAGAAGGCTCCTCTGAATCACTGTCAGCCCAACTGGATTTGTTTTTACTGCATATGAATGCTTTCTGGTTCTTCTTTGTTTGAGAGTTTGTACAGTAGATCTGATTAACTTTATCCCATATCTCTTTAGCAGTGGAACAGGACTTGATCTCACAGAACATCTTCATGTTGAGCGACTGGTACAGTATATTCTTAGCAACATTATCTAGGTTGTTGGTCATCTTATCTTCAGTAGTCCACTCACTTCTTGGCTTTGAAATCTTTATGGGGCCATCAGTAATAACGCTCCACATATCATAGTTAATAGCAGCCAAGTGAGCTTGCATCCTTATCATCCAATATTCGTAGGTGTCCCTTGACAGAAGAGGAATTTCATTGATGATAGATATGCTTCCGATTCTTGATGCTTGAGAATAGAAACAAGTCTCTAATACTAATTGATAGGATCGGCTTTATCGATAGAGACGGGAGTCTGACTAAGGATGAAGGCTTATGAAAAACGGTTTGAAAGAAATCCTGTTAGGGACTTAATTCGCTTTCTATTCTACGCAAACACTTGTAAACACTTGAAACGGATTCAAGGAGGAATTGTTTACTTGGGTTTGAAGCACAAGATAAAATATGAAAAGATGACAGAAATGAAAGAACACGGCAATTTGTTTATGGATGTTCGGAGAAACTCTCCTACGTCACCCCTTCTTCCAACCACATGAAGGATTAACTATAATATGATTCGAATCAAATACAGTTTACACACACTTAGTTCACTATTGAACAGAACACTTTTTGTTCAATTACAAGATGAAGAATATCACTCAGCTAAAGGTGTTTTTGATTCTAGCTCTCTCTTGATTCACACACAGTACAATCAAAAAGCAGCTTCACAGTATGAATATTCAAAGGCTAGAATTCAGTAAGCAAGAAGATAGAACAGTTTCACTCTCTGTAAAATCCGATTGTTTGTTCGTTGTGTAAGGCAAAATCGTAAGGCCGATTGTCCGTTGTTCTATAGATTTGTTAAATACTGAGTAGGATTTAACGGTCGAATCTTCAAGAATGATACGTGGCACTCTTCCATTGGAAAGCCTCCATTGTACACAACAGGATCTGAGCACAGGGATCGTGGCCATACATCACTGGTAGTGCGCCGAATATTCTATTAGGGATGTACCTGCAAAACAAGTAATGTGAGAAAAATTTTCTTACGTGGCATTCCTTGGTTGGTTGCATATAGTTGTTGTACTAATCTTCACTAGAAAGTGGAGCAGGAGTAGGGTACAGTTATAGCACATGGGTAGGTGAAATGCTAGATTCAAGCATACTACTTAAATTGAGCATTTAGACGTATTTCAGTTAGACGGATTGTAAAATCAGTCAAATGAAATCACACATCTCCTTTAAATAATAACGTCTATTAGACCGCCTGGTCTAATAGAATTAGACTTACGTCTAATTATTCAATAATCATTAGACGGTACGTCTAACTCCACTGAGTTAGACTACACGTCTAATTCCGGTTCTACCTCAGACTTGTCTGAAGGAGTTAGACGAACGTCTAACTTTCACTAATTAGACCACACGTCTAATTATTCAATAACCATTAAACGGTACGTCTAACTCCACTGAGTTAGACTACATGTCTAATTCCGGTTCTACCTCAGACTTGTTTGAAGGAGCTAGACACACGTCTAACTTTCACTAATTAGACTACGCGTCTAATTATTAGACTATTAGACTGCACGTCTAACTCCGATGAGTTAGATTGTACGTCTAATTTCGTGTATTCATTAGACTTACACGTCTAACTCCGATGAGTTAGACTGTACATCTAATTCCGTGTATCTATTAGACCATCCATCTAATTACACGTCTATTAGACTACACGTCTAACTCCGATGAGTTAGACTGTACGTCTAATTCTATGCATTCATTAGACTACATGTCTAAATCCGATGAGTTAGACTGTACGTCTAATTCTATGCATTCATTAGACTACATGTCTAACTCCGATGAGTTAGACTGTACGTCTAATTTTATGCATTAGACTTACGTCTAATTCCGTGAATCTATAATAACATCCGTATAATTACACGTCTAACTCCGATGAGTTAGACTATACGTCTAATTCTATGCATTGAATGCCAAAATCGGTCTAATGACCCTCATTAGAGCCAAGTCTTATGAAATATTGTTTCAATACACCTGCATCAAAACTCATAAGACATTTCATCATCAAAATCTCGATGGTTAAATTATTTCAACACTTATTCAAAATAATTTGACCCAACAAATCTCGTAGAAGCAAATTCCGAGGAATATGAAGGTCAGATGCTACTGATGGCACAGATCTTTACCACAACATCAGTCGTCGCCGACGTACAAGAGATTTTTTTTAATTCAGAAAATGGTGTACCCAGGGATACCACTAACAGCGTGTGTTACCTGGACACTAGAGCTAGTAGTCACATGACGGGTTACAAGAAGGTATTCACAACGCTTGACAAAACTGTAAAAGTTAAAGTACGGTTCAGCGACAATTCTATGGTAAATATATGCAGAAAGGAAATGGTGATGATTTAATGTGTCACTAGCGACCATCAAATTCTATCTAATGTCTTCTATATCCCAAGCCTATAGTAATCTATTCTCACTTGGTCAACTTGACAAAAATGGATGTAAGATCATCATAAAAAATGGGGTACTTTGCATCTCTAATCACTCACGCAAAATACTCGCTCGTGTTTAGCGAACACATAATCGACTTTACACCTTGAAACCAAATCCCACAGCACCGGTAATTCTATTGGCTCAAAAGGATGATATTGTGTGGTTATGACATGCACGCTTCAGTTATTTGCATTTCGGTGCTCTTCGAAATCTCTCGCTCAAGGGGTTAGTATGTGGTATTCCAAAAATTGAGCACGTGGAGAAGTTATGTGATGGTTGTGCGCTCAAAAAACAACACAAGACTTTGTTTCCACAAGCCACTACATATCGAGCACAACGCCTACTAAAGTTAGTTCACATCAATCTGTGTGGCCCGGTCACACCAGCAACCGAAGATGGGAAACGGTATTTTTTTCTTTTAGATAATGACTTTAGTCAATGTATGTGGCTTGAGGTGCTCAAAATGAAGGACGAAGCATTGTGCTACTTCAAGAAGATCAAAGCGGCAATAGAGGTAGAACGTGAGTGCAAATTGCTTGCATTATGAAAGTACCGGGTATGTTTTGGGGAGAGGCAATAAAGATAGTTGTATATCTCTTATATCGCGCACCGATAAGGAGTGTTGAAGGCATGACACCTTACAAGGCTTGGAACAATAGGAAGCCTAACGTACACCATTTGAGGACTTTTGGCTACATAGCACGCATGTGAAGAATCTCGGTCCAGGCATTCACAAGCTCGTAGATTGCTCGACGTCGGGGTTATTATTGGGCTACAAAGAGGGAGTGAAAGCCTATCGAGTGTATGATCTAGAAGGGAAGCGGTTATACGTGACCATCAACGTTATTTTCGATGAATATCATGTCTGGAATTGGGAGATAGATGATAGCACGGAGATGGAAACAACACCAACTATATTCACTATGGTCTATCCCATAAAGACCAATGTTTCGACGCCTAAACCTAGTTCACAGGAACTAGAGCAACAAACGATTGTGCCTAGTCCGAAGAAAAACTAGTGGGACACACCACCAACACATGATGACGCCCACAACATCGACTTAAAACCTCAACGTTACTGATGATTTAATGACATTTACAATCCCACTAATAATGTCGTTAATGTCGAAGTAAGAGGACTTTGTTTGATGGCTACTAAGGAGCGTAAAAGCGTGGATGAGGCACTTGCCAATGTGTCTTAGAAGGATGACATAGAGGAAAAGATGAAATCGATTCTTGAGAACAAGACGTGGTAACTTGTGTCACTTCTACTTGGTCATTGATCTATCAAGCTCAAATGGATGTTCATAGTTAAAAAAGACCTCGACGACAACATCTTGAAGCACAAGGCGAAACTCATCGAAAAAGTATATGTGCAGCGTCAAGGGGTGCATTTTGAGGAAATTTTTTCTCTAGTGGCAAGAATGGAAATAGTACGTATGTTACTTGCACTTGTTATACACAACAAGTGGCAAGTAAACCACATAGACGTGAAGTCAACATTCTTGAATGGTGATCTCGTAGAGAAGGTCTATATAAAACAACCACCTATGTTCATCGATTCCAATAACAAACGTAAAGTTCTTAAGTTGTGTAAGGCATTATATGGGCTCCGACAAACACCATAAGCATGGTACTCAAAATTGGACACCTCCCTTACTTCACTTAGTTTCACAAGAAACCCGCTCGAGCATGTTGTCTATAGAATAAGTGATTCTCAATATTTCTTATTGGTGGGTGTCTATGTGGATGACTTGATTATTAAGGGCATAAACAAGACATCATCAAGTTCAAGACACAAATGTGGGAAATGTTTAAAATGAGCAACATCGGTTTTCTAAGTTACTATTTGGGGGTTGAAGTATGTCAAAATAACGGTGAAATTATATTGTGTCAAAAGGCATATGCTACGAAGATTTTGGAGAAAGTTGACATGTGTGACTATAACCCGTGTCATAGTCAAATGGAGCATCGACTCCGTCTTAGCAAGAAATACGGGAGTACGGTTGTGGATGCAACAAGGTATCGTATCATAACTGGCATTCTTTGCTACCTAGTAAACATGCGGTCTGATATTGCTCACGTTGTGGGCATAGTTAGACGATAAATGGAGGCGCCAAGTTCTTAACATTGGGTTGCTATCAAGTAGATACTTCGATACGTACGAGGTACATTGGGTTATGAGTGTTTTTATAAGTTGGAAGGATGTGAAGCTACATTAGTAGGCTACAATGATAGTGATCTCGCTGGCGATGTTGACGACCGCAAAAGCACCTCGGGATAGTTTTTTATTGGAAGCAGCATTTTGACATGGACTTCGCATATGTAAAAGATTGTCGCTTTATCTTAATGCTAGGACGAGTACATCGTAGTGGCGACAACGGCATGTCAAGGTGTTTAGCTTAGTCGTCTTATCGGCGATCTAGTTGGGTGTAAAGAATTGAAATTTAAATTAATGGTTGATAACAAGTCAGTCATTGCTCTCTACAAGAATGTAGTTCATCATAAGAGAAGTAAACACATTGAAAAGAAGTTTCATTACATCCGAGAGTGAATTGAAGCAAGCAAGATGGACATTGATAACGTTAACACTGATGGCTAGCTAACTGATATCCTAACAATGCGTTAGGGAGAAACAATTTCCTCGAGATGCGTTTAGAGCTCGGTGTTAAGCAAGTTGAAGTAGGGGTGGAAAAAATTATTGAAAATATTGTGTCGTAATATATAAATATCAATATTTTTGGTATACCAAAGAAAAGGTAAGATATAATACCGATACCAAAATTATAGGTAAGGTAAATGTATGAGATTTTCAAAATTTTGTTATATCGAGGTATACCTAAATACCGAAATAATATTTATAAATTAAAAATTATATATTATATAATACTTATAAGGAAATAAATAAATTTGATATTAATTATTTAATTACATAATCAAAGAATTTGGAAATCAAATCAAAATATAATTATATTGTAAGATAATTCAATATATGCAATCTCTAGTCATTCTATTTTATAAGATATAAAACTAACTGTATTTCACTATAAAGTGTTTAATTTTTTTTTCAAAATAAACCTAATAAATTGTAAAATGTTATCAAGTTTATCTAAAATACAAAATACAACACGAAAAAGAGTAAAAACAACTTCAAAACCAAAACTCCCTATAACTCCTAAACAAAGGAAGAGTATATATGAAAGAATACAATCAATCGGGGTATGCAAGTACTGTCAAGTTAAGATTTCAGTCATTTCTAGAAGTACTAGTGGGTTGAAAAAATAATTATTAAAAATGTGTAAGTTGAGTCCACTCTATGAAATGAAACAAGTAGAGCCTATAGAGGTGATAAAAGTCAAACTATATTGACGAACGGGACGATGGGGAAAGAAAGTGTTTTGGTTCCATGTACTATTAACCAGAAAATATGTGGAAAAAAATTGACTAATTATGTGATCCTCGATGAAGTGTCATTTAAAGTTGTCTAAATAAAAGAGTTTGGGAGCTTATTACAGAAGCACAACTGATGTTCAAGGTACTGAGCGAAAGAAAGTTGTAGGTATGGTTTTTGATTTATTCTTAGTTGAATTGATTTTTTTTTTAAGTTAATATATTTTTTACGTATCAAAGGTATAATACCAATACTGTATTGTATACCGAAAGCAAGGTATACCGAAATCAATGTAAGGTAAAAGTATACATTTTTCTATACCAAAACTTTAGGTAATGTTTAAGGTATGAATAAAAACTTAAGTTATATCGTACCGACCTACCCTTAAGTTGAAGTAGTATAACGAAATTAAGGGGTGATCTGTTGGATAATCTCGTTAAGCTCAATAAATCAAGCCCTAAATAATATTAAACCAATGATTCTATCTTAAAAAATATGCTAAAGCATATTTTGGAAATGTGCTAAGAACATTCCTTTATTTTACTTTATTTGCTTAGATTAGATTTTGTTCCGTTATTTATTTCATTTTCAATTCAATATTGTAAGTATAAATAACTTATGCCTAGAGCTTAATAAAACAATCAAAAGTTTTTCTCTTTTCACTATACTTTTCTTTTCTCATTGATTTCTAAAAAGGAAAAAATAACGGATATACTTTTTATGATGTCTCTATAATGAGAAAAATGTGATAAATATTTTAAAGAGTAATGATATATACAGCACATTCATACAGCACTTACCTCATTTGGAAAGAAAGAGAAAATATATCTTAAAAAAATATAAGAGAGAGAAAAATATTTTCTCTTTCTTTCCAAATGAAGTAGTTGTTATATGAAGGTGTTGTATAAAGGTGTTGTATATATATCAATACTCTGTTTTAAAATGATAAGAAATTGATTATGAAGATAAATATAAAATTAATAACAAATAATAAGATAAATTTAAGGTCATTCAAATGTAACCTCAAATATGATTTTCATAATCTTTATAAATTTAAAGATATTTTTTAATTTTTATGATTGGATTTATGATAAAAGGAAAAAATATATTAGAAATGGAAAGATCGGCTACAATATAAAAAATATAATTAATATATTATGTTAGGATCTAGGTCGCGGCTGGCGGACCGGGGTCTGGCCGGTTAGCTTTTTCTGACAACGCTGAACGGTTGGTGTTTAATCCGGTTAAAGATTAACATCGGGTTTCAATACTACACAAATTGTCACAAACCCTTGAACCGAGTTCAAGTGCGGAAGTGGTTTGTTTCAGGTTGAAGCAACACACACAAGATGAATAAAGATAGAATCTGGATAATATCAGTTAGGAAATTAGGAGGTCGGTTTAAGGTTTAGTGAATCAGTTAGAATGATGTAAGTCGGTTAGTATGAGTCGGTTAGAGCGTAAAGCCGGCAGAAAGTAAAGAACAAGACACAGGTTTTTATGGATGTTCGGAGATAAAACTCCTACGTCACCCCTTCTTCTCCAATCCGCGAGAAGGATATTCACTAAGGAATACACAAACACAATACCCGATCGAGACTTATTTGCTGCTCGATAAACACTCGTACAATTCTCACATAAATTGTAATCTCACTTCAAATGCACACTTAAGCTTTTAAGTCTTAGAGAGATAAACACAACTTGTAACTTAGGTTGTTGGAACTCTTAATTGTTGTCTCGTGTGACTGCATTTACTCCTCTTCAGCTCCTTCTTTTATAGGTGAAATGTGCCAACGATCACATTTCATCAACGGATACCTTCAGGGTAATCCTTGAATCTGATTGGTTGAGCAGAGGTTCAGTGTTGCAGAACTGGCGGTTTGAGCTTCCAAGGCATAGGTCAAACCGGCTAGGTTTGTCTTTTACTTAATATAGCAACTATCGGTTGGACAGTTTCCTGCACCCGGAAGGTTGCGCCTCTGATTTATCCCAGAGTGGAAAGATCTCTTCAGGCAATCTTCTACAGCCTACAGAGTATCATCGGACTTGTATGGATATGGCAATGTCATAGTCTGTTCCTTTGGTATCATCTTCCGCGGATACTCAAAGTATCTGTTTGCACCGATTTGTAAGCTGTACTTAGTTTGATATTCTTGGCTTCTTTCTCTAAGTAGTCTCTTCATCGGTTTTCCGGTTGGATGCATTTCGGTTTAGGATATCTACCGGTTGTTCATAGCTTCAGGTTAACCGGATAGCTTTCCGGTTTTGGATACATCCTTTGCTTCTTCTTCTAACCGGTTAGATTCTTTGATCGGTTGGATTCTTGACCGGTCAAATTCTTGATCGTTCAATGTTCTTGACCGTTCCTGCACATGAAATTTGTTTTTGTTAAGTTCTTATTTTAACCGGTCTAATTTATCTAACAATTTCTCACTTTTTGATTATTTTATTTAAAATATTGAAAACCATGTAAAAAGTAAGAAGTAGGCCGGTTGTTTAAAGTTTGTTTGGCCGGATTTTTGAAAGAGACTTAGAAAAAATTTTAGAAAAATTTTAGAAAAGTTAGAGAAAAATTTTGGAAAAGTTGGAGAAAAATTTTGTTTTTGAAGAAAAATTTTATCTTATCAATTTCTCCCTTTTTGATTATTTTATTTAAAATATTCAAAACCATGTAAGAAGTAAATTGTAGGCCGGATTTCAAAAATACTTTATATATATAAAGGTAGGAAATAAAATAAAGTTAACATAAATAACAGGTAATTAAAAGTTATATTCCCTCTTCTTGGGCATATATCTCTCGAGTAGGTATTCAGCCATCACTCCCTTTCCCGGATTGCAAGGATCGACGCCAAATTCGGAGGCAAATGTTTGACCGCCCGAGGTTCCGGTGAATGGTGAATCCTATGAGGGAACTGATCTGAGTGGAATCGCATCGATACCCCGCGCTCTTTTGTTCAGCGGTATATCCTCTTCCTCAACCTCTTCAACTTCTGGTGGAACCGGGGTGAAGGGAGGAGCATTGGTCGGTTCCACAATGTCAGCCAACAGCTGTTTAGTCCGTTTACCCTCTGACTTCTTGGTAGCCTTCCTCTTTCTTGTGACCGGTCTGGTTGAGGTAGCAGCCGGATTCGAGGATTTATTTCTTTCGGCGATATCTTCTACTATTAAGTGTTGTTGGATTAGCCGAGCCGCATCCTCATTTGCTTGAACCGCTTGTTACGGTGCGGCATTTTCTACTACTTGAACATGTTGGGCCAGGTCTACATCCGCCTGTTCCCTTTCCTTCTGAAGCCGTATTTTCTCGTCTTCGGCTTCTTGGATCTTTTGAGCCGCGATCTCGTTCGCTTTCTCAAGTGCTTCGTCGGCTGCTAGCTTGGCCGCAATCATCTCTGTCAGTTGTTCGGAGACCGCTTGTAGCTCGGCTTGGGTCTGGGCATGCTTTTCTTCAAGCGCCGCCATTCTTTCAAGTATTGAACCGGACTGGATACCGGATTGAAGTAGACCCTCTTCAAAAGTTGCTAGATTTTGATCTGTTGATGTAAGCTGTTGGGCGGTTTGATTGTGACCCTCTTCAAGAGTCATTAGTCGTTGATCCATTAAACCGAGCCGCTGATCTGTTTCAGCAAGACCGTTCTCCAGATTTGGAGTTCTCTGTATCGTGGAGCTGAACAGTAGATCGGTTAGGCCATAGTTATCTTCAACGGATGTAAGCCGTTGGATCGCAGAGTTCAGTTTTTCACCGGTAGACTCAATCAACCGGTTGAATTTCTTTGCTCTTTCCTTCATTTTTTTCTGCCACGGCATGATGGCATCCTGACAAAATTCCTCGATTACATCATTGACATCGTCCTTGGTTAGAGTAGGCACCGGCGTCTTGTCAGTTTGTGGAGACCCGGGCCGATCGGTGAGTAGAGTATCCGTTTCGGTTTCAATTTTGTTGACCGTGGGTTCTGGTGGAGGAGGGGCATTCTCGGCCTCATTCGGATTTGGGCCGCCGTTGGATTCGTAACCGTCATCACCTTCAGGATGAGATCTGGAAAAGTGTGAAGCTTCTTGATGAACGGGATCCGATTCGAACCGCGTCATCTCATCGGTTAGCTCCCGTTCCTTAGCCGTTAACATTTCCAGCATTATTACATCGAGCTAAGTTTTCTCCTCTTCGAGGACATTCTTTTCACAAAGATGACGGATGTGGCCGGTGAGTTCTATCAATCGGGCGTGCGGTTCAACCATCCTTCCTCTTCTAAGAGCGGTGACCACGCTCTTCGTCTTTGTAAGGTCGAACACCGACTTTTCCATCTCCACCAGTTTTTCATATCTCTGATGAGCGGGATGCTCTGGTAACATGTCGGCATAACCGACTTCTTGTCGTTCCAGAGCCCATTGATAGTAGACATTGCTCACCGCATGAGCCTGCTCGAAAAGTTGCTCTATTATTTGGGAGACAAGTCCCTCTCCCAATTGTCGAACGTCGTCGTCCGCGATTTCAAATATCTCCGGTCGTCTGGCTGAACCGGTTCATTCATTGATGTTTTTGGTCGGATGTTCTTCGACTACCTTCTCCTTTCCTTTGTCTAACCGATTTTCCTCGGTGTTACTTGAGTTGGTGCGGCTGGAGCTAGTTGCGGAGTCCTCCGGATTAATATTTTCGGCTTGAATATTTGTCGATCCGGATGTGTGTGGAACCGCCTTACTTCCGGATTGTTCACCCGCCGGAGCCTTTTTCTTTCTAGGCTGCGATTTCTTAGGACGAGTGGTTGATTGTTTACCGGCTGAGACCTTCACTCTGCCCGGTCGGGTCGTTGTTCCCAAGAAATGAGTAAATCTTATTATCTTGCTGGAAGGTATAAGGACACCTGGGCCGGTTTCGATATTTGAATGGCGCATCAGCTTGCCGAGAGGAACGACATAACCTTGAGATCGTTTTGAGGTCGGATTCACCATCTCACACAGATTGGAGAAAACAACTTTGGCCCAGTTGATTTTAATGCCTCTGACCAAGCCGGTCAGCATCTCAATTTTCGAACGTGTGAGGCTATCGTAGTTGCCTCCTCTTCCTTGGACCGACTTTGAGATAATCTCGCAAAGTGGCCTGTATTCCGGTTTGAGGTCCGTTTTCTTACCGGAAACCACTATAGGTTGGTCAGTATCCAATACATCACAGCGAACCGCAAGGAGTTCGTCCTCGTCTGTTTCCACAGAGAAGTCACTCCCTTCTGTCGGTAAGCGGAAAACTTCAGCAACCGATTCTTTTGTAATTTGAAACGGTTTTCCACCGACCGTTGCGGATATAATTCCTTCATCGAGTACGGCGGTTTGGAAAAATTACGTGACCGCGTCTTGATACAGGACGAACGGTCCATTTAGAAAATGTTCAAGACCCGAGGCAGATATGAGATTCAGCACTTGTTTAGTCTCTATCGATCCGTTGGTTCAAATTTCGTCGAAGTCCACTTGGAAGATGTGAGTGAAGAGTACAGAATCATGACCCATTTTTCTTAGAGAGACCGGAAGTTGGAAAGATTGAAGATTTGAGGATAAGGGATTGCTAGAGAGAGTAAGCAGATTCGCGGAAGAAGGAAATAAAATTGTGAATGAGGGTATTTATAGGCCGCGGCCTAGAATACGAACCAACGCAAGCCGTCACATCAGAAAAAGGCGCCAAAATTCCCTCCAAAACGTGTTGGTGGTAGGCCTTTGGGCGGCAACCTTTTGGCGGGATGTCTTTTGGCGGGAAGTTATTAAAGCGGTTAATCTTTTAACCGATAATTAAGGAGGCGGTGAATTAACCGGTGATTAATGAAGCGGTAAGCGATTTTAACCGGTTGAGAATTTAAACCAATATTCGAACTTTGTAATTTTGAGCCGATTTTTGAACTTTATAATTTAAATTCATATTCGATTAACGAAGAAGACATAATAATGATAGAACCGATATAAAGATCAGTTGGAAGTAAAAATACAAGGTTAAAATTAAGAATTAACCGACTTAGAACCTAAATCATTCTAGAAAATTTGTCTTCCACCACTTCCTCGTTGAGGACATTTGAGAGATTTATCGGTGTACCCGGTCCAAGATTTGGAACGTAGGCCCGAATGACCCAGCTCAAGTGAGGATCATAGCCGAACCATTTCTTCGTTTCGACCATGGTCTTCAAGTTGTTAAAGATGACGGATGTCCAGTTGATGGGGGTTGAGCTGACGATATAGGTCATCATGTCGAAAGCTCTTCTAGAGTAGTTTTATTTGGAGATTGGCAGATGATCGACCGGTTAACGATCTCATGCAGGAGTTGAATGTGGGGAGTAAGATTGGCGTTAAGGCCGTGGTTGTCAATCGGTGTTTCGGATCCAAAGAATAGTTCAGCGTAATCAACAGCTGCACTTCCCACCCTTGAAGGAAAGTCCGAGAACCCCTCGGTTGGGAGATTAAACATCCCGACGAGTCGGCTCTCAGGGAGAACGATGACACTACTTTTAACGGTGGAGACAATGGCACCGTTAAACATGTGTGCATTTGAGAAACATTCTAGTACCTCAGGAATAAATAGAGGTCCGGATTCTTCTAGAAAATCAAGAAGTCCGGTGTCGACTAGAGATTCAAAGATTAATTCTCTTGTTTCAATGTCTTCCATGGAGAGTACTGAATCAAAATCGACGCAAAGATAGTTTCTGAGAGTGCGATGAGACATTTTTCTGATTTGCTAAGAGAGATAGAAAGTTAAGATATGTTGTGAAGTGGATTGAAATGAGAGGGAGAGGTTTCTTAAATAGATTTGAAATGAGAGGGAACGTAAGAGCATTTAATGTTAATATTCCTTTTTGTCTCATTAATGCTGGGGAATATTTATGTTTTCAAAACGCCTTGGGAAGTGGCAATTTTTTACCGGTTACGGAGACCGAGGCTAAGAATCTAGTTGGGAACGAACTAAGTTTGTGTAATTTCCCATGCAGTTGGAATTCAAAATTACTAGATTTTTATTAATGAAAAGTGGATTACATTGAACCGAAGGAAACATAAATTAGACCGAAATGAAGCATAATCGAGTAGGATAAAAATACAACCGGTGCTTGAAGCAAAATGACCGATTGTCCGAAGGAGTGACTAATGGTCGGAGGAGGTGAGGTTTCTATTCTTCTTCTTCCAAGCTTTCTCAAACCGCTCATAGAAGGAATCAGCGGAATCCCTGGTCAAGACCTGGGATTGGTTCAGCCCTTCGCCTGGACAGAGCGGAACCCCGAGTTCGATTAGTAGAGAGCTGATTTGAGGAATGAAGTCGGTATGACGGGTATTGATCATCCAGATTAGGATGTCAAACAGCAGCCTAGACTAATTGACCGGAGTATCAGTTATGATGGCGGTCATGATGTTGGAAATTGTGGTGCAGTAGGTGTTGGTGACATCCTTTCCCATGATGGCCCTACCGATTATGTCGTTGAGAAGCTGATATTCAGCCCTCAACGATGACCGAGCTCCGTGATCATCGACCGGAGAGTTGGAGCCGGAAAATTCCAGAGATATTTCGGCTTTCTGTTCAGCCGAGACATTTAGGTCAGTAAGACCTTCCTTTGGAAAGTCGAAGTACCGAGCGAAGTCTCGCTCAGAGAAGTTAAAAACCGTTCCTCTTACACTTGACTAGATAAGAGTGTCGAAGATTGGAGTGCCACATAAAACTCTAGCATTATGGAAGAATTCGATTACGGTCTCAGGAAAGATGACATGTTTGTCATCTAGGAAAGACTTCAGACCGATACTTTCCAGAGACTTAATCATTTTGAAGATCTCGTAGTATTGTTTCCCATGTGTCGAGTCAAAATCAACTTGAAGAATGTTTTGAAACTGAGACATTTTTGTCTTAGTGAGATGACAGGTTGATATTGTGAATATTTGTTTGATGTTCATCTAACTTATATATTAGTTGGGAGGTGATATAGGTGATCAGTATTATCCAGAGGGTACCAGGTAATTTAGTTTATTAACCATAGGATAAAACATTTTGCATGAATCAGGTATGTTTACAGCCTAATGGTGTGAGTCATATGCCTGGACGGTGAGAGATATCATATCTTCACGTCTTTTGAGGTATGACTACTTTGTTTTGAAAAGTTATCTTTTCATAACAGATACGTCCAAACACAGACAGTTGTTCCATTTTTGTTAGGAAGCCAAATACTCCAGAATATATTATATTCAAACTGGTTGGTTTTCAGCCATTGGTCTCGATGCAGTTAATTAGTGTAGGTACTAAGTAACTGGTCGGTTTACTGTAACTGATAGACAAAACGGTTCTTCAATAAATACGATGGTAAATTCGATTTCCGACATTTTAGGAAGGACTGCCGGTTTTGTCTGTCCGAACCGATTTTTCCCTTTAGAAGTTAAAGGTTTAAGAAATGAGTTGATTAATATCGGTAAAACCGATGATGTTTCTGAAGTAAGAAAACTTAGCTTCCTGCGGGGGCTTTGTGAAGATATCGGCTACTTGTTGATCAGTTGATACATATTCCAACCGGATGTGCTTCTACATAACATGTTCCCGGATGAATTGATGCCTTATGTCGATGTGCTTGGTTCTAGAGTGTAAAACCGGATTGTACGTGATTGTTATAGCACTTGTGTTGTCACAAAAAATAGGAGACTCTTAGGCGGTGATACCGAAGTCCTTTAGTTGCTATTGAATCCATAGGAGTTGTGAGCAACAACTTCCGGCTGCCAAATATTCAGCCTCTACGGTTGATGTAGCAACCGACGTTTGCTTCTTGTTGTGCCATGAAACAAGCCGATCACCTAAGAATTGGCATGTTCCGCTGGTACTTTTTCTATCAACTTTACATCCTGCATAGTCTACATCAGAATAGCTTGTGAGGTTAAACGATGAGTCCTTTGGATACCACAGACCGACTTTAGGGGTTCCCTTTAGATATTTCAGGATTCGTTTAGCGGCTGTATAGTGAGACTGTTTGGGATTAACCTAGAATCTTCCACACACTCCGATTTCAAATAGTATGTCTGGTCTACTTGCTGTCAGGTATAAAAGTGAACCGATAATTCCACGATAGGCGGTCAGGTCTACTCCCTAACCGTCATCATCTTTATCCAGCTTGATTGATGAGCTCATTGGGGTGGCGGCAGAAGAGCATGTATCCATCCCAAATTTCTCTAGAAGTTCCTTTGTATATTTGGGCTGACTGATGAAGGTTCCTCCTTCGAGTTGTTTAACCTGAAGACCTAGGAAGAAGCTTAATTCTCCCATCATACTCATTTCAAATTTGTTAGCCATCAGGGTTGAGAATTTATCACACAACTTGGGGTCGGTTGATTTGAAAATGATATCATCCACATATATTTGAACAAGTAGAATGTGTCCCTTTTTCTCAAATTTAAATAGAGTTTTATCCACTGAACCTATTATAAAATCATGATGTATCAGAAATGTGGTTAATGTATCATACCAAGCTCTAGGAGCTTGTTTTAAACCATACAGTGCTTTATTTAGACGATATACATGATTAGGCAGATCAGCATTTTTAAAATCGGGTGGTTGTTCAACGTATACTTCTTCACGTAGGTCACCATTTAAAAATGCACTTTTAACATCCATTTGGAAAACTTTAAAATTTTTGAAAGCAACAAAGGCTAGAAAAATCCTAATGGATTCAATCCTAGCTACATGAGCAAATGATTCTTCAAAATCAATGCCTTCTTCCTGTTTGTATCCTTGTTCCATTAATCTAGCTTTGTTCCTCGTAACCAAACCGTCTAGATTGAGTTTATTTTTGAATACCCATCTTGTTCCTATGACAGGTTGATCTTTCGGTCTAGGAACTAGGTACCAGACTTTATTACTCTCAAACTGGTTTAACTCTTCTTGCATTGCCAAGATCCAGTCCGGATCCGTCAATGCTTCATCCAACCTTTTCGGCTCAATCTGGGATATGAAAGCGGAATTAAAATATTCCTCCAGTTTTCGTCGCCTAGTTTGGACGGGTTTTGAAGGGTCACCTATAATAAGCTCAGGAGGATGATTTGTGTTCCTATTGAGATTCGGTTCAGGAGTGTCTAACAAATTACCGTTTGTTTGATCAAGGCTAAACATATCGGTAGGCTGAACAGTAGTGTCAGACCGACCGATTTCCTCAAGTTGAACCGAGGTGTCAGCTTCCTGCTGTGTGACAGCTTGGTCCGGCTGGGTTTCAACAACACCCAGGTCATGGACAAACCATTTGTAAACCGGAATCTCATCTTCACTATCAGAATGGATATAATTATTTTCCAAGCTGTTGTGTAGATCAAAGGATGATGCAGTGTTACTTTCAACCGATTCATCGAATACAACATGAAGAGATTCTTCCACGGTTAAAGTTCTAGTATTATAAACTCTATATGCTTTACTAACTACTGAGTAACCTAGCATGATCCCAATATCGGATTTTGCATCAAAAGCAGATAAGTAGTTTTTACCATTAATGTGAATGTAACATTTACAACCGAAGATTTTAAGATACCTAATGTTAGGAATTCTATCAAAATACACTTCATACGGTGTTTTGTTATGAAATTTGTTAATCAAAAACCGGTTTTGTGTATAACATGCAGTACTGATAGCTTCAGCCTAAAATTTTTGAGCAACACCTGAGTCGGCTATCATAGACCTTGCGGCTTCCTTGAGAGTTTGGTTTCTTCTCTCAGCCAGGTCGTTCTGTTGAGGGGTTCTAGCACTAGACAACTCGTGTCTAATGTCGGATTCATCAAGAAATGCATTTAGAGTACTATTTGTAAATTCGGTTCCTCTATCACTCCTAATGCTATTTATGCGTGTTGATTTTTCATTTTGTAAACGCTTAAGCAATGTAATTGAATTTGATACGGTTTCACGTTTAGATGCCAAAAATGTGACCTATGTATATCTAGAATAATCATCAACAACAACCATAGTGTAAAGCATACCACCTAGGCTGGTGACCCTAATTGGTCCAAATAAATCCATGTGAAGAAGATCTAAACATCGGTTAAACTGAATGTGTCCTTTACTCTTAAAGATTGATTTAGTCTGTTTACCCATTTGACATGCTGAACACACCTTATCCTTATTAAATACTATATCAGGAATTCCTTCAACTAGCTTTTTATCGCGGATATAATTTAAGGTTTTGAGGTTTAGATGGTTTAGCCTTTTATGCCATAGCCAGGTTTGATCGGTTTTAGCTACCATACAAACAGGATGCTCCACTTCATTTTTCTAGTCTACCTTGTATATATTTCCTAACCTATTTCCGGTTAGTAGTGTGTTACCCTGATAGTTTTTAACTAAGCATGCATGTTTGAGAAATTCTACTGTAAATCCAGCATCACATATCTAACTAATACTTGGCAGGTTAAAATGTAGATTTTCAACTAGAAGTACATTGTCAATTGTTAAATTACCATGGACAATCTTACCCTTGCCCACAGTTCTACCTCTTGAGTTGTCACCAAGACAATCATTGCACCGGTTTCTATTTTGATGTCAGTTAGAAGGTTGTTGTTTCCAGTCATGTGTCTAGAGCAACCGCTGTCCAGGTACCACTCAGAGTTTCCTAGCCGTTTTTTCATATCCTGCAAAATATACATATTTACAACTATTTGGTACCCACATTTACTTGGATCCGCAATTGATTAGTCCATTGGGTATCCAGACTTTGATAAGTCGAACAACTTTCCCGGTTATGGTTCTAACTAGTTTTCATGTACTTAGTCTAACATCTTTCTGTTTTACTAAGAGTGCCTTATTTTGTGGTGGCCTTTAATTTATTCTATGTGGTCATGGATCGGTTTGTTTACCTTTTGGCCGGTTGGCTTTCCTTCTCTCAGGATGAAACCATTTTTCGGAGTCTGTTGGACTTACATAGGTTATTTCTTCTTCCGGTTTTGAGTCACTTTGTTCCTCATCGTCGGTTGAAGAGCTCTTGACAAATCTTACAAAGGGAAGATTATCTTTTGTGAGCTTCATCTCGTTGGAACGGTTCTGGTTGTCGGATCTGTTGTTCTTGTATCCAAGACCAAATTTGCATTTGGGATGTCTCTTATATTTAGACAACTGGTTCACAATTTCACTGGATCTTTTCCATGCGGCTATTTGATACCAGGTTCGTGCATCTTCCTCTTCGGTCAACTCTTGAACTGACTCCTTAAGCTATTTAGTCTCAGAGGATAGTTCAGGTGCTGTCTCGGTTTCTAAGATTTCCTCAGGTTGAATACTATCGATTTCAGGTTTAGACCGGGTTGGTGCTATGGGGTCGATTCTAAAGTTGAGTCGGGTTGGTATTAAGGTTAATAGATTCTTATACTCTACTACCATGTCATTTAGTGCATTAAATAACTCATCTTTAGTAAATTCTTCACAAGAAGTATTAAATACTTGTTCTTTGTTTGCCATGAGACAAGTGAGTTCATCATCGCTGTCACTGTGAGCCCATAAACTTCCTCCATCATCGGCTATCAGTGCTTTCTGAATTTCCTTCTCTTCATCGGTTTGTGAATAGTTGTTGTTTCTTTGGTTCTGATCATCCGGTTTCCGGTCATCCCGTCTTGGTTTTCTGCATTCCCACCCGAAATGTCCCAAACAATTGCAATTATAACATCTAATATTAGATTTATCACTGTAGTTATAGTTGTTGTTTGTCGGTTGGCTTTTCTTCATGAATCTGCCAAACTTCTGTGCAAGCATTGCCATGGCATCCTGTTAGATAAAATTAGATCGGTTAAATAAAACTTAACAGAAACAAAACTCTTGTGCAGGAACAGGAAAAGGACTGAACCGGTCAAATTATGAAACCGGTTAAGAAACGAAACCGGACAAAGAACTCAATAGGCCAAGTAACTCAACCGATCAAATTATCAACCCGACCAAAAACCTGACCGAACAAGAAAGACAAGATCGGTCAAAACAGAAGGACGGAAACACTAGACAGTCGGTCATTAAGAAGCCAATGAATAACCGGAAGTCATCCGGTTAACACACATAACCGACCAGTATAAAAAGATACTTCGGGTATCTGTTGAGAATGATACCAAAGGAACAGACTGAACATTGTCATATTCATACAAGTCTGAGGAAAGTCTGTAGGCTACAGAAAATCGTCCTACAAGATCTTTCCACTTCAGGATAAATCAGAAAGGCAATCTTCCAAGTACAGACAACTGTCTAACCGACAGTTACCACATTGAGTAAAAGACAAACTTAGCCGGTTTGACCTACATACTGGAAGACTAGACCGCCAGGTCTGAAAAGTTGACCGCCAGCTCTGAAAAGTTGACCGCTAGGTCTGAATCACTGAACCTCTGCTCAACCAATCAAATTCAAGGAAATGAAATGTGACCGTTGGCACATTTCACCTATAAAAGGAGGAGCTGAAGAGGAGTAAATACGGGACACAGTGGACAATTAATTTACAATTGATAAGATTGTGTTCTATCTCTAGAAATATTAAGTGCTAAGTTGAAGTGTGTAATTACAATTCCGGTTAAAATTGTACGAGTGTTATCGAGCAGGAAATAAGTCTCGATCGGATTGTGTTTGTATTCCTTAGTGAATATCCTTCTCGCGGTTTCGAGAGGAAGGGGTGACGTAAGAGATTTATCTCCGAACATCCATAAAATCTGTTTTGTTACCTGCTTTCTGCTTATTTTACTTTATTACCGATCTGCACTAACTGCCTTGACCGATTCTACATTACCTAAACCGAATTACTGAATTACAAAACCGACCCAACAATCTCCAAACCTATCCTACCCAAATCTGGTTTTGCCTATCCTGTATGTGTGCTGCTTCAACCTGAAACAAACCACTTCTGCGCTTGAACCTGGATCAAGGGTTTGTGACAGTTTGTGTAGTATTGAAACCCCGGTGTTAATTTCTAACCGGATTAATCACCACCTTTGAGTGAGACGCGCTAACCGGTCCAACATCGGTCCTCCAGCCGCGACCTAGATCCTAACAATTGGTATCAGAGCAGTTAGTTTCAATACTCAAGCAAGCATGTCTTTTGATAGGCCACCAATGCTAGAAGGTGATGACTTTTCCAACTGGAAGGCACGCATGTACCTGCATTTAATCACCATGGATGACGAGATGCAGTTCATCATAGCCGAAGGACCAATAATCATTGACAAGGACAGAAAGGACTGGACAGCTGAAGATAGGAGAAGAAACAATCTGGATAATCATGCCAGAAACCGCATCTCTAACGGTGTGGACAGAAACACGTACTGCAAGATCAGAGACTGCAAAACCGCAAAGGAAACATGGGAAACGGTTATTCAGATTCATGAGGGTAATGAAAGAACTAAGGAAAACAAGATAATGGTGGCTACTCAGAAGTTTGAAAACATCAAGATGTGACCGGGAGAAACAATGAGAGAATACAGTGACCGGTTCACAGGTGTGATAGACGAGCTAGCAACTCTTGGCAAGAGGTATGACAATAAGGAAGTTATCATGAAAGCATTAAGATCTCTTCCAAGTGTATGAGATTTAAAGACAATGGTGATGAGGGAATCAAACTGCCTAAGCAAGATGAAACTACATGATGTATTCGAAGATCTTAAGGCGTATGAGTTTGAAATGAGATCTAGGACTGAAGAAGAAGTTTCAGCCTCAACCTCAACTAAAGCATTAATCACATCCACAGAACCTGTTGCACCTGCACCGATCAGAACCGCTGAACAGTTCACCGAAGATGCCATGGCAATGCTTGCACAGAAATTTGGGAGGTTCATGAAGAGAAGTCAACCAACAAACAACTACAACTATGGTGATAAATCCAATGTAAGATGCTATAACTACAACTATTTGGGACATTTCAAGTGGGAATGCAGAAAACCGAGGAGAGATGACCGAAAACCGGATAATCAGAACAACCGAAATAATTACCAACAAACTGGTGAAGGAAGTGAGGTTTAGAAAGCACTGATAGCCGATGATGGAGGAAGCTTATGGGCTCACAGTGACAGTGATGATGAACTCACATGTCTCATGGCAAATGAGGAACAGGTATATGACTCTCCTTGTGAAGAATTTACTAAAGATGAGTTATATAATGCATTGAATGATATGGTAGCTGAGTATAAGAACCTACTAACTCTATTACCTAAGCAACCCAACTTTAGAGACGACCTCATAGTACCATTCTGACCGAACTAAAGATTATACAACCTGATGAAACCCCTACCTTAGAAACCGAGTCAGCACCTGAATTATCCTCTGAAACTGAACAGTTCAATGAGCCAGTTCAAGAATTGACCGAGTAAGAAAATGCCCGACTCCAGTATAGAATGGCCGCATGGAAGAGATCTAGTGAAATGGTAAGAAAAATGTGTAGTTATAAAAGACACCCTACTTGCATGTTTGGTCTAGGTTACAAAAACAATAGATCCCAAAGCCAAAAACACTTAGAGAAAGTAAGGCTCACAAAGGATGATCTTTCCTTTGTAAATTTTATAAGAAGTTCCTTAACCGCTGAAGAGAAACTAACTGCCTACTATACGGAAGATAAACTAACATACGTAGGTCCAACCGATTCTAAGAAATGGCTTCACCCTGAGAAAAGGAAAGCCAACCTGTTCAATAATAGAAAAGCCGACTCACAACCGCATAGGACAAACCAAAGATCATCCCCACACAAGGCCATCTTAGGAAAATAGAAAGATTCAAAACCGAGTGCAAGAAAAATAGTTAAGACATTAAACAAGAAAGTTGTCCGGTTTGTCAAGGTCTGGATACCCAAGGGACTAATCGCTTGTGGACCCAAGTAAATGTGGGTACCAAATAGATGTAAATATGTACATCTTGCAGGATTTAAAGAAACGACTAGGAAACTCTGAATGGTACTTGGATAGCGGTTGCTCCAGGCATATGACCGGGAAAAACAATCTTCTAACCGACATCAGAATAGAAACCGGTGCATTAATCAATTTTGGTGACAACTCAAAAGGTAGAACTGTGGGCAAGGGTCTTCAGGTTAAGCAACTCAAAGAAGGAACTTTCATTAGCCAACCCAAGTACACTAAAGAACTGTTAAAGAAATTTGGGATGGATACATGCTCCTCAGTTGCTACTCCAATGAGCTCATCAGTCAAATTGGACAAAGATGATGAGGGTCAAGTAATAGACCTGACCGCTTACCGAGGCATCATCGGCTCTCTTCTATACCTGACAGCAAGTAGACCGGATATTTTATTTGCAGTCGGTGTGTGTGGAAGATTCCAGGCCAACCCAAAACAATCTCACTACACAGCCGCAAAGCGAATCTTGAAATATCTAAAGGGAACTCCTAACGTCGGCTTGTGGTATCCAAAGGACTCATCTTTTAACCTAACAAGTTATTCAGATGCAGACTATGCAGGTTGCAAGGTTGATAGAAAAAGCACCAGCGGAACATGCCAATTCCTAGGTGATCGGCTTGTTTCATGGAACAACAAGAAACAGACATCAGTTGTCACATCAACCGCAGAAGCTGAATATCTGGCAGCTGGAAGCTGCTGTTCACAACTTCTTTGGATCCAACAACAACTAAAGGATTTCGGTATCATAGCCGAAGAATCTCCAATCTTCTGTGACAAGACAAGTGACATAGCAATCACCTACAATCCGGTTTTACACTCTAGAACCAAGCACATTGACATAAGGCATCATTTCATTCGGGAACACGTCATGTTGAAGCATATCCGGCTCGAATACGTATCGGCAGATCAACAAGTAGCCGATATCTTCACAAAGCCCCTGCAGGAAGCTAAGTTTTCTCAATTCAGACTCACACTCGGTTTGACCGATATTAATCAAATTATCTCTAAGGATGCTTAAAAAAAGGGGGAAACTGGTTCAGACACACAAAACCGGTAGTTCCTCCTAAATTGTCGGACTTCAAATTTCCCAAGGTATCTATGGAAGAACCGTCTGGTCTATCAGTTAGAGTAAACCGACTGGTTACTTAGTGCATGCACCAAATAACTGCATCGGGACGAACAACTGATAACTGACCGGTTCGGAAATAGCTTACCTCAGATTATTTGGCCTTCGAACAAAAGTGGAATAATTACTTGTGTTTAAATTTATCTGTCCTGAAAAGTTACATTTTCAAAGTAAAATGGTCACACCTCAAAAGACGTGAAGATTTGATATCTTTCATGGTCCAGGCCTATGACCAACATCCTAGGCTGTAGATATGCTTATTTCATGCAAAATACTTTATCCTATAGTTAATAGACATTATTACCTGTGACACACTAGATAATAAGATCCTCTCCCCACTAGTATATAAGTTAAGCAAACCTTAAACAAAACAATCACAATATATAACTTGTTCTCTCACTAAGACAAAATGTCTCAGTTTCCAAACATCCTTCAAGTGGACTTCAAATCTGCTCTAAGTACTGAACACTACGATGTCTTCAAGATGATTAAGTCACTTGAAGACACCGGCCTCCAGCACTTTCTAGATGACAAACATGTCATCTACCCGGAATCTGTCATGGAATTCTTCTACAATGCCATGGTTTTTCGTGGAACTCCTCACTTTGACACACACATTCAATCAAAAGTAGGAGGGATTGTATTCGATTTCACCGAAAATCACTTCGCAAGATGTTTCGATCTACCGAAGCAAGGGCTGACCGATCTTAATGTACCGGCTGAACTAAAAGTCGAGATCTCCTTAGCCTTTGCCCAGTAAAATCAACCAGTTGATGACCACGGTGCCAAGTCACTGTTGAAATCTGAATACCAGCTTCTCAACGACGTGATCGGTCGAGGCATCCTAGGAAGAGATGTGACTAACACTTATTGTACCGTTGCTTTCAACATCATGGCCGCGATAACCACGGGTACACCGGTCAACTGGTCAAGGGTGTTGTTCGACGTCCTAATCTGGATGATTGGCGTTTGAACAGTCGGTCTCGTTCCTCAACTAAGTTGTCTGCTTCTGGAGCTTGGGTTTCCAACATGTCCGGGCGAAGGGTTGAACCAAGCCCAGGTACTCACCAAGGAAGTCACCGACTCATTTTATGAGCGGTTTGAAAAGGCTTGGAAGAGGAGGAACCGCCACATCAACTCCAACGGTCACGCCAACTCCAGCGGATATTAAGTCACTCCTTCTTACAACCGGTCATTTTGCTGTACGCACCGGTTGTATCTTTGTTCAACTTCCTTTATGGTCATTTCGGCACGGTTTATGTTATCTTCGGTTTCAATCGGTTACTTTTCTTATAACATCCGTCATTAATGAAAAGTAACGTTCTATTAATTAAGTAACTCCCAACTACATGAGTAATTACTATCCAACTAGCTTGGTTACTTTTCAACTAGATTCTTACCTCGAGCTCCGTAACCGGTCAAAAGTAACCTCTTCCCAATACGTTTTGAAAACATAAATATTCTCTTCATTAATAAGACAAAACTGATCTTCAATATTAAATGCTAATATTTTCCCTCCAAAACCGGATCTATATAAGGAGTCACCCTCTAATCAACCTAACACATCTCAAAAACAAAATTTCTTGAACTCTCTCTCTTAGCAAAGTTTGAATCATGTCGAGCCGAACTCTAGGCAACTTTGTGAGCATCGATTTCGATTCCTGTATGGAACATTAGGATCTAGAAACCAAGGAGGTCATGTTTGAATCTCTCATTGACACCGGTCTTCGCACCTTTCTCGAAGAATCCGGACCCATACTCCTTGAGGATGTCAAGACCTTCTTCGGAAGTGCTTGTATAAGAGGAAACTACATTGTTTCCACAGTAAGAGATCACACTTTCTGGCTGGATGAAGCCGAGTTTGCTCAAATGTTCAACCTACCCACAGAAGGGTTTTCCGACTTCCCAACCCGGGTGGGAAGTGCAGCAACCGACTACTCAGAATTCTTCTCCGGAACTGATGTACCGGTAGAGAACTACGGGCTGAAAACCCGCCTTGCCCACCACATCCAACTCCTCTATGAGATTGTTAACCGATCTATCATCTGTCAATCCCCTAATCAACGCTACTCGAAAAGAATATTTGACATGATGACCTACATTGTTAGCAATACGCCTATCAATTGGTCATCGGTCATCTTCCAAAATCTGAAAACCATGGTGCTGACCAAGAAAGGTCTCGGTTATGCTCCTCACATCAGTCGGCTCATTCTCAAGTACCGTCCAGAATTTGGACCGGGCACACCGGCATCTCCTTCGAACATTCTTGATATGGATGGGGTGGAAGAAAAGCTTTCTAGGGTAGTTATTACTTAAGTTGTATCTTTCTCTCTTATGTATGTCTATTTTTACACCGATCTACTTTTCGGTTTCTATCCTATACTCTTCCTTCAATAAAAATCTATTTCAGTTTAATAACCGGGTCAAAAGTTGCAAAATCTGAACATCCATCTAACTAACCGGTCAATATCAATAAATCACTTTGTCTTCATTGAAAAATCCGGTTAAAGTCATAAACCGCATCTTCGCGGTTAATAAATCACATCTCTTCATAAACGGTTTTAAAAAGAACCGCTTGTTCAAAGGTTAAAGCAAAAGTCCACTCGAAATCTTTGGAGGGAAATTTCCCGCCCAAAAACTCCCGCTCCAATATCCCGCCTTTGGTTTCCCGCTTTAAATAGCCGCCAATATTTTGCCGCCAATATTTTGCCGCCTTTTAATTGTCGCCTTTTTATTTGCCGCCCATTGCTTGCCGCCCATTGTTTGCCGCCCAATACACTTGGAGGGAAAATTCTCGCCTAAAGGTGATGGGACGGTTCGCGACGGTTGGAATTCCAAATCGCACCTATAAATGGGGTCCTTAGTCATTTTATTTCATTCTTACGCGATTCGACTTTCTCTCTCTAGCTCTTAAACTCTCTCAAAGCCGTTTTCTCTTGCTCTCTCGATTCAATCATCAACAATGGGTCGCGACTCTGCACTATTCAAACATATAGTCCAGGTCGACTTTGAAGAAATCCGAGAAAACGGTTCGGCTCCGGCAAAGCGAGTTTTATCCCAGATTTCCGAATCCGGCCTCGAATACTTCCTAGGTGGTCCTTTTGTTCTATACAAGGAAGCGGTTGAGGAATTCTTTAAAACCGCATCTCTCACCGGCAGAACAATAACCGCAACCGTCAGCGGTCAGCAGTTCGACCTAACCGAAGAGTCGGTTGCTGAAATTCTACACCTACCAACAGATGGACGCAACATTTTGACGGATCTAGATCGAGAAACCTTCGAGGCGGCTTGCCAGGTTCTCTCGGCAACCGCGGCTCCTATAGAAGTCTCCGGAAAGAAATCATCACTTCGACCGGAATATATACCGCTATGTGACATTTTCACCAAATCGGTCCAGGCGAGAGGGGAAATTTTGACAATCTCACCAAGGCAAAAATCGAGATGCTTGCCGGTTTACTAAACGGCATAAATATTAACTGGGCGAAGGAGATTTTCAACAAGCTAAAGGAAATGGTGATAACGGATTCCACCCGGTCATGGGGATACGCCATCCCACTCGGGAAAATTATGCTCCACTACAATATCAACACCGGTCCGGGTGTTCTTCTTCCTTCAAGCAAAATCATAAGGTCTCGCCAATTCGAGGAAAGGAATAGCACCAGGAAGGTCTCTAAAGATGGCCGAAAGAAGATAGGTGCTAAAATGGCAACTCCGGTAAAAGAGAAATCCGGAAGTAAGAAACCGATAGAATTCGCAGATCCGCCATCCGAAACGCAAAATGAGGACGATTCGGCTTCGAGCTCTAACCGAACCTCCTCACAGAATACCGAAGAAAATGAGTCCGGTAAAGGACAAGGAACGATGGACGAGGAACAATCGGTCAGTCTTGAAAACGCCGATACCGGTGCAGAGGGCACTAAGGAGGAAAATGTTCACACTAATGACAAAACCTAGAAGATGGCCGAGAAAATCGTGCGCAGAATCATGGAGGAAATCTATCAGCAAGCCCAGGAGGTATCCGACGTATTCTTACGGTGGTTCCAGTACCGGAATGAAATATTCTACAAACAAATGCTACCGGGCCTCACCGCTGGACAGAAATTCGAAAGGTTGATGGAGATGGAGGAGGAAGTCATCAACCTAACAAAAGCTAAGGATCCAAACGAAGCCTTGAGCCGACACGCAATAGTGAAATCGTGTGCTCGGTTACAAAAGCTAGCCGAACATATTCAACGCCTAACAGAAAAGTATATTCCGGGAACACCGAATTCTCAACTACAACTCTTGGTGTTAGAGTTACTTGCGGTCAAGAAAGGAGAGTTCATCGACGAAGTGGCGCGGCTTGAAGCGGTGCCCGAACAACAAAATACAAAGCACTCTCCGCCTCATGAGAACGTTGACGGTCAGAACCAAATAGATACAGAAACAGCTTCTCCTCTAGCGGATCAGACGATCAACATAACCGACGATAGGGCAGAGCCTCCTCTCACCGACAATCTTGAATCTGCTCAAGTCCGGAATTCAGAACCGGCTGTAACAGAAAAAAAGGTCAAGACTCTCATTGAGGAGTTTGTCAACGACGCGGTTAAGCCATGGAAGAGGAAAATTAAGAAAGTCGCGGTTCAAGTAATCAAGTTGGCCGAGACAACAAGGGATGATCTTGGCAAGGTGAACGAGCGGATCACGTCGGTCGAAACCAACTACGGTGAAGCCGATGTTCTGTACGGCGCTCATCTTAAGCGAACCATAGCCTTGGAGGATACGACTTCGAAGCTGGTGGATGACTTCGAGTCGGTCAGCCAAAGGGTAGCAGAGATGGAACGGTCTCAAAAAGAGACCACGCAACGGCTGACAAAGGTCGATGAGGACCTGGGGCGGTCAAGTACCCAAGCCGGTTCTACACTCGACAGGGTCATAAGTCTTGAAGAGAAGAATGCAACCCTTGAGGAAAGGAACACTAAGCTTGAAGCCGACCTCAAGGCGGTCACCGAGCAGGTGACTGAGTTAATAAAGACCAAGTTGGTTGCCGATAAAGCGATTGAGGAGGCAAACGCTCAGGCGGCTAAGAAACTTCAGGATGCGCTGGATGAGCAGAACCGGACACAGAAGGGGGAGGCATGGTTTGAGGCGAACTTCGCCGAACATATACGACATTTAACGGCCAAAAATCCGGAACTCGCAAAAACCATGGCGGCCAAACAAGCCGAAGAGGCCAACCGGTTAAAGGCTCAGCAAGACACATACCACAATTTTGAGAAAGCTCACAAAAAGACACAGGTGGCTCCCTCCTCTTCAGTTCCGGCGACACGAAAAAGGAAAACGCCTTCAAAGAAGGCTCAAGTCACCAAGATGCTGGATAGAATCACCGAGACGGTTGTTGACCCTCCACTCAACCCGGCTTTGCACACCAAGGATGACTTCGAAGAAGATCTCCAGCCGCAACTCACAAGACAGCGGATTTTCGATGTGGTTCCAATCAGATCGGTCGGTCAACCGATCCCTTCTCATACGGATACCTCAGGAGCTGGGGGTTCTTTTTCAAGGCCGGCTAAACCGGCAAAGGGACAAACAACAGATGATCTGATGGATGAATTCCTGCCGTCCAAATTGATGAAATAGGGGCTCTCTTTTCTAACTTTACTTATGTTTATTTCGGTTTCTACATATATATTATTTTGCCCTTCTGCGGTTATCTTTACTTATATATATAAAGTTATTTTTGGGAACCGGCCTATATTTACATTCCGACTTGATTTTGAATATTTTAATTAAAATAATCAAAAAGGGAGAAATTGATAAGATAAAATATAAAATTTTCAAAATTTTTCTCAAAGTTTTTCAATACTTTTCGAAAAATTCTCCCAAGTTAATTTCCAAAAATCCGGCCAAACTAACTATTAAAAACAAGACCGGCCTATATTTGCAATCTTACAGGATTTTGAATATTTTAAATAAAATAATCAAAAAGGGAGAAATTGTTAGATAAAATTAGATCGGTTAAATAAAACTTAACAGAAACAAAACTCATGTGCAGGAACAGGCAAAGGACCGAACCAGTCAAATTATGAAACCGGTTAAGAAACGAAACCGGACAAGGAACTCAATAGGCCAAGTAACTCAACCGATCAAATTATCAACCCGACCAAAAACCTGACCGAACAAGAAAGACAAGATCGGTCAAAACAGAAGGACGAAAACACTAGACAGTCGGTCATTAAGAAGCCAATGAATAACCGGAAGTCATCCGGTTAACACACATAACCGACCAGCATAAAAAGATACTTCGGGTATCTGTTGAGAATGATACCAAAGGAACAGACTGAACATTGCCATATTCATACAAGTCTGAGGAAAGTCTACAGGCTACAGAAAACCGTCCTACAAGATCTTTCCACTTCAGGAAAAATCAGAAAGGCAATCTTCCAAGTACAGACAACTGTCTAACCGACAGTTACCACATTGAGTAAAAGACAAACCTAGCCGGTTTGACCTACATACTGGAAGACTAGACCGTCAGGTCTGAAAAGTTGACCGCCGGGTGTGAATCACTGAACCTCTGCTCAACCAATCAAATTCAAGGAAATGAAATGTGACCGTTGGCACATTTCACCTATAAAAGGAGGAGCTGAAGAGGAGTAAATGCGGGACACGATGGACAATTAATTTACAAGTGATAAGTTTGTGTTCTATCTCTAGAAAGCTTAAGTGCTAAGTTGAAGTGTGTATTTACAATTCCGGTTAAAATTGTACGAGTGTTATCGAGCAGGAAATAAGTCTCGATCGGATTGTGTTTGTATTTCTTAGTGAATATCCTTCTCGCGGTTTCGAGAGGAAGGGGTGACGTAGGAGCTTTATCTCCGAACATCCATAAAATCTGTTTTGTTACATGCTTTCTGCTTATTTTACTTTATTACCGATCTGCACTAACCGCCTTGACCGACTCTACATTACCTAAACCGAATTACTGAATTACAAAACCGACCCAACAATCTCCAAACCTATCCTACCCAAATCCGGTTTTGCCTATCCTGTATGTGTGCTGCTTCAACCTGAAACAAACCACTTCCGCGCTTGAACTTGGTTCAAGGGTTTGTGACAGTTTGTGTAGTATTAAAACCCTGGTGTTAATCTCTAACCGGATTAATCACCACCTTTGAGTGAGACGCGCTAACCGGTCCAACCCCGGTCCTCCAGCCGCGACCTAGATCCTAACACATCCTTAGTGAATTGTTCAGCGGTTTTGATCGGTGCAGGAGCAACTGGTTCTATATATGTGACTAAGGCCTTAGTGGCGGTTGAGGCTGATGTTTCATCTTCGATCCTAGATCTCATTTCAAACTCATATACCTTCAGATCTTCGAATACATTGTTTGATTCTCTCATCACCATCGTCTTTATATCCCACGCACTCGGAAGATATCTTAAAGCTTTGATGATAGTTTCCTTGTTATCATAATTCTTTCCAAGAGTTGATAGCTCGTTTATCACATTTGTAAACCGGTCACTATACTCCCTCATTGTTTCTCTTGGCTTCATTTTGAGGTTTTCAAACTTCTGGGTAGCCACCATTATCTTGTTTTCCCTGGTTCTTTCATCTCCCTCATGAAGTTGAATCACCGTTTCTCATACTTCCTTTGAAGTTTTGCAATCTCTTACCTTATAGAAGGTGTTTCTGTCCAAACCTTTGAAGATATGGCTTCTAGCGTGGTTATCCAGATTGGCTCTCCTCCTATCCTCAGCTGTCCAATCCTTTCTATTTTTATCAATTATTATCGGTCCTTCAAACAGAATGAGCGGCATCTCATCATCCATAGTGATTAGGTGCAAGTGCATGCATATCTTCCAGTTGGCGAAATCATCACCTTCTAGCATTGGAAGCTTCTCGAAAGTCATGCTTGCTTGCTTCGGGTTGTTTGAGTATTGAAATTAACTGCTCTAATACCAATTGTTAGGATCTAGGTCGCGGCTGGCGGACCGGGGTCTGACTGGTTAGCTTTTTCTGACAACGCTGAACGGTTGATGTTTAATCCGGTTAGAGATTAACACCGGGTTTCAATACTACACAAACTATCACAAACCCTTGAACCGAGTTCAAGTGCAGAAGTGGTTTGTTTCATGTTGAAGCAACACACACAAGATGAATAAAGATAGAATCTGGATAATATCGGTTTGGAAATTAGGAGGTCGGTTTAAAGTTTAGTGAATCGGTTAGAATGATGTAAGTCGGTTAGTATGAGTCGGTTAGAGCGTAGAGCCGACAGAAAGTAAAGAACAAGACATAGGTTTTTATGAATGTTGGGAGATAAAACTCCTACGTCACCCTTTTTTCTCAAAACCATGAGAAGGATATTCACTAAGGAATACACAAACACAATACCCGATTGAGACTTATTTGCTGCTCGATAAACACTCGTACAATTCTCACAGAAATTGTAATCTCACTTCAAATTCACACTTAAGCTTTTTAATCTTAGAGAGATAAACACAACTTGTAACTTGGGTTGTTGGAACACTTAATTGTTGTCTCTTGTGACTGCATTTACTCTTCTTCAGCTCCTTCTTTTATAGGTGAAATGTGCCAACGGTCACATTTCTTCAACGGATACCTTCAGGGTAATCCTTGAATCTAATTGGTTGAGTAGAGGTTCAGTGTTGCAGAACTGGCGGTTTGAGCTTCCAAGGCATAGGTCAAACCGGCTAGGTTTGTCTTTTACTTAATATAGCAACTGTCGGTTGGACAGTTGCCTGCACCTGGAAGGTTGCGCCTCTGATTTATCTTAGAGTAAAAAGATCTCTTCAGACAATCTTCTACAGCCTGCAGAGTATCATCGGACTTGTATGGATATGGCAATGTCACAGTCTGTTCCTTTGGTATCATCTTCCGCAGATACTCAAAGTATCTGTTTGCACCGATTTGTAAGATGTACTTAGTTTGATATTCTTGCTTCTTTCTCTAAGTAGTCTCTTCATCGGTTTTCCGGTTGGATGAATTTCGGTTTAGGATGTCTACCAGTTGTTCATAGCTTCAGGTTAACCGGATAGCTTTCCGGTTTTGGATACATCCTTTGCTTCTTCTTCTAACCGGTTAGATTCTTTGATCGGTTGGATTCTTGACCGGTCAAATTCTTGACCGTTCAATGTTCTTGACCGTTTCTGCACAGGAAATTTGTTTTTGTTAAGTTCTTATTTTAACCGGTCTAATTTATCTAACATATTATTATATTATATAATATGAAAAGAGAAATAAATAATATATTATCTTATAATATAGAGATATAAAAAGTTATATAATATAAAGAGAAAAAGTTAATTTAGTGTAAGAAAATAAATAAATAATAATATATATTATAAGATAAAATATATATTTTATAATAATATATTATAAAAAATACCTTTTACATATCTCTAGAAGATATGACAAAGCCTGAGTCCACCTCAACTGCTCTTCTTGTGAAAGACTTTTGGACCCAAAGTTGGGTGATCAATTGGTGAACGCCTTCATTTTTGTCTTGTGACTTTCTAATAGATGTAAATGGCTTTAATTTGTGTCTCAATTGTGACTTTCCAATAGTTGTATACACCGAATAAATGTTTGTTCCATAAAAAAAATCACAAATAATAAAATATTTGATAGTTCGAATCTAAAATAATTCCACTCAAAGTTCGAGTCTTAAATAGCTCAACTCAAAGTTCGAATCTTATTTAGTGTAAACACCCAAATTTGAATCTAAATATTATTCGGGCCAACCAAAACAATAGGAAACAATAATAAAGAAACCAAAATGAATCAAATTTTAGTAGTCAAAACATAATTGAAGACCCTTTTATGCTTAAAATAAATCAGAACAAAAATTCAACATTTTAAAAGTTTTTAATTATTTTTCTAAGAGGACAAGAGCATTGAAGTTTAGTTTTATTCAAACCCTTATTATCGATTATATATAGATATAGAAATAGAAACAGATCCAATTATACATTTGTGAAGTGAGAACTGAGAAGTGAATCTCTCTACCGGCCGGGAAAGAAGATGTCGTCGCCGTCAGCTTCTGAAATTGTTGCGAAACTGAACCTGAAACCCCATCCAGAAGGTGGTTTTTACTCTGAGACCTTCAGGGATGCTTCCGTAGTCCTCTCTAAATCTATCCTTCCCTCCCGATGTAAGCTTTCTTCTTTCATTTCTCCTTCCCTCCCGATGGCGTTCAATTGAATTTCTCCATGTATTTATACTCATTATTATTTCTTGGATCTGGGTCTTTCCTTTGTTCTATATTACTGCACACATTTGATTTGATTTTTCATTCTACCTTATAAGTGAAATCACATCAAATCTAGACTCCTTATAAGTTTGAGACTAATGGGTTATAGTTACATCTTAGTGCTTATACCCATGTTGCTTGCCTAATCTGTATATGGTCTATAATTGGATAAAAAAAAATGTTGTGTTTCACTGAGAAATCATCAATATTTATTGAAGAACAAAAAGAACAGCTGCACTAGATATGTTTTTTTTTTGTTACTGATTATTAGAGGTGACCTGCATCTTTTGAAGAGATTCTTTTTTTGCATTTGATGAACTGTTGTTTTCTTGATCTTGGGGTTTCATTTGGGAGTGAAGACTAGATCCTTAGGTTTGAGATATTGCAGGGTATTGGTTGTACTTATTCATGTAGATATGATGAAATCTTTGTGTTGTCTGCAATTTTAATGAAATTTAAAAAAAAAAATTTAAGTTGTGTTTTTTCTGTTGAGAATTGAGATCTTGATTTCTCAATGTGCAATTTTTCAACCTGCGGTTTTAAAATGGGTATTCTATATCCCATTTGTATAAAGAGTGATTTTACTGAGAAATCATCAATTTATTGAAGAACTTCTACACTAGATATGGTTTCTTATGAGAATGATACTAGACATGTTATGAACCAACAGCTTGAAACAGTGGTTGCCTAAACAGATTTGGATGAATTTGCACTTTTTGGGTGAAATATTTTGTCCATATTGTTAATTCTTATTTTTATTTGTAGACAAGGTTGATCGCCCTATAAGCACATCCATCTATTTCTTAGTTCCTTCTGGAAGCTTTTCACATCTTCATCGTATTCCATCTGCCGAAACTTGGCATTTCTACATGGGAGAACCTCTTATGGTAAGAAAACAAATAACCTTTGCCTTACCCTTGTTGAATTGTGAAACATTTTTCGGATCCATCAAGGGTTTCCCCTTTTTACCATATCCGAAAGGAGGTCCTTAGAGAAAGGAGGTCCTTAGAGATTGGATGGATGTTCCACATTTCGAAGTGACTTTCAATGATTTAGAGGAACAAGAGATATATGTTTAGGATTAGGTTGGGAACTTTAACATGCTAATCTCAATGGAAATCCCACCTACCAGTGACCATGATATTCATATTATTTTTGACAAAGGGCTTAACATTATTTTGGTAATGCCCTTGAAAATGAATCATTCGCTGAGAGGTTGATTCTAGCTACTATTGGATTTGATTAAATGGGTTTGTGTTATTAATGTCCGGGTATCTGACGAGACTCGAGAGTCATTTGGTTTCGATGTTAAATGGGTTCTTGATTAGGGTTTTTGTGTGATTTTTTTTCTTTTTTATATTTGAATGAATTCTTCTTTTAAAAGCATATTTGTTTTTAGGTTGTGGAATTGAATGAAGAAGATGGAAGCTTGAAGCTGACATGCTTAGGTTCAAATCCTCTCATAGACAATCAACAACTTCAATATACAGTTCCACCAAATGTCTGGTTTGGTTGTTTCCCATTGCTGGATTTCAACCTCTCAGATGACAATAAGTTAGTTGTCAAAAATCCACCAAGAGGGAATGATGATGATGATAGCCATTTCTCTTTGGTAGGCTGCACTTGTGCACCCGCCTTTCAATTTGACGATTTTGAGATGGCTAAACGTTCATACCTCGTTTCTCATTTCCCACAACACGAATCACTAATCGGTTTTCTCACTTTGGATGATTGAATGAGATTGATGAGATGGATGTTTCATGTTTGTATTTACATTAGTATCATGTTGTTATAATCTGACAATTTTATCTATCTTTTCCTTTACCAATAATAATAAAATGCCAAGCTTTTCAGACTCATTTTTCATGTAGTTTCATATAGACTTGAAGGGAAACTAGATAATTATGATACAAATTTCATGAATAATGAAGGAGTGAGTAGTAGAAAATTCCTCTTCTTCTCGATGTTGGTAAATGTGAATCATGACATGATATATAAGAAGATTAAATGGTTGTTCAAATTTTTTATATATAAGAAGATTAAATGGTTGTTCAAATTTATTTGTCCAAATGTCTATCGAACGATAACCAATCTTGAAAGTCTAAGTTTCAACATTTCAAACCATGAAAGCAAGCCTACCTAAGTAAAATAATGCAAAATGTTAGTAGAGCATATGTAGAAATGACAACAGGTATTTTACTTGCCGGGTAGTGAAATACACATCCTCGAATCCGATTTTTAATTTATTACTCGATTCTAAGGGATATTTCAATTTGTATCACATCCCAACGAGTACCCCATTACTCGATTAAAATATAAATTTAAATTTATTATTTTTTAAATATACTAAATATTAAAAACAGAAATGAAAAATATTACTTATTTGCATTGTATAATTATGTTGGTGTAAAAGTTAAAAAAATATAATAACTTTGTTGTTATTACATATTGAAGATTAAAAAAAATATATATATTGAGAATATTGAAAGATTGTTTAACTTGAATATAAATTAAAATAATGTTGTAGTGGAATGTGAGTATAGGTAAGATAAATAATATATTTATTATAAATTTATAAGGATGTGAAATTTAAAAAATCATTTTAAATTTTAAAAATATATATATTTTAATATTAATATTTAACACGTTCAGATGCTCATTGTCATCCCTAAAAAAGGTACGTGAAATTATGCTACTTGTAGTTAGAATTGTTATTTAGAGATCTCTTACAGGTATGTGAAAAAACTGTATGTGAAATTATGCTACTTGTAGTTAGAATTGTTATTTAGAGATCTCTTACTTCAATTCACTGATCTGTCATGTCTAATAAGAGCTCAATAAGCAATTCTAGAGGGATTGAGGGAAGGGAATTATCCAAGTCATCGAGCTCAATGAACATGATTATAACTTCTCCCATTGAAACTCACCAAATAAACACTGAACACAAAACTTCCCTATAAGAGGAGCATGTCTTTGTAGGAGAATCTTAACGCGGCACTTTTAATATAACCAATATAAATATAACTATAAACATTTTAATATTTAGTCAACATTGGTAAGAAAGTAGTTTTAGTTTAAGAATAAAGAAGACCCACAAAAAAAGTGCCTTAAAATACATTGAATCAAATACAAAAAAAAAAATAAAATGTCTAAAGGTTGCTTTCTCAATAGCCCTTGTTATTACTAAATATGAAAACCTCTCCACAAATGGAGCTCAAATTTTAACTTTGCAAAGCTACCTTTTCGCCTCGAACCTTCTCATACTTCACCACAAACTTCTCGAAAAACCTCTTCTCGCTAATTCTCATCGCATACAACAAACTAATATCTTTCTTAATGACATCTTTCGATATTAATACCCTCAAAACCGACCACCTTGGAAGAATCCTCTTCTCGAAACTATGCAACAGTACAAGAGGCTGCTTGAGAATGCAAGGAAACGTACATTTCATCTCATTCAACAAGAAATTCATCATCTTGTTGATTTTCTTCTCCGATATCAGCATACAAGAAGGAAGCACTTTGAAAAGGGTGATGAGGTTCTCTTCAGACAAACCAAAACTAGAATAAACATCTTTCTTCCTTTCCCACACAGAATCGCTTATGGATGACAAAACCCGAGTGGCTAAAATGAAAGTGTTTGTCTTCGGACTAATACCCAAATCAGAAACTCTAACCACCACTTTTGTAAGTCTACCGTTACTATTCAAAAGAGTGTTCATGTGAATATAGAACAGTTTATCAACTATCGATCTAGGAACACCATGATTTGTCAAGATAGTTATGTTCCCTTCTAGAACTTTCTCAAGGTTATAACCCAACAAACGATGACACGATTTTATCGCTTTAAGGACTCTAGATTCGGATCCAACCACTCTCCTAATGACCTCAACAGACGGCATCAACTGATTCTCAAGGCTTCTTGTTAAGATAGTAGGCTCTGCAAGAACTAATCTACTGATATCTTCAGAAGACAAACCAATTGAAATTAGGTAATCCAATTTAGGTTTCAAGTATTTCCCTGGCTTGTATGTCAATAGAACAGGATACTTCATTATAATAGTAGAAATCTGATTATCACTGAAACAATAAGCCCTGAAGAGTTCAACAACTTGCAGGATATCAACGAAAAGAATTCGTGGTCTTAAGCTGATAACTTTCTCGAGATTTAAGTGAGAAATCCCTAGGGAAGAAAGTAATTCTATATTCGGCTTAAGGGTATTCTCTAAATCGGCTTGAAGAATGCCGGGATGATCAGTAATTAGATTTTTAATGTGCGTATGAGTTAATCCATGGGATTTAAAGAGGTTCATGAGTGGGGGATGTTCATCGGATAAATGGGTGGAGTTTACGCATGAAGACGAAAACAAATAGACATGATTCGTAGTTGAAGCGGAAATAGGTTTGAGGAAATGATGCAACCTCTTGCTAACTAAATGAAACATCGCCGCCATTTTAAAATCTAGTTCATATGCATAAACCCGAAAAATAGGAGGGAGATGCTAACCAGATTTGAAGACTGAACTGAAGAAAGCAAGCGTCTTTAGTTCTAAAGATACACAATTCGCAAGTTCATCGCCGGATGCCAAATGAATGAAACCCTAGAAACATTAGGGCAGAAGGATTTTCTCCATCCAGGAAATGAGAAAGATAAAAAGGGGAAATTTGAGGAAATGACCCTCAGATGGGCCTAGTTACAGATAGTTATGGTTGGTGCGAGCCCATAATTTTAATAGCGCTGGTAATTTTAATAGCGTTGGTGACCTTTTTTTCTAACGAAAATGTCCCTATTGCGTCACACATCCTCAGATTGCGTGACACAATTTTTTATTTTTTTATTTTTTAAAAAATTTTAATTATGAAATTTTTTAGACGAAAATGCCCCAGTTGCGTCACGCAACCCCGTTGCGTCACGCAATCGCGTCACGCAACCCCGTTGCGTCACGCAATCGCGTCACGCAACCCCGTTGCGTCACGCAACCCCAGTCACGCAACTCCAGTTGCGTCACGCAACCCCAGTCACGCAACTCCAGTTGCGTCACGCAACCCCAGTTGCGTCACGCAACCGCGAGACGAAAAAAAAAATTGAAAAAATTAAAAAAATTAAAAATTAAAAATAAAAAAAATCGGTTGCGTTACGCAACTCCAGTTGCGTTACGCAAGGGTATAATTGTCATTAAAAAAAAAGGTCACCAGCGCTATTAAAATTATGAGCCCGCACAATCCGTAATTAGGCTCATCTGGAGGATCATCTCCTCAAATTTCCCGATAAAAAGAATTAAGTTTTTAAATTAGCCCTCGAACTATTTGTCAATATTGAAATTTACTCCTAAACTATTGTTTTCCAACTATTAAACAGTTTCTTGTTCGCTGGGCAAAGAAAGAGTTTCCCATTCCCGTTTTCCTCCATATTTGAGTGTGCTCAATCTCTCTCTCTATCTCTCTCACAGACGTCTTTCGATATGAGCCGAGGAAGTGGAGCGGGCTACGATCGCCACATCACGATCTTCTCACCTGAAGGTCGCCTTTTTCAAGTTGGTAAGCAGCTCCGTTTTCTCCCTATATTCTCCATTCAATTGCTATTCCTTTCAGTCCTTTCATTTCTCATTTGATTTATCATTTTCCAGAATATGCTTTCAAGGCGGTGAAATCGTCCGGAATAACCTCGATTGGTGTTCGCGGAAAAGATTCGGTCTGCGTTGTCACTCAGAAGAAAGTTCCGGTTAGTGCAGTAAATTTATTAGATGTCTTTCTCAGTTTCCAAATCTAGGGTTTTCTTTTGGTTAACCGGAACTTTTGCAGGACAAGCTTCTGGATCAGACAAGTGTCTCTCATCTCTTTCCCATTACTAAGTGCCTTGGACTGCTGGCCACGGGAATGACAGGTTATTATTTTCTCAGTTTCGCCTAGTCTTTCATGCAATTGAATCATGTAGGATATGGGTTTGAACCTATTGATTTATGTAGAAATAGAAATAGGGTTTATTAACCCACTAAGTAGCTCAATTGGCTAGAGTGGTTAAGAGACTAATTATCACGGTTCGATTCTCACTTGAACGCCTTAAATGAGAGTGAAAGTCATGGCTATGGGCTATCATGCTAGCTTCCTACATTTGAAATATGAAAAAATGATTTATTGGCTCTAGAGAATGATGTTCTCATACTGTGTTGCAAAAGGTTAAGGCCTGATCATTGAGGGTTAGTTTGGTGTAATTATACTTAATGCCCTACAAATTTGTATTTCTTTTCAAAGTGTAATTCATCAGAATCTACCCTAAACACAAAGATCATGTTTATTTCAAAATTAAGTACAACCAATTACAGCTCATGATCACTCTACAAGTAAGAATTCAAAAGAAAAATGAAGGGGAGCAAAGGAAATCTAACACGCTAAACAAAAACCATTCACTCAAAGATAAAACTGTCATAAACAGTAACCATAAATGCAAACAGAATAAAAGACAAAAGTAGTTCATCAGGCACAAATGAGAATGTAAAGTCATCAAAATCTCAATCTAATCACCTGTTTTCATTGATTGGTTCTTTTGCCTCTACGAGGTGTATAGTTCACATTTCATTTATTGGCCCCATTTGGGATTACTTTTTGAATTTGTTTCTCTGTCTGCCTCCGGATTTAGAAACAAAATAAAATATTGAATGTCTTTTAACTAATTTTAGTCTCCAAATGTTTATGTACATAGATGCATGCAGATTCAGAAACATAAATAAAGTGTTTGCAAATGGTGGCTGTCTGTGATGTAGCCTTGATTTTGTAAGATTTTTTTTAATGATTTTTGTTCTGTAATACCAGCTGATGCCAGGTCATTGGTACAACAAGCACGAAATCAAGCTGCTGAGTTTCGTTTCAAGTATGGATATGAGATGCCTGTAGATGTCTTGGCTAGATGGTAATAAAATTAGTGTTTTTTTCTCATTAATTGTAGCATTGGTTTGTCTTTCCAACTTGCATTCACTTCAGAGGAAGGCATATACTATGTGGTTCATTATTGTCTTCTAAGATAAAAATTAGGAGAGAAGCTCATTTCAAGTGCTCGTTTTTCATAAATCATTTACACAATTGTTTCTGCTCCTTAATTCCAATCATTGTCCTCAGAGCTTTTATCCTCTTTCTAACTGAGGTGTAACTTAGTTATTTTTACAAGTTCATGAAGCAAATCGAGGTTTAGATGCAAGTTCAAAAAACAAATTAAGCTTCTTTTAAAAATATGAAAACCTATTTTGATAAGAAATTTCTTTCAGGATTGCAGACAAGTCACAAGTTTATACTCAACATGCTTATATGAGACCTCTTGGAGTAGGCATGCCCCTGGTCCTTTCCAAATATCAGTTTTATGTATCCAAATGAGAAGTGGAATTTCATTGCTTTCCTAGAAATTTTGAGTTTCTCCTATTAACGGTTATACTTTCTTAATGATTATGAAGTTGCAATGGTATTGGGAGTTGATGATGAAAAGGGCCCCCAACTCTTCAAGTGTGATCCTGCTGGTCATTTTTTTGGTCACAAGGTATCTTAACCTTCGCTTCTTTTCTTTCTTCATTGTCAAATTCATTTTTTTTAATTCTAGTAATTTTCCAAGATGGGTGGAAGGGACATATCATTTCCCAAAGATTTGTTGGCATTGGCTTCACTAGAAAAACCAATTCATTTAGTTTTCTTATATGAGTGTGGATTAGGATGTGATTCCGTCAGATATAGCTCTTCTGGGCGGAGGCAGTATCTGATTGGGCTTGGCAAGGGCTCTAAAATTTGTGTTACAGATATCTACAAACTTCCCAAGTTACATATTTTTTAAAAATAATAATAAAATAGAATAGTAGCAAGTTTATATGAAACATGGGGTTTTACAGCTATGAAACCCTTTTCAGGCCACAAGTGCTGGGCTGAAAGAACAAGAAGCTATTAATTTCTTAGAGAAGAAACTAAAGAATGGCCCTGCTTACTCCTATGAAGAAACTATTCAGGTATTCCAGCTTCTTCCATTTCTTGACATGGGCAACTCATCAGCTGCCAAATTGTAGCCTAGATTTCAGATTCTTCTCGTCTTTTCGTTTTCGGTTGATGAGAGTCGTATAACATTCTTAAGAATAAACTCGTCACGGTTAAACTGTAGCGCTCCCTTTTTAGTTTGAAGGGTTTATTTGATAAAACTGAATGCATAAACTCATTTTGGTTCAACTGTAGCGTCCCAAGGAAAAATTAATGCACTTTTGTAGTTTGTAAAGACGGCAAGCCATTTTTAGTGAATCTGGGTTTATTAATTTATTTTGAGAAATAGGTACATAACCATTTGATATAAAAGTGTAGTTGGTTATATGGTTAAGATCAATAACATGTAAAAACATTTTATATATAAAATGTGACTTGTTGTATAGTTGTTGCCTAGAAATTCTAATTGTGTTGGTTCAACTTAACCAATTGAAATTATTTGGAAAGAGTGATTTATCTAAACTAAACTTTTTGGTGCAAATTTATTTTTCTATTGGTAAAAGAAGTACGGTTGGAAAGCAAATAAACTTTTGATTGGAATTTGATTCACAAATTTTTACTAGAAAATATTCCAGTCTTGTGTATTTTTGGTATAAATTTGTAGCTGTTTTTTTAAGTTGTAATACAAGCTTCTTTCATTTTTTCCTTATTTGTGAAAACTCGAACCCATAAACTCTATGAACATGAGTTCTTGCATTCTATCACTATGTTACGAGTTATCTCTATTTTTCTAAACTTAGTTTTAATGTAAATTTCATCATTTCAAACAAATCTAGTTTTATTTATGATGTATGTCAAATTAAATTTGAGTTAGATGAGATCAGGGAAAAATCACTAATGTGTGATTTAATATTTATATAGACTGCTATCTCGGCCCTGCAATCCGTTTTACAGGAGGATTTCAAAGCTACTGAAATTGAGGTACTTTATTTTATTTAGGATTTCTAAAAGTTGCAGTTTTAGTTTTTCTCAATGGACCAATGCTTGATTTATGGGCAGGTAGGAGTTGTGAGCAAAGACAATCCCCATTTCAGAGTACTATCGACCGAAGAGATCGATGAACAGTTGGTCTCCATAAGCGAGCGAGACTAAAAAGGTTCAATCTACTTATTATGCTTTATTGCCCAATCAAACACTCCCTTAATGTTCTTTTTCTTCCTTTATGCTCATTGTTGTTGGCTTGTCCCTTACATTGTAGAACTAGAAGTGTGCATTTTTAGCTATTTGAATAAATGCTAAAGTTATTAGAGCCTTGTTCGGTTATGAATTATTTGGGGTTTTTTTAAATTTGTTTGGTTTGGGTTATAGATGTGTGTTATTTGGGTCAAAATATATAATAGGTATTATGCTATTTTAGTTGATGATTTAAATGATTTGATTGAAAAATAAATATAAGATTGCTATATTAATTGGGATAAATGTATTAAACTAGATTATGGATTTGGTATATTGGAACTTTATAAAAAAAAATGATGGAAAAGTTATTTTGATTGGTTTAATGATGTGAGGTTAATCAAATAAATCACTTCAAATAAGCCTTAAATATATATAAGTATGGCAATGAGCATGGTTTCCTTATTTGGGACCTAATTTTGCGACTCCCAGGAATGGCTAAGTAAAAACTGGCTCTGTCTCTGCTTCACGGAAGGGTTTCTGGTTTCGCTGCACAGAGACATTCTAGCTTGGTTCATTTTAGACTTTTTATTAGTCTATTTTTAACAAATGAAAAATCAATCTAAGAAGGCATAAACATTCATCTTCTCACATACTGATAAATTTTTTAGGTCACTTTTAACATATCATGCCCAACATGGCAACCTCACCCAAATAGCATTATACATGGGTCGTACTTGACTCAAATAGAACTTTGGTCATGCACGATCCAAAACTTTATTGTTCAATGTAAAAAACAAGTATAATAACCATTACATGTTATGCTTCTTGGATGATATTTAGGGATAATTTTCCGACAAAATTAGAATTCAAACTTCCCAAGTAAAGATGATTATCAAATTCAACAGCTGAAGTGAGAAAGGAGATACTCGTTCCATCGGGATCATCAAATCTGTCGATTATCTTCCCATCCTCTGTGACATGAATCACCATAGCCTTTTTATGTAACCCTGTAACTCTCGCAAATAACGAAGGAAATATGGCTAGGATATGTTTGGCTGTCTTAGAAGTGTGCACAAATTCATATCTAGGAGATATCAACTGGGCCAAAGAAAAATAAAATGTCACATTGAGATTTCACATACTTAATCTATTGACATTTATATAAAAATAAGTAAAAAAACCTCTAAAATAGCAATCCAAAATGAACCATCAGGGGCAAGATTGATATTATCAGGTCCACCAGGAAGGTTATCCACAAACACCTCTATTTTCCCTATCTCATTGCCTTTCAACCAATATTTGAGACACCTAAATCTAATAATCAAATCAATGAAGATTATTTTTTATTCAAATAGAGTCATAGACCCTTGAATTTATTAAATCAATAATTTTGAACTTATTAGATAAGAATCTATGCAAACCAAGACAAATTTGCTTACTTCCAAGTTTCGCAAACGACGAGAAAGTCTTCGTTTGCAGACAACGCGACACCATTTGCAAATCCAAGGCCATCTATCACTATAGAGGTCTCGTCTATTGAAGGATCATACTTTAGTAGTTGCCCGTGTGGTTTAGCTTCAAGCATATCCAAGTGCCAATTATGGAGGCTATATTTGGTACTTGCCACACTAAAGTATAAGCTACCATCCGATGCCTCGATCACATCGTCCGCAAACCTATTTTTTTGACCAATCACGTAATATATATAGATCCTACCAATTCGAAGGAGGTCGAGACAAAAAAAAGAAATATTTTGGGTTTTCTCACTTTATTTTGGTTCCATTAACTTGCGATGTTAGAACACTCACACCGTCTTCATCAAACTTAACCAAACCCTACACAAGATGTAATATCATTAAAAAAAACTTGATATAAATTAAATCATCAAAATAAACAAAATATTATGATTTATGATTCCATAATTAAAACCTTATGAACATCACATGCAATAATGCTTCCATCTCTTGTGGCAGTTATTCCAAGTAAACCATTAGTCTCAAATTTCTTCCAATTCTCCCATGAATCATCTTCTTTATTAAATTTCTTAATCCAACCATCTCTTGTTGCAGCATAAATTGTCCCTTCTTTGTCCACACATACATCTTCAGGTTGTCTCAACTCTCCGCCAACTTTCGTCAATCTCTACGTGTTCGAAAATGGGTAAAAAATTAGAACATATAAGATTCTCATTTCAATATCTTTCTCGGAATATAAACATATGTAATAAGACGTTAATTACATGCAATCGATTATTTGGAGGAAGAGGAGAAGGATGAGGTAGCTCAATTATGTTAGGTGATGATATTGGAGAAAATAATAGAATGCAAAGAATTGATCCAATTGTTACAACAAGAAGGAAGCTTGAATAAGAGTGGATAATATTATTCATTGGAAAATTGCTCTCTAGATAGTATTTGTTATCTTCTTTTAAAGAAAGTAGATAAGATCTAAATATGTAAGGATGTCAATATTTCCCTTATCCAAGTTATTTTTTAATATTGTCACGTCTAGTTTGGATAAATAAAATAAATTGTTGATTAGATGAACAATTTTGTACTCATTTGTTAAATCAAAATATTCTTAGGGAGGATGGAGGAAGGTGGGTTATTTTTTGTGTTAGTTTATTTTAATAATATTTTTTAAAGAAAGCATTGATATTTTTATTAATAATTTTGAAAGAGAATTTATAATTGAATTTGAAATATAAAATGCTTTGCTTCAAACACTACAAACATGTCATGTAAGAAAAAAACAAACAACCATTCAAAACAAATTTGAACACATATTTTAGTTTACCAATTTTGATATGCCTTCCAAATAGATTGATACAAGATAGGGTAGCTTGTTCATATTTGGGTTATTTGAATAATTTAGAGGGAAAAAAAATTATGATTGATGATAATTTTAAGGAAATAATAATTATTTTTGATAAAATAAATTAAAATGTATTAATTTAAAAAAGTTTATTGAATGGAATGATTTGATAAATTAGAAATAAATGAAATAATGTTTAATTTTGTTTGAATTATTAAAATAACCTACATCGAATAAGACTTAAAAAGATGATTTCTCTCTAATTTTTCATTATTCTTTTAGTTCTAGGAAAGATTCAAGATTTTCTTACCTCCAAATTCTAGAACAAATTCTAGAAAAGAAAGGATAGATATTAAATAAAAACTTTCTAAATCTGTATCTTTAGAGAACGCATTCCTTAATTTCATATTAATCTCTTATGTGGTGGGTTAAAATTTGAAAAATGATTGGGAAAGAAAATTTGGGTGAGAAAATAAGAGAGGGAATGACGTGGCGCAATATGACTGGCTGAAAAAATCAAATAATTTCTCTCTCTTCTCTCTTTTCTCTCATTTTCCCTTTTTGCTAACCCATGAGGTAATGTCAAATCATTCTTTCTCTCATTCTATCCTTCAAATTCCCTCTCCCTATCACTCATCTTAAAATTGTAGTTATCTAAATAGTTTAGACTAACCCTTTTTATGACAAAATCATAATAATTTTTGCAGATCCTATTGTAGGAGAGAGAAATCTTTATAAATATTTAAAATTTTGATTTTTTCTCTTTCTTATTTTTCTTTAAATTTTCCATTCTATCCTATTTTTGAATAACGAAATTATCTTGAATTTTAAGTTATTTTGAAGTTAAATCAGAACAACCCATTTAATAAAATCAATAAAATAGTTTTAATATTTTTTAAACATTAATAGATCTAGCCTAATGGTATGGTTTATGTTGAAAACATAAGATTATTATAGTACATAAGATTATTATTTACTATGAGTTCTAACTTCATCAAAAACTTATTCTTTTTATTATTTCTTTTATCTGTCAAAATTCTCGTTTTCAGACTGTGACAGCCTAATTTCGGAACGACACTGATTATACATGTACTTTCTTGTTTTTTTTTGTCATTATAACACGGTGCCTATAATGCATGCATTTATTCACTCTTTTCTAAATGGAATAAGAGAATGGACAAGCAAAAAAGTTATTTGAGGTTTCATCTCATTAATTAAAACCAAGCAATTAACATTCTCAATTATATATGAATGAGTGAACTTCGTGAAATAAAAAATAAGTAAAAAAGTAAATTGTTGTATTGAAATAATTTTGTGAACCAAACCACTTTCCATTGACATTTATGCCTTTCATTTTACTAAAGATATATATCAATTAAAATTATCTATCATGAAATATATATAAAATAAATACTAGCTAGCCTCTAGAAACCTTCAAAGACTTTACATAAAGTTGAAATTAAGTAAAATAAATAAATTGTTGTCTAAGAAATAATTTTGTAGGCCAAACCACTTTCGATTGACATATTATTGCCTTTCATTTTCATCTTACTAAATCTATATATAAATTTTCCAAGAATTCTCCTATCTTCCATTCCACTTAATTCATTTATGACAATTATTGTCATGACTAGTATAAATATTTGCTTTCTTCCATAAGATTGTATTTCAATGTAAATAGTTGGTTTTCAAAAGAAATATCTAACAAATAAAGAGAAAAATATTTATAAAGATCCAATGACGTCAAATTTCTCGGTGAGTACATTTACAATCTCATTCCTTATTGAGAAGAGTACCATTTTTTTTTTTTTGATAATTTATTACTTTTCATAACAACTATGTTAAGGGCTTAATTTTTTCAAAATCATTCTTTTTAAATAAGAGTAATTTTTATCTTTAAGACTCCTAAACGTAATCGTTCATTTTTTTTTTAGAAATTTTAATTCTTTCACCTTTATAATTTTTATTGTTAAAAGATAGCATAGTGTCTAGAAAAACAATTTTAATGTATCATCTATTAATAAGTTTCAATAGATTTATTTTTATTTTTTATTTTTTTAAGTAACAATGATTTTTTATTTAGGCGTTTTAAGTAAAATCGAACCTATATTTTTCTATTATTAACAATCTCTAATTTTGTTAATATAATTAGTATATATATAATCTAGTTACTAGTTACAATATTTAGTTAATATAGTTTTAGTAGATTTATTGTTTTCTTTCTTAAATAATTATATCTAGTTTAATTAATAACCTGATTAATATATATATTTCAGTTATAGCTTTTGGTTAGAAATAATTATAGTTATAGCTAATAGTTTATGTTGAGAGTCTGTACTTATATTTTATATATATTACTTTAATACTAAATAAAATATAAATATAATATGTCATAAAAAAAACTCGAAACCAAAGCCAACGGAGGTGTTGGTACATACTCAAGATCCTATTTTCACTAGATAAATCTCAATTTCTCCTAATTTTGTACTAAATTATCCTATTATTTCTTAAATGATAGAAAAAGAAGCAATGCTAGGCTCTCCCACAAAGAGAAATTTACAAAGATTACATAAATATTGACATAATATTATTTGATAATGTATATAAAAAAGGTTCACTTATGAAATCAATGTTACATTGCAAAAGTCTAGCGTGTGGTTCAAAACTTTGCGCATTGAGAATACGAGGATTTAAGGTTTAAGAAAGGAAAATCTTGTTACGCGCATTGAGAATACGAGGATTTAAGGTTTAAGAAAGGAAAATCTTGTTAAAATTATTCATCGTCGACCTTATTCTTCAATAATTTGTATGCTTTCAAGTGCTACAAAATTGTGAGTTGTGAATTTTATTTTCTTGCTATAGTTGGATGCATTTTATGCTTTGATTGCTAATATTCGTGTTTCTTCGATAGAATTGCATGATAAATATTTCAATTGTTCTGTGTCAGGAATATCAACTAAAAATCTCACTACAAATATTCCAAAATTGTATGATGAGACGAGGGGTATAAATTATATAAATTATTTGATTTGAAGTAAAAAAATTTATATAAATTATATATGTTTTATTATTTTATGTTTGTTTGGTTGGTGATATAAAAAAGTATTAAAAAATATAAAAATTATTTTAATCTTATATTTTTTAAACTTATTTTTAATTATTATTTTAATGTTTAATATAAGTAATTTATATTATTAATTAGATTGAATTTTTATAAAAAAATAATATATAATTATTGTATAAATATATTTTTAAAATAAAAAATATTATTATATGATTTACATTCTTTTATATATAATTCCTTATAATTTAACTTATATAATTATAAAAATAAATTTATTTATATATTATATTTAATTTTAAAATTTATGTATTATTATAAATATTTGTATATTGAATAATATTAATTATTTGTATAAAATAAAATTTAATAATAATAATAATTTTATTAAAATAAAATTTGAAATTAGAATATTATAATTATAGATTAAGTTCAGAAATAAATTATATAGATATAAGTTGTATTAATAAATAATAATAATAATATCAGTAATTTATATAATTAATTATAAATATTTTTTATTAATAATGCAATAAAATTTTATTATAAATTAATTTTATATATAATTATTATTTTTTAATTAAAATTATTATTTTTTAAAATAATAATTATATTTAATTATGTACAAAAATTATTACATTAAAATTTTGTATGCTTAAAATAATATAATTTTTTGTTTACAGACATAAAATATATATAAATTAAAAAATAAAATAAAAATAATTAATTGTGTATTTATTATTATTATTATTATTTAAATTTGAAAATAAAACATTGTTAAATTTAAATTAATATTTAGATATAATTTATTATTATTACTATATTTTAAAATATAATAAAAAAATTAAATTTTTAATAATTTTATAAATTAGAGATAAAAGAAGAATATATTAAGTTTGATAATTGCTTGGATTCTTGTAACTTGTGTAGGTATTATGTTATACCCTTTATAAGGTATAAATTATATGTAATTATTATTGTAAATATACATCAACCAAACAATCCTTTTTAGTTTACTGTAAATATAAGTATACTTTATTTTCAGGATTGTACCACCAACCAAACGTAGTAGTTGTTGCATATTTAATAATGCCAAACACGTTTTTCTCTTGTTCTTAATCATTAATAAGTTGAAAGTATTGTCCATCTAACTTTCTTTCTTGCAAGGCGAACAAAACCAAACGTAGCCTTGAAGTATTATTATTGTTGCATATTTAATAATGCCAAACATGTTTTTCTCTTGTTCTTAATCATTAATAAGTTGAAAGTATTGTCCATCAAACTTTCTTTGTTGCAAGGCGAACAAAACCTTGCTATTGGTCCTGGTATCATTTATTCCCATACTGTTCCCTTTTTCAGTTTTTCTTATATTGTATCTTAAAGTAAAAATGTAATCTTTATCCATATATATATATATATATATATATATATATATATATATATATATATATATATATCGGTAAAAGTTCCAATAGAAAGAAACATTTCGTTAATAAAAAATTTATTTTGAAAAGTTTTTAAACCTTTTCGTTGATATGAATTTTTACCGAGAGATGCATGTACATCTTTCGGTATTAACCTCTTCCCCAAAACGAAAAATAATTCTAAGTGTTGGAATAGGAAGTACCAAAAGATTTATATACATCTTTCGGTATTGACCTTTTCTAAAAAACACAAAAATAATTCTAAGTGTTGGAAGAGGCCAATACCGAAAGATGTATATACATCTTTCGGTATTGGTTTTTCCCCCAAAACACAAAAATAATTCTAAGTGTTGGAAGAGGCCAATACCGAAAGATGTATATACATCTTTCGGTATTGACTCTTCCCCCAAAATCTGTATTTAAGGTCATTACCGAGAGATTTATCTATATCTCTCGGCATTCCCATAAAAAATGAAAGATTTGGCAAATCTTTCGGTATTGACCTTCACTTCTAATTGGTTTTCACTTTCTTAGTTTGTCTAAACTCCTAAACACGAAAGAACTCATTTTACAAAACGCACTTAGAGAGAGAAATTTTCTCTGGAGATTTTTTTTCTCACATCGGGCACGACCGACACATCAACGCCGCCGGAGCTTTTGACGTCGGAATGATCTCAAATTTCTCCAGCAGGTGCGTCTCTTTCCCCCCTACAATCTGACCGAAGGAATTTCAATTTGAACGGAGGAATCAGGAGAAATCACGATTATAGTTTCTAGATCGGATATTTAGGTCGTTTTCGGCACGATCGACACAATCGGCACGATCGGCACGATCGGCACATTCGGCACGATCGGCACGAACAACACAAACGACACGGATTCTCGCCGCGACCGCGCTTCTACATCGGAAGTCGGCCGCCATCCTCCAGCACCTTCGATCGGTTGTCGTGCGCTCTCTGGAACGTGTTCTGTTGTGCAAGGAACGGTCGCGGTCATCTTCTCTTACCGTTGACCGGAGCATTTCGTCAAACCCTCTTCTGCAGAGACTTGACGTCAAATCGGCGTCGGTCGCCCTCCTCTTCTCACTTTTCGTTTACAGGTTAGTTCGGACCTCGGTCGGGACATCAAACCACACCGCGAGGCGCGGGTAGGTCTCCATTGAACTTCTTTATCGCCGTTTGAATCAAGTGTTCGGTCTGGAGAAAGCTTTCGTAGCTAGAGACCGTTCCAAAATTGCTTAAACCCTTTCTTGTTTGAGCAATTATTTTCAAGCCCTTGTTCCGGTGCGATTGGTTTCCAATCGTGCTGTTTGCGCCCACCCTTTGCTGCAGAATTCCAACCTCTGTGGCTCCTTTGAAGATTAGGCAGTTTGCGCTTGATCTTTCCAATGACTGGTACGCGCCCGTCCAGTGTAGTTACTCGGGCAAGGGCGTCCTTCAAGTCCGCCCTAATGATCCTAAGAAGGTGCTGAAGGGGCCGTCGACAAGCAGCAAGGCTAGGTCTGATAGACGAACTCGTAGGTCTCTTAACAATCCCAGGAAGCAGAAGCCAGAAATCATGGATGAAGTCCTAAACAACGGAGAAAATGCGCCTATTGATTCTATGCCAAATACAATATCGGGTATGAGTTCTTTTCCACATACTGATGAATTACATGAGAATAGTTTTATTGGGGATTCATACTGTAACAATATGCATGTTCGTAATAGAAATGATAAGATTGAATTGATAGGAAAAGACAGTACTACATATAGAAATGATAGGACTTTAATTCCAGAAAATTCTGTTGTTACTGGACTTGCTGCACAGAATGGACCGTTAGAGTCGCTGGTTGGTACCCTAGACCTGATCGGTCATTCTGTTGGGAAATTGGATTTGAAATCTTGTCTTGTTGAAATTGATGACAATCGGGTCACTTGTGCTGAAAATTCGGTCCCAATGTTGGAGATAATCTGTCAAAAAGGCTCTAAGGTAATGCAGGAAAATGACATAAATTGTACAGGTTTATTAGGTCCTATTGAAAGCTCAAAATTGGGGTCTGTTTCTGAATCGGGTGAAAACATTATGCTGAGATTTATGTCTGTTTTGAATGATCCTACTGAAGTTGGTACTGGTGTTCCTATTTAGGTAAGTATGACAGAGCTGAATAAGACTGTTGATCGAGAATTAATAGGTTCAAAGAATATTACAAGGTCGGGGTCAGTTTCAGAATCAGGAAAACATGACAGTTTGGGTAATTCAGGTGCAGAGAAAGATCAGAAAACAAATTTTACCGGTCCTGCTAGAGAGGATGCTAAACTGGGCAAAATAGATCATTTTGAAATTGCCTCTACAGGGTTGGAGATATCAGCTGCTCAGAGTCCATTAGGTCCAAAGAAGGATATAATTTCAGAGTCTTGTTCTACAATGAGAAATCTTGCAAATCTAAAAGTCTCGGGTTCCATTAATAATCAGAATGCTAAGTCTACCTGTCCTGCTAAGGATCAAATGGAAAGTCAGATATCCAAACTATGTACTAGGCTTGAAAAAGGTTAGACAGAAGACACTAAATGCGCCCAGGATTCTGAAACTGAGGCTAAAATTGCAGGATCTTCTAAACAGCCTGCACATCTAGCTGAAACTGTTAAAGGACATAGTCTAACAGAATCTGGAAACACTGAAGAAATTGGATCTGAGTTAGAGCTATTCATGGAAATAAATTCAGCTCAATTAGAAAAGCCTAATAATAAAAATCTAAAGGATGATGAACTGAACTTGATTGGTATAGCCAATGGTGAAAGCTTAGCTAGAAATTATATTGATTCGTTGATTGATGACATCATGAATGACAATCTGGGTCTAGGTATGGATCTCATGGAAGCTATAAATAAGTTGGGTCAGAATATAAGTCAGGGTATAAGAGGTGAAGAATGTATGAAATTGGAAGAATTAGCCAACGGTTTTCGCTTGGCTGGGTCTAATGAGGGGTTAGCCAACGGTTTTCGTTTGGCCGGGTCTAATATGGGGTTAGCCAACGGTTTTCTCTTGGCTGGGTCTGAAAAAGATAATTTGGTTGCAAAAAAGTTGGGTTTAACAAGGGTGGATAACATGAATATTTAAGTCATTGATCCTGAACACGCCGATCCTGGACACACTAAAATCACTCATGGCATTTGTCATATCTCTTCAAATGCCGGTCATAGCTCTTCAAATGCCGGTCCTAGCTCTTCAAACGCCGGTCATAGCTCTTCAAATACTGGTCCTAGATCTTCTAATGCCAGTCCTAGCTCTTCTAATGTCAGTCCTAGCTCTTCTAATGCCGGTCTTATCTCTTTAAATGCCGGTCCTAACATCACATATCCACCTTCTACCGGTCCTAATCGCCAAGATAATAAATCTACTAACAAAGCTATGAGCCACCGGTCGAATCAAAAGAACCAAAGCATAGATGTTGATTTGGAATCAGACGATAGCACTGACTATGATGAAACAATAATATGCGACCTCGAATATCATAAGTCCATGAAGAAGATATCGGCAACAAAGATCAAACCAAAAGCAAAGAGGCATAATTCTTCCAAAATAAGTGATGAAATTGAAAAGATCGATCAAGAAACCGGATCGAATAATTCTAAAACAGCTAAGAAGGGTAAAAATGAATCGAAAATCAAAGAAAGGAAAAACATGAAAGCAAATAACTCAAGTTCTAAGAAGAATACTGAAGTAAATCCCAAGGAAACTGTGATACCCGAGGCTAACCCTAAGATATTGAACCTGGGTGCGTTTTCTCCACTCGTTAATCGGGATCCTGAAATGCCAATTGATAGCATTCAAAAGAGGAAAACTGATACACAAGAGAAGAACACTAAAGGGGATATTCTAAAGAAGATCGGAACAATTGAAGGCAACGGTTTTGTGGGAAATATAAGGGTTAGATGGGCCGAAAAGAACAAACAAGTCAGGAAAGATAGCATCCCTGAAACAGTCATCTCCTCAGCTCCTCCTACTGCTGCAATTCCTGGCAAAGAAAATACTCAGGCTGATAACAAGGATCCTACTGCTGGTCCAACGTGGTCAATGAGGAAAAACGAAATAGCAAATTTGGCAGGACTGAGAAACCAGATGAAGAAGCTATTTTTCCAAATTAATAAACAAGAGATTACGATGCCCCAAGAAAGAAATGATCAGTTGAATACTCAGTTCAATCGTCACTATCTAAAGAATTGGAATCTCTTCAACAAAGACCAATATGATGAAGTGATCAAGTGGACGGTTGACGCCATGAAAGAAATTTCGAAATGTAATAAAACAAAGGTGTACACAATCATGAGCAACCCAAACAAAACCTGGCAAGAAGGAAAGATGTGGATTGGAAATGCCATGAGCGATCCAGAAAAGGGAAAATTCCAGATAGACACTTTATTCCCAAAGGTAATTACACTTGATCATCCGCACCGGTTTGAGCTCCCACTAGAAATTAAAGAAAAATGTGTCAAGGCATGGGAGTTTGTCATAGTTGGTCATTTTATGGGCAACATGAAGGCACCATTTTCTGAGGTTAAAAGAACGTTGATGGGTCAGTGGGAATCCTCTGGTCTAGAGAGGATCACAATCAATGATCACGGATTCTACTTTCTATCCTTCAGGAATTGAAGTGAAATAAAGTCGATCATAGAGAGCGAATATACTTTTATCAGGGGAAAAAGATTCAAGTTGTACAAGTGGAGCGAGGAACTTAATACTAATCATAGACCGCCTGAACTTGAACAAATCTGGGTGAATCTCAAGAATGTTCCACCACGCATGTGCAACCCGATGAGTCTTGCCTATATTTCAAGCATTAGCTTTATCTAGGGTAGTAGTGGAAGAGGAGGAAAGAAAGTCAAATGGACCGCTCTCTGCAAACCGAAGGACGAGGGAGGCATCGACTTGAAGAACTGTATCGAGTGGAACAAGGCTCTAACCTTCAAGCATCTGTGGGCTTTGGAGCACAATCAGGAGTCACTATGAATCAAATGGGTGCATACGAGGTTTATAAAACACGAAACCAGCATCTGGACCTGCAAAATTCACGAAGGTATGAGCTAGTCTCTAAAAAAGATTCTTAAACTAAGAAGCGATATTACAGATCTTTATGACATCCGACTAGGGGACGGGAAATGCACTCTATTCTGGCATGACCCTTGGTTTGAAAACCAGCCTATCATCGACAAGGAGGAGTTTCAAAATACTCGTATCAGAAGGGACTGCGCAAAAGCGAAAATCAGAGACATCAAAGACGGGAATTGGAACTAGCTCTTGAGAAGAATTCCAGAAGGAAAGAGGATACTTGATCATATAAGTAACATACAACTACACGACAGACCGAATATTTATGAATGGAAAGCTGAGGACAATGGGAAGCTGGCATTGAAGAAAATATGGGAGGTAATCCGGGAAAAAGCGCAGAAAGTAGAATGGGCTCCTCTTGTATGGTCAACGAAGATTATCCCTCGACACCAGCTCATTCTATGACTCGCCTTCTGGGAAAGACTCAGCACTCGTGATCGTATCAGTAAGTATATGAGCATCCCGGACGCGAGCTGTCTTCTATGTATAGGAAATAAAAAAACCATAGATCACCTATTCGGGAGCTGCTGTATTGCTTCGGAGCTTTGGGACAGATTCTATAAAAGCCTGGAGCTGACCAATTTCCCGAGCGAATTGAATGAAATCAAAGAAGCAACACTACTCAAAGCCAAGGGAAATAGATTTGTAACAAGCGTGTTCAAGTGTGGCTTTGGAGCAATGGTGTATAACATTTGGCAAGAACGGAATGCAAGGGTATATGACAGAACCCGCAGGAGCATTGACGAGTTATGGAAAGATATTGTATCGGATTGTAGCGCCCTCACGGGAACGTGGAGAAGAATTCCAAGCACAAAGCAGAACTGGAATATCTGTAGGAACTGGAATTTACCGTTTTTTAAACTCACTAGAATTGAAAGCATTCTAAACAAATAATTCATTTACGTTTTTAGCTTTTTAGCTTTTATTCAGAATGTTACGACTTCAAAATCATTCAAGGCCTGTCTAGAATGATCTCTTAAACTCGTGGTTTTTTTTCCCGTTTTTGGGAATTTTTAATGAAATGACGCTAAGTCGTTTTTCCCAAAAAAAAACTCCTAAACACATCAAGTGTGTGTTATCTTCTAAGTATATGGACTGTGTTTAATTTTATAAGTGTATATGAATATTGTGTTTGATTATATAAAGAAGTGTGTATATGTATGTTTGTGTTTGATGATAATTATGATGTGTGTAGTGTTTGATTATAAGATGTGTAGGGATTGTGCATAATTTTAAATCTAGATGAATGTGTTTAATGTTTTAAGGATATGAAATGTGTTAAATTAATGCTAAGAAAGTGAAAAAAGCAACTAAAGAAGGCCAATACCGAGAGATGTTTTAAATATCTTTCGGTATTGATGGGTAATGCCAAAAGACATTTTAAACATCTTTAGTATTGGCCTTCTTTGTTTGTTTTTCTAAATGGTTTTCACTTTCTTAGTTTGTCTAAACTTCTAAGCACATCAAGTGTATGTTATTCTAAGTATATGGATTGTGCTTAATTTTATAAGTGTATATATATATATATGTTTGTGTGTGATTATATAAAAAAATGTATATGTATGTATGCTTGTGTTTGATGATAATTAGGATGTGTGTAGAGTTTTATTATAAGGATGTGTAAGGATTGTGTAATGTTTTAAGGATATGTAATGTGTTAAATTAATGTTTGTTCAAACTACGAAAGTGAAACACCATTTAGATAAACAAACAAAGAATGCCGATACCGAAATATGTTTTAAATATCTTTCAGTATTGAAGGGAATTACCGAGAGATGTTTTAAATATCTTTCGGTATTGATGGGTAATGACGAAATATATTTTAAACATATTTCAGTATTGGCCTTCTTTGTTTGTTTTTCTAAATGGTTTTCACTTTCTTAGTTTGTCTAAACTTCTAAGCACATCAAGTGTATGTTATTTTCTAAGTATATGGATTGTGCTTAATTTTATAAGTGTATATATATGATTGTGTTTGATTATATAAAAAAATGTATATGTATGTATGTTTGTGTTTGATGATAATTAGGATGTGTGTAGAGTTTTATTATAAGGATGTGTAAGCATTGTGTAATGTTTTAAGGATATGCAATGTGTTAAATTAATGTTTGTTCAAACTACGAAAGTGAAACACCATTTAGATAAACAAACAAAGAATGTCGATACCGAAATATGTTTTAAATATCTTTCGTTATTGAAGGGGAATACCGAGAGATTTACACATATCTCTCGGTATCGACCTCTTCCAAACACTTAGCACGGGGTCAAATGCAGAGAGAATTGGTTACATCTCTCGATATTCCCCTTCAATACCGAAAGATGTTTAAAACATCTTTTGGTACTAACATTCTTCTTTACTTTCTAATTAGTTTGTCTAAATGGTGTTTTACTTTCTAATTAACTTGTCTAAATTGTTAAGCTAATCCAAGTGTGTGTTATTTTTTAAGTATAGGGATTGTGTTTAATTTACAAATGTATATGATTGTATAATTGATTATATAAAAAAGTGTATGTATATGTATGTTTGTGTTTGATTATAATTAGGATGTGTGTAGAGTTTGATTATAAGGATGTGTAGGGATTATGTATAATTTTAAAACTAGATGAATATATGTGTTTATATTTTTAAGGATATGAAAATGTTAAAAAAATCTAAGGTCAAAACTGAGAGATTTGTGTGTATCTCTTGGTAATAGTAATCTATTAAGGTCAAAACTGAGAGATATACACATATCTCTCGGTGTTTCCCTATTTAAAATTTGTGTATAATATGTCAAAACTGAGAGATTTGTGTATATCTCTCGGTAATAGTAATAAGGTCAAAAACCGAGACATATACACATATCTCTTGGTGTTTTCCTTTTTTGGGGGTATAATCTATCAAAACCGAGATATTTCCACATATCTGTGTTTCCCTTTTTAAAATTAGTAAATACCGATATATTTGTGGACATCTCTCGGTAACAAATTACATCCGATCTGAACAGAAATTACATACGAATTCATCACGGAGACAATGCAACGATACTGACTAATCCCCCACCGGGATACGATCCAGTCTATTGGGAGTTCATTTGTAGACACCATTACTTCAATGATAAATTTAAGGTACGTTTTCATAATTGAAATTAAAACTGATGACACTAGGTCTAACTTCATTTTTTATTTTAAATGTAGAAAAGCAGTGGTATAAATGTTGAAAACATGAATAAATTGAAATTTCCGCAGTAAGCCTTTTTCACATGTGGATGAAGATTTGGTATGTACATTATTTGAAATAACTTAATATGAAGAATGTTACTAATTTGATAAATCATTTATTTCAACAGGAGAGTGAAATAGGACGGACACCCATTGTCGTTGAATTTTTTAAGAGGACTCTGTTAGGATCGAATACAACAACAGAAGAGGGGTTGAATGTTGTTGAGTTAAACTTGACTTTCAATTCGGTTTTAATCCTCTTGGGACTTAAAATATGTTTCTATTATTCAAAAAATGTCGCAAGCTCTTGAACGGTTTCAAGTACGGAATGCTTGCTAGATTTGAAGCTATGGATGCACAACGTAAAGATGTGGAAAGTAAATGACACGAGAGTTTTATGAATGTTCGGAGATAAAATTCCTACGCCACCTCTTCTTCTATTTCCAGAAGGATTCCATTAGAAGACATTGGTTTATATAGAGCCTATACAAACCCAGTTAGAAACCCAGGACTTAACAAATGCTTGTTCTAAACTTCTAGCACTCACTCTGTTAAACATACAACTTTCTGTTTAACTTACATCAAGAATATGCTCTCTACTTATACAATGTATGCTTTTACAGCTAGAGAGAGAGAGAGTAAGAATTTAAATCTCGTTTACTATGTAAATTCTTAATCGTATATCGTCTAAGAATTGAGACTAGAGAACTGGTGAACTGAAGAACTGGGAATTCATCGTTGTACTCTGAAGATCTTTTATAGAGAAGTGTAGCAACAATCGACTTCTGAATATTTGATTATGAAATAATCGGGAAAGATTCACCGTACCTCAAATCTAAAAAATTGGGGATCCGCCGTACTATAGATACATGGGTCCGCCGTTCATAAGTTTAGGGATTTGACGTTGTACTTTGATGTTGAGATGTAGGCAATGGTCAACTCTGATTCGTAGATACGTGTCAACTTTCTATTGATTGAATACTTGGTGGTAGTTGTAATAAGATGACTAGGAAGTCTGCTTATAACCAACTCTACTGTCCACTGTGCTGATGAGTTGTGTAGATAAGCAAAGCACTTTTCAGACGACTGTTGAAGCAAGGAATCTAATCGCATTAGACATCTATCCAAAGTAATGCATATAATGGCGCTTCTTTAGACCACTTTGTTTGTTCGCTTCCTTCAGCTTTAAGACGTCTGCTCATCTTCTTCTGACTAACCCGTTTATTGAAGTGAGACGTTTGCTCGCGCTTCTTTAAACTAACCGGTATGCTGAAGTGAGACGTGTACTCACGGTTATTCAGACTAACCCGTCTATTGAAGTGAGACGTCTTCTCGCGCTTTTTCAGACTAACCCGTTTGTTGAAGTGAGACGTCTACTCGCGTTCGAGACGTCTATGTCTTCTTGTGCTTCTTGAGTTGTACCTGCGCATAGACATTTGCACAACTTAGTTTTATTCACTTAGTCATCATTAAAACTATATCGTATAACAATAAGCTTAATTTTACCCAAGTTTATTTTAATTAATTAAAACATTTAATCTTAATTAATTCTTTATTTTTCTTCATTTAGCTTATCATAACAGACTTGTACCGATGATAGTAGATCGATCATCTCTCGATTTTTCACACGAGAGAAATACCGAAAGTTATTCTATTATTTGTCGGTTATTCTTTTGTGGGAATTACCGAAAGATAATTGATTACCTCTCGGTATTTACTATCGTGTAAAAAACCGAGAGATGATCTATTATCTCTCGGTAATGTCCACAAGAGAAAAACCGAGAGATAATAGAATAAATTTCAGTAGTTCTCTCGTGTGAAAAACCGAAAATAATTCTATTATCTCTCGGTAATGCCCACAAAAGAAAAACCGAGAGATAATAGAATTACTTTCGGTATTTCTCTTATGTGAAAAACCGAAAGTAATTCTATTATCTCTTGGTATTTACTCTCGTGTGAAAAAACGAGAAATTTTATAATAACTTTAGATATTTTTCTCTAGTGGAATATACTAAGAGATTTACGAATCTCTCGGAAAACACCTAAAAAGATTTACCGAAAGTCGTTATACCAACAAATGCCGAAAGTTTTATAATCTTTCGGTATTGAGCTATACCGAAATATATGTGGTTAATACCAACAATTTTTACTCTCAGTAATGACCATTTTTCACTAGTGTAGTGTTGATGGTCCGATTTTGAGGTTTGAAATTCTCAAAAAATTAGGTCTGATTATGTTGGGAAAAAACCATTTAATAACAATTGCAAAATAAGTATTTGTTCTTGTTTTGTATGACACAATAAGATAATTAAGAGAACTAAACCAAATAACAAACAATAAAATCAAGCACACACAAAGTCACATAAATTTTAGCGTGAAAAATCCAAAAAGGATAAAAAACCACGGAACTCGTATGCCTCTTAAAACACCTTCACTATATTATAGTGATTTATTGATTTACAACAAAATCTTATTTAGCACCCTAGATGTTCACTAATACAAAATCTTTACCTTTAATGGTGGGTTACAAAATCATAACAAGAAAAGATCTCACCGAAGTGAAATACTTAAATGAATATATGATAAAAGTCCAAACAAAGATCTAGACTAGTTAGAGTACATATAATAATATGTTATATATTATTAATCCAAGCTCAATGGGCCGGTCACCCCAACACTCATCACATTAGCTGAACCCAATAAACTCTCTTTCAAATAATTATGTGGGCTCTAACAAGCTAGTTCTTCGTTGACAAACTCCAAGCTTATTTTTTGACAAAGATTTGGTCATCATATCAGATTCAGTTTCACTGATATGAACTTTCTTTTAGTTCAATTGTTTCATCTCGAGCACATTTCAAATACAGTGGTACTTTTACTTCAATATACTTGGATTTAGAATTAAATGTGGAGTTTTTGAGAATTTAATAGTGTTTTGGCCATCACTATACATAATGTACTTTCTTGTTGCAAACTCAATTTTTCTAAATACTTTCTCATCCACAACGCTTCTTTACAACACTTAGTGATTGTGATATACTCTGCCTCTATGGTAGATACAACAAAACATTGTTGCAATTTAGACTACCTAGAGACAGTTCCTCCCGCGAAGATCAACAGAAATCCTAAAACATATTTTCTGGAATAAATCCCACCAGTCATACCTGACTCCGTGTTCCTAGAAAAACCCTTTTCGAACATCGGCCCCAACTTATTCCAAAGTATCAACGCATCATTCTCTCCTGCAATGTGGTGGAAAATATTGTAGTCAACCCATTGCCTAATCGTAGTTGTTACTTTCCAATTCATAATTTTCTAATCTTCATTGTTCATCGTGCTTGGTTTTGTTATGCCTTGTATAGACTTAAAAAACTCTACAAATCAGTATATCTAACATTTTGCATTTCCAGACCAAAAAGTTCGTTAAGGTTAGCATAATCACCCCGATCGAATCTACTTAATTATCCATTTGACTCACAAGAAATTTGATCAATCTAACAATTTTCTCTAATACCACTTATTGGGAAAAATCACTTAATAACAATTGCAGAATAATTGTTATTTTTCTTTTTGTATGCCAAAATGAGATAATCAAGGGAACTAAACTAAATAACAAACAATAAAATAAAGCACACAAAGACACGTCAATTTTAGCGTAGAAAATTTAAAAAAGATAAAAACCAACGGGACTTGTAGGACTCTTAAAACACCTTCACCGTGTGAGTTACACCATAGTGTTCTCTAACACCATAGAAGTTCACTAATATAAAGTTTTCAACCTTAATGGTGGATTACAAGAACAAGTGACAAGAAAAATGATCTCACCAAAGTGAATACTCAAATGAGTATATGAGAGAAGTCCAAACAAAGATTTAGACTAGTTAGATTGTAGAGAACTGTGTGAAAATTCACCACCTGTGATTCGAGCCAAAACCGACATAATTCGAGCGTTCAATCGTCTCGTCGAAACTCTGAATATCTAACCATATTTTTCATTATTTTCTATCTCTATGTATGGTTTCTTATATCTTACAAGAAACTCGTGTTGTCTATTATATAATATAGATTAATATATAATTGATGAGATCGGGATCGCCGAAGGAGACTGGGTCTCGCAACGTTGAACGCTTACACACACATTGTTCGATAATAATCCTGTTAGAGGTTGATTATCTCGTCTCCACTCTACACAAACCGTTACAAACTCTTGACACAGTCAAGTGCGAAACTGTTTGTTTGGACTTGAAGCAACAAATGAACAATAGGAATGATGAGATAATGAAGAACACACAACACAAGACACAAATTTTATAGATGTTCGGAGATGAAGCTCCTAAGTCACCCCTTCTTCTCAAACCTTTTAGAAGGATATTCACTAAAATATTCTGTCTATTTACAACACGTATACAAATTCAGTCGAACAACCAGGGCTTAGTTACTATCTGTTTTTGACAATTCAATACACTCACTCTATTGAACATAAACGAATTCTGTTAACTTACAATGCTCGTCACTCACACATAATAAGTAGTATTGTAATACACTTGAGATTATAACACACTTGAATGCCTTTGAGACTTAGAGCTTGAGAAATTTCATAGTAAAAGATTGTTCTTAAGAGTCCGTTGTTCGAGGATAAAAAGGTACTGAAGTAGATTGACTTATGTCTTCTTAAGTAGGTAACCATATCAACGGATATATTTATTGCTTCAATGACTATATCTTCTTAATACGACAACTATCTTGATTTTGATTGGTTGAAGTCCAGAATTGTACATCGTATGAGATATTCATTGATTTTGTCTGTACTTTGAATGATAGTAAGCCAAATTCTAATTAATGTGATTTCAATCTTCAAGGAATGAATGATTTAGACTGTTTGACCTGTCTCTGATTCTGGTTCTACTAGTGTAAGAAAATCTTTATCAGTCTTTGCACTTAAATGAAAATTCTCATATGGGAAGTGTAAAACTGACGTATGACTTTTCCGGAAATATACATATATATGTTCCTCAGGTTGACTAAGTATGGGAATTGTGAAAAGCCGGATGCCGAAATGTGGAATGCCAGATTTGCTTGCAACAAGCCGATCTACAAAATACCGAAATGTAACAAATACTAATTTGGTCAATATGTTGATATGGTCCAAAAGCCGATATACTTCAAATACTAATTTGCGCCAAAAGCCAATATACTTCAAATACCGATTTGCGCCAAAAGCCGATATACTTCAAATACCGATTTACGCCAAATGCCGATATACTTCAAATATCAATTTGCGCCAAAAGCCGATATACACCAAATACTGATTTGCGCCAAAAGCCAATATACTTCAAATACCGATTTACGCCAAAAGCCGATATACTTCAAATACCGATTTGCGCCAAAAGCCGATATACTTCAAATATCGATTTGTGCCAAAAGACAATATACTTCAAATACTAATTTGCGCCAAAAGCTGATATAGTTCAAATATGATTTACGCCAAAAGCCGATATACTTCAAATACCGATTTACGCCAAAAGCCGATATACTTCAAATACCGATTTGCATCAAAAGTCGATATACTTCAACTACCGATTTACGCCAAAAGTCGATACACATCAAAAGCCGATTTGGTTTAATCTGCACATGATTATTTGACACAGTTAGTTTCTTATTTAAATAGTTAATTAATATTAATACTTAATTAACTATTTTTACTTATCAATTTCTCCCTTTCATTATTTAAACTAAATATTCAAAACCTAGTAGTTTTATAATTTTTGACTAATTTTCTTAAGTTGATTAGCTAATTTTAATCTAACAATTTCTCCCTCTTTGATTATTTAGAATAAATTATTAAAGCCTACTGTGTATCTCTTAGCAATTTCTCCCTTTTTTGATTGTTTTATCCTAAAACTATCAAAACCAGCCAATATAAACAAAAGTATTTTTACTATGTAATAGATGATAATCTTGTCTAATAACCGAGACAATGGAAAGTAGTTAGTAAAAGGGAACTGAAATATTCAGCAAAAATGATGAAATATGTTCATGATAAAAAAGTAAATAGAGAGAGACAATAATGAAAAAGAGGAGTTTAACGTCTCCCTTTTGGTGTCTTCTTTACTATATCTTCTATGAATCCTGCCATGAAACCCTAACTCGGTTGACCCAAAACATTAATTTCACGACCTCTTCCCCTTGATGGAACAAGATCTTCTTCAATTAAAGAGCCATCACCCCGACGCAACCGTCGATTGAATCGGGCGCTACGTGGAACTTCCGACGGAGATGCTTCATGCTGAGGCCGAGATTTCACAACTTAAGTAGTATATTGGGATAACGTCGTTCCATCTGCCACAACTCTAGTTTGCATAGCCTTCTTTCGTTTAATAGTCTTAGCCTTTTCAGCAACTTCAGTTTGTAGTGAGTTACGTCAAAGTCTTCTCTAGCAACTTAAAAGTTTACTAATATAAAGTCTTCACCTTTAATGGTGGATTACAAGAACAATAACAAAAAAAATCTCACCGGTGTGAAATACTTAAATGAGTATCTGAGATTAGTTAGATTGTAGAAAACTCTACGAGAATTCACCAAATGTGATTCGAGTAAAAACATACATCGTTCAACGGCTCGATCTTCTCACCGAATCTTCTCACCGGAATTCTGAATATCTAATCCTAAATTTGTTTATTCTTTCTTTGTCTGGTTTCTATATCCAACTAAAAACTCTTACTACCTCTCAAGTTCAATGGACCGGTTACCCAACACTCGAGCTTGATCAAACAATTTTAAACAACTGGACCCAATTAATAATAATTTTATTAATATTTAAAAAGTTAGAGGATTATTATTCTTGATATTAGATAGATAAATTTGAAGTCATTACATTACCTTTAAAATTAAATAAAGAAGAAACACACTATTTAAAAAAAAAAATCAAGATTGAGGTAGATAAACTTAAAGTTACCATGAACATAATATTTTATTCACTTGTTTTCTCTATTGTACAATTTTATGTAAATAGATAATAAGTTAATATTTAACTATTAAATATATAAATCATTCTTAGTACATGTAAAGTTTGTTCCAAACATAATGATATGTATTCCAAAACAATTTTTTTTAGTAGAAAAATGTAGCTCAAAATAATAAACTCCCTTAGGCTTAATCTTAGGACTCGTTTGATGTGTAGTTTTTTTTGGATTTTATATTCAAACTCAATCATTTGTTCATCTATTAATTCAACTATCTAATGATTTTTTTTTTTATATATGTAAATATTAAAATTAACCTTTATTAAATAAAAAAAATTAAAATATAAAATATTTTGATAATTTAACCGAAAAAATCTATTTTCTTAAAAATATTTATCAAATAAGTTTTTCTTTAGGAAAACACCCTAAAAAAAACAAAAACAAAAAACAATTTCTCACCAAGCCCTTAATCATGATTAATGTCCAAGAAATTATTATTTCTTCTTGAATATTCATAAAATTATACTGGAGAGAATCTTAAATGTATTTAAAGATCTAACAAATATGGTGTGTATATTCATAAGGGTGTAACTATGTTATATTTATTCAAACTGACCAAAATAAAATGTATAACAATTTTAATTTTTTGCCACACTTGTTATTACTCTTATGCTTAATTTTTAAAGTGTCCGGATTCTCGGGTCAAAAGTTGTGGTTAATTTAGATATGTGAGAGTAAATTGATACTTTGGTCGGATTATGGGTTTACCCGCCCATAAACTTAAAATTGTTAAAAATAAAATTAAAAAATTCCACATGTATGTATCGAACTTGCAACTTAACAAAATAAGTACAGAACCTTTAAAAAAATGTTATTGACATGTAGTTTGTCGAGGGATAATAAACTGGTATCAATTGAAAATGCTTAAAAAATATGAATCAAATATTTAATTAACCAAAGTGTAAAGTCACGATGCTAATGTTAAAAAATATAAATCAAACATTTGATTGACCAAAGTGAAAGTGTAAGGCCATGAGATTAGATGTTCATTCAAAAAAAATATGTGAAAAGATAAATTATTTTACCGAAATGAATAAAATGTGAAATGTGAGTGTTCTATTTATCGGGTCAAATTATTTTGACTTAGTGTTGAAATAGTTTGACTATTGGGATTTTGATGATGAAATGATTTTTGCGTTTTGATGCAGGTGTATCGAAATCAGATTTCGTAAGACTGGGCTCTAATGAGACTCATTAGACCGATTTGGGATTAGATGCAAAGAGTTAGACGTGCAGTCTAACTAGCGAAGTTAGACGTGTAGTTTAACTAAGCGGTGTTAGACGTGCAGTCTAACTAGAGGAATTAGACGTGCAGTCTAACTCAGCGCAGTTAGACGTGCAGTCTAATAGACTCCGTAATTAGACGTGCAGTCTAATAGACTCCGTAATTAGACGTCCAGTCTAACTAGCGAAGTTAGACGTGTAGTCTAACTAAGCGGTGTTAGACGTGCAGTCTAACTAGAGGAATTAGACGTGTAGTCTAACTCAGCGGAGTTAGACGTGCAGTCTAATAGACTCCGTAATTAGACGTGCAGTCTAACTAACGAAGTTAGACGTGTAGTCTAACTAAGCGGTGTTAGACGTGCAGTCTAACTAGAGGAATTAGACGTGCAGTCTAACTCAGCGGAGTTAGACGTGCAGTCTAATGATTTCGGAATTAGACGTGCAGTCTAACTCGTGGAGTTAGAAGTGCAGTCTAACTCGTGGAGTTAGACGTGCAATCTAATATATTCGGAATTAGACGTGCAGTCTAATAGAACTGTAATTAGACATGCAGTCTAACTCGTGGAGTTAGATGTGCAGTCTAATGGAACTCGTAATTAGACGTGTAGTCTAATGTATTGTAAAAGTTAAACGTGTAGTCTAACTCCTCAAACAAGTCTGAAGTAGAACCGAAATTAGACGTGCAGTCTAACTCATAGAGTTAGATGTGCAGTCTAATGGTTTATGAAAGATTAGACGTGAAGTCTAATTGGTAAAAGTTAGACGGGTAGTCTAACTCCTTCAGATTAGTCTGAAGTGATTGTAATTAGACGTAAGTCTAATTCCATTAGACCAGGTGGTCTAATGGAGTCTGCTCTTAGACGGGGACGTTTGATTTCATTAGACAAGGTCGTCTAACTGAAATACGTCTAATGATTGCTTAAGTAGTATGTTTGAAGCTAGCACCCGCCTACCCACGTGCTATAGTTGTACTCTACTCCTGCTCCACTTTCTAGTGAAGATCAGTACGATAGCTATACGCAACCAACCAAAGAATGCCACGTAAGAGAATTTTCCTCATATTACTTGTTTTGCAGGTACATCTCTGATGAAATATTCGGCGCACTACCAGTTGGCGTACGGCCACGATCCCTGTGCTCAGAACCTGCTATGTACTATGGAGGCTTTCCAATGAAAGAGTGCCACGTATCATTCTGAAGATTCGACCGTTTGTCTCTGCCCAGTATTTATCAAATCTCAAGTACAACGGACGAAGGGTGAATCTTTGCACAATCTCTCGATCATCTTGCTAAAATTACTAAGTAATCAATTCTTTGAATATTCAAGTTGTGAGCTGCTTTCCTGATTGTACTATATGTAAATTAAGAGAGAGCTAGAATCAAAAACACCTTTAGCTGAGTGATATTCTTCATCTTGTAAATTGAACAGAGTGTGTTATGTTCAATAGTGAGCTAAGTGTGTGCAAACTATATTTGATTCGAATCATATTATAGTGAATCCTTCCGGTGGTTGGAAGAAGGGGTGACGTAGAAGAGTTTGCTCCGAACATCCATAAACAAACTACTGTGTCTTTTCATTTCTGTCATCTTCACATTCTTCATCTTGAGCTTCAAACCTAAGTAAACAATTCCTCCTTGATTCTTGTTAGATAAAATTAGAGCGGTTAAATAGAACTTAACAAAAATAAACTTCCTGTGTAGGAACGGTTAAAGAATTCAACCGGTTAAGTAATTCAACCGGTCAAGCAATACAACCGGCCAAGAACCTAACCGATTAAGAAGACAAGACCGGTCAAATCAAAAGGCCAAAATCGTTGGACATTCGGTCAACCTAAAGTTATGAAAAACCAGAAGTCATCCGGTTAACCTAAACAACCTGCCGGTGCAAATAGATACTTTGAGTATCTGTTGAGGATGATACCAAAGGGACAAACTTTAGTATTGCCATATTCATACAAGTCTGAAGACAATCTGCAGGCTGCAAAAAATCGTCCGACAAGATCTCTCCACTCCGGGATAAATCAGAGGCGCAATCCTCCAGGTGCAGGCAGCTGTCCAACCGACAATTGCCATATTAAGTAAAAGACAAACCTAGCTGGTTTGACCTATACACTGGAAGCCTAGACCGCAGGTCTGAAACACTAAACCTCTGCTCAACCAATCAGAATCAAGGTGAAGAAATGTGACCGTTGGCACATTTCACCTATAAAAGAAGGAGCTGAAGAGGAGTAAATGTAGTTCTGAATTTACGGTTACTAGTTCTACCAACTACAAGCTCTAAGAATTATTAATTGCAAGTTTATCTCTCTATAAGATTTAGAGCTTAAGTGTTTATTTGAAGTGTGATTATAATTTCGGTGAGAATTGTACGAGTGTTTATCGAGCAGAAAATAAGTCTCGATCGGATTGTGTTTGTGTATTCCTTAGTGAATATTCTTCTCGCGGTTTCGAGAGGAATGGGTGACGTAGGAGTTTCATCTCCGAACATCCATAAAAACTTGTCTTGTTATTTACTTTCTGTCGGCTTTACATACTAACCGACCCTGCTTAAACCGACTTACTGAATCCCAAAAACTGACCCAGCAAACTCCAAACCGACCCTATCCAAATCCGGTTCTATTCATCCTGCGTGTGTGCTGCTTCAACCTGAAACAAACCACTTCCGCACTTGAACTAGGTTCAAGTGTTTGTGACAGTTTGTGTAGTATTGAAACCCTGGTGTTAATCTTTAACCGGATTAAACACCAACCATTGAGTGAAGGCGCTAACCGGCCAGACCCCGGTTCCCCAGCCGTGTCTTTTCATTTCTGTCATCTTCACATTCTTCATCTTGAGCTTCAAACCTAAGTAAACAATTCCGTCTTGCAGCTGTTTCAAGTGTTTACAAGGGTTTGCGTAGAATAGAAAGCGAATTAAATCTCTAACAAGATTTCTTTCAAACAATTTTTCATAAGCCTCCATCAATAGCCAGACCCTCGTCTCTATCGATTAAGCCGATCCTATCAATATTTTTTTATTTTAATATATTATTCGTGATTTATTTAGAATTTTGAACATTGAATACATATTATAATTATTTTTTATTAAATTTTATTTATTTTTGTATCCGTATGAATTGTACGAGAATCTTGCTAGTTCGATTAATGATGTTTGACCATTACACTCGATAACACGCTATATTAATAAAATAAATAATTTTTTAAAATAGAATTTTTTAAAAAATTATTTAATTTTTTATAATAATTAGTTAATCTATTTATATTTATAAAATAAATAATTGAAAAAAAATAAATCTCATTTAAACATATATACATTATAAATTATTAAAAATGATTTAAGATGAATGAACCATTCAAAATTTGGTAAATATAGTCTCTTAACCAATAGAGTTATTAAACTTTCCTATCAGATCATTCCTCTATTAATTATTTAAATATAATTTATCATTTATTTATGACCTATGGGAAAACATCTTTGGGTTGGAAAAATTGACGAAATGACCCTAAAAATCCTTTATATGTATATGTGGTCACCACATAGTTTTTATTGCTCTAGTGACCACTTTATTTTTTTTGATGAAAATACCCTAATCGCGTAACGCGAAGGGGAAAAGTGTGAAAAGTTCAAACTACCTTTACTATTTAATATAACTTGAGCATCTTTTTTTTATTCCTCTTCTTCTCCTTCTCTCTCTTCCCGCTCTTCTCCTCCTTCTCTCTCTTCCCGCTCTTCTCCTCCTTCTCTCAAACCCTAAACGGCGGCGGCGATCTCCGACGACGAACACCACAATGAGCACGACGAGCACGAGCAGTATGGCAACTGGTACGTTTGTTGTTTATTATTTATTTAAATGAATGTGACATCCAGTTCTGATTCTGATTCGATTCTGAATCACCACCACCATGATGCTCTAATTTAGTTCTGTATCGCAAAAGGTCTTCCCGTTTCGCGAAAGCCTTCCCGTTACGCCAAGGTCTTTCCGTTACGCAAAGGCCTTCTCGTTACGTAAAAGTCATCCCGTTACGTGAAGGCATTCCCGTTATGCGAAGGGCCTTCCAGTTTCACGAAGGACCTTCCCTTTGCACATATTTAATGAATAATTGCATGGATTTCAATAATATTATTTATCCATTCATGTTTTATATTGCAGCTGAAGTATTCTGGACGATATTCAGACATAATGGTATCAGACGAACATTTCATTGTTAAAATACATGACAATCTTTCTCTTGATGCGGTTGTTCCTCTTTTCTATGCTGGAATTACAACTTATAGTCCTTTAAGGTACATTGGTTTGGATAATTCAGGAACCAATTTAGGTATGGTGGGTCTTAGTGGGTTAGGTCATTATGCGGTTAAGTTTGCCAAGGCTTTTGGTGCTAATGTGACTTTTATTAATACTTCGATTAGCAAGAAGAATGAGGCGATTAAAAGGCTCGGTGCTGATTCGTTCTTGATTAATAGTGATCCTGATCAGATGAAGAGTCATGAAAAAAATTTCATTGATTTAAGGATGATGGGGAATGAATTAATAAATGTGTATGTTGATGTGTTCTTATTATGTATGTTGTTTATGTATGTTCTTATTATGTGTGTTATTGGTAGTTTGGATTTGTTCAACTTTTGGGTAGGGAAAGGAAACTTACTATGTAGTAATTAATTAAAACATGTATTATAATAATATCTCAACTTATAATATCCCAAAGTTGTTCATATTTTGATAAAGTATACTAATGATAAGGTATACTACCAATACAATAACACATTTTTGTCTAACAATTGAAATTAATCAAATAGAAGAAGGGATAAGTGAGACACAAGTGACACAGTGAGCAATTAATTTACAAGTGATAAGTTTGTGTTCTTTCTCTAAGCCTAAGTGCTAAAGTTGAAGTGTGTATTTACAATTTCGGTGTAAATTGTAAGGGTGTTATCGAGCAGGAAATAAGTCTCGATCGGATTGTATTTGTATTCCTTAGTGAATATCCTTCTCGCAGTTTCGAGAGGAAGGGGTGACGTAGGAGTTTTATCTCCGAACATCCATAAAATCTGTCTTGTTACTTACTTTCTGCTGGTTCTATATTCTAACCGACCTGTACTAACCTACCTACACCGCTCTAACCGACTCTACACTACCTAAACCGAATTACCAGGTTACAAAAACCGACCCATCAATTTCCAAACCTATCCTATTGAAAACTGGTTTTGCCTATCTTGTGAGTGTGCTGCTTCAATCTTAAACAAACCTCTTCCGCGCTTGAACCTGGTTCAAGGGTTTGTGACAGTTTGTGTAGTATTGAAACCCCGGTGTTAATCTCTAACCGGATTAATCACCACCCTTTGAGTGAGACGCGCAAACCGGCCCAACCCCGGTCCCCTAGCCGCGACCTAGATCCTAACAAGAACATATATTTGTATATATAAATCTAAAACTTTTATGTGTAATGGATGGTCTGATCACAAATACATAGTTATATATATATATCAATCAATGAATCAATCAATTGATAGACACTTTGCCCAACAGAACCATGGAGCTATTCTTTCTGGCAATCCATAATAAAGTTCAAGTTCATCTCTTCTTCTTCTTCTTGATAAGTTTTTTTCTTGATCATGATGATGATCATCATCATATTCATGATCAACAGCACTACTCCTCTTTCTTCCCTGGTTCCCGAGACTGGTTACATCTGTTTATAACCAACACAACAAGTGGCTCAGTGGCTACCAATGCATTGCTTCCATCAATGTCGTAAATGTCACGAACACCTTTTCTATCACAAAAATATACAAATTCTAATTGTATTTATTATTTTGGTGTCATATCTTTCTAGATTCATTGATTTAATGTTGATAAAATGATAGCTAAATAGATTTATATAAACACCATGTCAATAAGAACATATATCAAAGCATAATAATCATTAATAGTTCGTATTTAATAACAAAACACTATTTTTTTAATATGCAGGCAACAAACACTATAGGCAAAAAATGGATTTTTTGTCCCAATCAATTATCTAGTAAAGATAATGTATTATTCTCTCTATTGACCATGTCTATATTATGTAAGTTTTGAATGTAATGACCATGATATTATTGTTTTACATAGTTTTTGATGGTGCAATTTTCTCGCACTTGTGGTGTAAGGGTGTCTATGAGGTGGAGAGATGATGTTACTCATGTTATAGCTTACACTAATGCTAATAGTGCATGCGGTCGAATTCTAAAAGTATTGAAAGCAATATTGAATGGGAGATGGGTTCTTACAATTGATTGTGAGTCTCTCTTAACACGATCTGTTTCATAAATATGTTCTATTAAATTAAAATTAAAACTGTTTTTTTGTAGGGATAAAATCATCAATGAAAGCCAAAAGTTATGTTGATTAGGAACCGTATGAGGTTAATCTAGATAATCATGGGGCCCATGGTGGTCCTAGAGATGGAAAACTTCGGTCTTAGAACAATATAAGTTTTATTTGATTCCTCTTCCATGACATGTGTACTTTGATTATGATTTGAAAACTAAAATTGTTGTGTTTTTTAGCTGTCGAAACTATTCGACAATTACACTTTCATTTTTACAAGGGAATTCATCTCATCTTATAAACAAGATCTTATAGGGTTGGTAATTGTTGGAGGAGGTAGCACTAAAAAAATGGAAAAACCATTTGTTGAGCTAAGTGACGACAAAACTATAATAGTATACATGGAGATAGATAGAACGATGAATCAACCAAGGACTTTAGAAATGGTTTTTGATGTTTTTCCGACAATTAGTTATTTGAAACAGCGGCTGCTATGTCATCATTATTGGATGAACATGTTGTTTCTCACAACTAGTTGCTTGAATCTAGTGTTGCATGTGAATTGTAGCCTATGCTTACTTAATTTATCCTTGTTTAGACTTTTGTTAACAATATTGAATATTATGTTTTATCATCATTAATATGTAATATACGTCTTACATAGTATATTCTTCTATTTATGGTTTTTTGGTTATTACCATTCGCGTTAGTTATTGTCATGTGCGTTAGTGGATGTAATGGAGAGTTATTACAATATGCATGAGTTGACTTCTTCTTTTTCATTTCTTTGAAGAACGGAATCCCCCAAATCCCATCATAGCTGCAACATCTGGGTCTATTTCCTTTGTTGTTTCCTCATCGGCCAACTTTTTTCATCTTCTTGTTAATATAATTGAGTTAATCGAGTTGATGATACACATATTACAACATAACTCACGCATATTACAATATACGTGAGTTATGTTGTAATATGCGTTAGTTGATGATACACGTGAGTTGTAGATACACCATACTACAACATAATTCACGAATATTATAATAGGCATGAGTTATGTTGTAATATGCGTGAGTTGTAGATACACATATTACAATATAACTCACGCATATTATAATATACGTGAGTTATGTTGTAATATGTGTGAGTTGATGATACACCATACTATAACATAACTCACGCATATTACAATATATGTGAGTTATGTTGTAATATGCGCGAGTTGATGATACACCGTACTACAACATAACTCACGCATATTACAATATACGTGAGTTATGTTGTAATATGCGTGAGTTGATGATACACATATTACAACATAACTCATGATACGTGAGTTGTAGATACATCATACTACAACATAACTCATGAATATTATAATATGCGTGAGTCACTATTTGTTTATCAAGAAAACATTATCTCATTAACCACTGAAAGGAAAAATAATAACACTGTAATAATATGCTTATCATCCACAGAAAGGCTTTCACCAAACTAAGAACCACTGTTTGAAGTAAACTTAGAGCATTATGTTTCATAGAATACAATTATTCATACAACATTATCTTAGGGAAATGCCACACATGAAAATAGAATTATTCAACATGTTGTTGAGATGATGGTGCTGCTGAGATGATGACTGATACTGCTGCAGAGATGATGAATGATGATGTTGCTGAGATGATGCTCTTGCAGTAGATGGTGTAGACATCACTAATTTGCATGTGCCCTATTATGACCATGACCACCACATGATCTGCATTGTCTCTGGACCTTACGAGACTCGCCTTGGGATGACCTACGATTTGTTGTTGGCTGCCCTTTCTTCACCTTAACAGGTGGCTTTCGGCACGTGCGTTATTTGATAATTTTAGGAATATCTCACTCTTCTTCATCACCAACATGATAACAAGTCTCCGCATATGCATTCAACCACATTTGAGTTGAGTAATACCTGAAAAAGATAACGATTAAACATGTGAGAAATTGGTTAGATAGATTAAAGATAATGATTAAACATGTGAGCAATTGGTTAGATAGATTAAAAATAACGATTAAACATGTGAGCAATTCGTTAAACAGATTAAAGATAACGATTAAACATGTGAGCAATTGGTTTGATAGATTAAAGATAACGATTAAACATGCGAGCAATTTTTACATTGAGTAGGAATCATATGGATCCAATTTTCGGGTACGGGCATTAGTCAGGGCATGATTACAAGGAAGACCAGATACATCAAATACCATACAACTACAAGTCATTCTGTGTAAGTCAAGTTTAAAATGAGATTCACCTTCATGCACATAAAACTCGAATCGGTTAAGTGGATTGACGTTATACATTCTGGCCTTCTCAGCTTGCTCACGTAAGAACTTTTCATAATATTGAGATAAACATTCTTTGTGATTGTCTTATTTTTCTCTTCTATTATGAAATCATTCATGTATTGTGAATCTTAAATAGTCAAATAAGGTTATTATGGGATACTTTCTAGCTTCCATACTCTAACTATTAAAGCTCTCAGCGTAATTACTTAGCATTTGATTTTATTGTTTACCATGGAAAAAGGCACGACTCCATCTCTCCAATAGACAGCTATACGAGGGTCCTTAATCATGATCTTGTCAAAATACTGATTAAACATTGAGACGGTGTATGCACGAGAAGCCAATTCAAACTCTACATGGAGTGATTAGTTTTAAATTTTCCCATTATATTCATCTTAATGTGGTATGTGCATGCACCGTGATATGCTTCTAGAAAAACTAAGAACAATGCATTGGTAATACTTGGGTGTACATCGGATACGAAGACGAGATCCATGACTGATCCAATTGACACTCTTAGTTGTCGCATGAAATATGTCCAGGAGTTATTATTCTCTAAATCAACGACGCCAAAAACAACAGGATATAGTTTCTCATTTGCATCCAATGTTATAGCCACCAATAGTTGACCTCCAACTTTGTGCTTAAGAAAACTGGCATCGACGCACAATATAATATGACAATTGGTTCTGAAATCCCTAATTGAGAGGCCTAAGGACATAAACATATACATGAAATGGTCGTGCTCATCTATCTAGATGTCTGTTATGGTACCCAGATTATTCATCTTCAACATGTACAGGTATGATGGAAATTGACCATATGAACCCTCTACAATTCCTCGCACCTCCATTAGGGCCTTTACCCTGGACCTCCAAGCCTTATTATAAATCATTTTTATTATATAACTTCTCTGCACGTATTCCATTATTTTTTTAGTAATGTGATCATGATGATGGTCAATGTACTTTCTCTTCATGCATTCTCCAATAACACATGATGGTACTTGCCTTTCATTCTCTCTCCTCGTCACAATTGAACATGTATGATCTTTTACAAATTTCCAAATATCAAAAATTTCCGAGGATTTTCCTTTCACGGCACGCAATCTCCACTTGTAATTCTGATCCAAACATTTCACCGACCAAATTTTTTTTAGACTTCTTCACTTTGAATTCAAAATGATTAGCCATTGCATATTTATGTAACCTTAGTTGAAGTTATTTTTTATTCTCAAACAATTAACTGACTTCGATTTCGCAAGTTAATGCCTCAGGTATCGGGTTTTCACTACTTGGTATGTTACTAGCAACCCAATCACTACATCTTGGTCGGGTCCTAGGAACCCAAGCATTACTTGGATTGGTACTAGCAACCCAAGTACTACTTGGTTGGGTAATAGTAACATAATCATCAACCCCTCATTCAGACGCATACATGGTTCTTTTTCAATGTCATTTTGAGTTTCAAAGACAACCTCCTACTACTGAAACTTTGGGAATACGTCAGAATCATTACTTTCTGCAATCACTACACTTTCTTGAGTTGGATTTCTAGGTAGTGAATTCTCTACTAAAGATACACACAGTACAGTGCGATGGTAAAGTGATATCGATGTTTCAATTAAAAAGAAGTTCACATCCATATCTTGTTTAATATCAGTTATATAGGAAAATTTGTCATTCATACCCAGAGTATTATACTTGGTTTGAATCAATAAATCTTATCTAGATTTATCAAAATTAGTAGTAGAATAGATCATATCAACTAATTCGGCATATGCAGAATTTAGGGGAATATTCAAATCTCTAGTTGACTTTGGAACAAAATGAGTAAGACCATCCGTAATTTTTCACTCTCCATCAAAGTAAAGAATTACTTGAGCTCCAATTGAAAACAATTCAACAATAAATATACCCGTATTGTAATGTTATTTTGTTGCTTCACTCACGATTTTTACTTACTTCGGTTGTTGCTTTTTGAAGATGGCGTGAACCATAACCGATGAGGAGTTTGCTGCTAAAGTTTCATGGAAATTCAATGCAGCAACTTTTCCAGACATTTACAGCAATAGATCTAATGGATAGGAGTCCCTTATCCAATAGGTCCATTTAAGCAAACTTGTGGGCAATTCTTGGCACATTGTATTTCCATGAAACCTAGTAGCAAATTCCTCCTCAGTGAGTATTACGCATGAGTGAGAACAATATGCATGAGTGAGCAAAATACGTGTGAGTCACATCTGTATTTGTTCATATAACATAGTATTCATTCACATTCAGGAGTTATCGAATCACTAACTAAGAATATAACCTAACTATACTATACTATAACCAACCTAGTGTTCATAATCACTAACTAGAAAATCATCAAATCAATTAACATAAAATAAACATACCCATCTTGAGAACGCAGAGTAGTGGGTATTCAAACGAAGAGGTTATGGTCATGGTCTTCATTTGTTGGTTGTGGTTTTGGTCTTCAGCTTCTACTACTTATCGAATCACTAACTAAGTGGGATAGGGTTTCCTGGGTTGGAGAGTAGAGTCGGGTAGAGAGAGAGGGGAAGCCGTGAATGGAAAGGTTTTTTTTAAAATTATGACAAATTAAGTTTATATACAATGAAAGACGCGAATTACCACTATCGCATTTCATGTAAAACGCGTGAGTTCATAATCGTGTTTTACATGAAACGAGATTGTGATAAAATGTGTATCCAGAAAATACGCGATTTACCACAATCGCGATACATCTAAAACGCACGAGTTCATAAGATGAAACGCGATAGTGGTAAATCGCGTATAATGAATTTACGTGAATTACCACAATCGCGATTCATCTAAAACGCATTTATGAACTTACGCGTTTTAGATTAATCACGATTTTGGTAATTCGGGTTCATTAGCGGTAAGTGGACGCGAAAAGGGCAAGACGGATATTTCGCAGGACGAAAAGACCCTTTTTACAAAATTTATCAAGCGTAGTCATTTTGTCAAATTTTCCTATATACCTAATCTATATATATAATGATGCTTAATTTTTAAAGTGTCCGGATTGTCGGGTCGAGAGCTGTGGTTAATTTGGATACTTGGGTCAGATTGTGGGTTGACCCGTTTTTAAATTTAAAACGGTTAAAAATAAGATTAAAAATGCTAGAGGTATGTTTCGAACTTGCAACCTAACAAAACAAGTACAACTCTTTAACCAACTAGGCTACAAAGACTTTATATTTTAAATTCAACACCAAATTTGATAAACGCGGGACGTTTTAATATTAATATAAGTTCAACTTTTTAACTAAGTAATCTATATATATAATGATGCTTAATTTTTAAAGTGTCTGGATTGCCGGGTCGAGAGCTGTGGTTAATTTGGATACTTGGGTCGGATTGGGGGTTGACCCGTTTTTAAATTTAAAACGGTTAAAAATAAAATTAAAAATGTTAGAGGTATGTTTCGAACTTGCAACCTAACAAAACAAGTACGACTCTTTAACCAACTAGGCTACAAAGACTTTATATTTTAAATTCAACACCAAATTTGATAAACGCGGGACGTTTTAATATTAATATAAGTTCAACTTTTTAACTAACTAATATATAATGATTTTGAGTAAATGAATACTTGGTTCGGATTGTAGGTTGACCCACCCATAAACTTAAAACGGTTAAAAATAAAATTAAAAATGTTATCTGTAATTTTTTTCACGATTTTTTATATTATTACTCGTGCAAATGCACGGACTAAATGCTAGTTTATATAATATATTATGTTTCAAAATTTAATATATCATATAAGTTAGGTATAATAATATTAATTTATTATTATTTTTATTAGTCAATTTTTAATTATTTTGTATTAATTATTTTTTCAGTTATATAAAAAAAATTAGAGATACAGATAGACAAAATTAACATTGTTAACAACTATTATTGATAGTTTACATTAAATGAGTTTTACAATTTTTCTTTCAAAAAAAATAATAATGGTCAATAATTTTGTGAATAATTATTTTTTGATAAAAAGATTTAAGAGGTATTGATATATATAAATAAAATAAAAAAATAATAATTTAAATAAAAAATATTTTAGTATTTCGATTAAAAAATTATTGATATGATTGTTGAAAAGTAATTGATTAAAAAATTAATCTTAGTTTATTTTAAAAACTCAAACCAAACAAAGCCTCATCTCATCTTCTTTTCAGTCTCCTCCCTCGTAGTAGACTAGTAGTAAAAATCACCCACCACACATCTACTTTGATCCATGATTCCTTTCCATAATCATGTACATTCATTTTGATTAATAATTACTACCATAAAATTAATGCAATCACTTACTCCACAAACCACGAATATCGAACGGTGATTCCTGATAACAAGATCTTACAGATTTCAGAGCACTGGGTCTTTGTAAAGTGTAGGTATCTATAGTCTGACTAAGTTCAATTCTCCAAGGTAAGGTCCCCTCATTATCTCATTACTTGGAGTTGTCTTTCTTAATTTCGTCTCATTTACACTCATTTTCCTCCTTTATCTTTTTTTTTTCTTTTACCATGTCTTTGATTGAAGATTATAATCATGATATGAAAATCCTATTTAAAATCTTGACTAGAAAAACAATTCGTAAACAATCTGTACAAAACATCTTAGGAGGTCGATGGCGCCCCCAAGAGCTTGCAATGGTGGTAAAGCTCACGGACGACATCTTTGAAATGAAGTTTGCACATCCTTCCAATAAGGAAATGGTTCTCAAATATTCGCCGTGGAAATGGTTCTCAAATATTCGCCTTGGACGGTTGAAGGCATTCTCATGTTGGCAAAGGAATGGCCCAATGATGTATTGCTTGATGAAGTTGACTTTACATTCACCCCAGGAATATTCACATCCTAAATTTCCCCCATAGCCTGAAAAATCACTCAAGCATACAAAACTTGGCCTAATAACAAATCAATACAATCTCTTGATCAATTTATCAAATATTGAGTTTTTACTAACACCACACTACCACTTCCCAGAGACTTCTTCCTTACTAGAAAAAATCTATAAAATCATTGGTTCCAACTCACATCCTTACTAGAAAAAATCTATAAAATTGTTGGTTCCATCTCACATATGAACGACTATGCAATCTTAGTTTCTCTGTTTTTATTGTAGTTGGTTAGGATCATTATTCTATTTGAAGATGTCATTGATTAAGAGAATCTCCCGTCAATAAAAAAATGTAACTGCTGTCAATTAGGAAATAATTACCCCTTGTCAATAAATTGTGTAACTTTTTCCAATCAGGAAATAATTATTCCAAAAATCCATAATTCAAACAACCTAGTTAACTCGCTAATGAATGTATCATCGAGCATAACTATGGTCAATAAAGAAATAATAAATACATGTCCAATTAATTCACCAGTAAATGCATCTACCTTCCCAATTCCAAAGTTGGTACATGCCATTAATTGCGTTAATAAACTCTCCTCCTAATGATCCCTCCACATACCAAGTCAATTTCTTTAAGCAACTCACTTCTTTCTTAACATCCAACTCCCTTATCTTATCTCGTCTGAGTCGTCTCAATCTCCATAAGTTATCTCTCATACTAGACCCACTACTCACAATACCAACATTCACCTTAACACTCCATATTCCCTACAAATTTACCCAAACATTTCCTCTACTGAGTTACCCAAAGTTAGTTTGAGAAAATATATCTCTCCTCTCCATCCTCCAATCCTACTTCCGTATATGGTCGAAGAACCACAAACCCTACATTTGTAACACAAGATCTTGTAAAAACACATGAGCATAAAAATCATAATATTACTAATATCTCACTTTCGAATCTCATTGTCAACTTCCAAGAGATCATCTCACTAAAAAAGACCAGATAAGAATCATCCTCAAAGGAACAATATTCACAAAGCAAATGACAACATCGAGAGAATGTTACTCCACGAATCTGCACTAGTAAAAGAAGGCCCTACACCGATCAATACTAACCTGTTACCAATCGGTATAAGTCAATACCGATTGGTTTTATTCTAATCGGTCGACAGAACCTCTCTCGGTGTTACCTTATTAGGTAATGTCGATTGGTTAATAACTAATCAGTGATTCTCCATAAGCCTGTACCGATTCATTGATTGACTAATCGGTATAACCTTATGGAGAAGCACCGATTAGTTGAATGACCAATCAATATTTTTCCACAAGGCTGTACTAATTGGTCAATCAACCAATCGGTGCTTCTCTACAAGACTGTACCGATTGGTCAATCAACCAATTGGTACAGGCTTGTGGAGAAGCACTAATTGGTTGATTAACAAATCAGCAATACCTATATAATTAATAATTTAAATTTAAATAATATTATAATACCTAATATAAAACCGAAAATTACAATACCATAAACCAAACCCTGAATTGAACCAAAATCATAACCAATGTTCTTAAACAAACACATAATCAAAGTATTACACCAACATGACCCAAAATCATAACAAAAGAAGTTCTTAAACAAACACATAATCAAAGTACTACACCAACATTTAAATTGAACCAAATCATAATAAAAGTTCTTATTTAATTCACGTCTTCCCCAGAATTATCGTCGTCTTGTTGTTGGGGCTGCACGGGTGGAATTGTTGTGGATGTCCCTTGACCCGATGATTGATCGCCAATATTAGTGAATTGTGCAAACAATATAGGATCTATTGATGCACCTCTAAACATAAACTATGACATAAGACACATCATCTCGGCTCTCTCCACCCTCATCCTCTTTTCCATATCAGCCATCAACCTGTTTTCCATCTCGACACTCTCGGCCCTCTCAGCGGCTCTCATCGTCTTTTGCATATCATCGAGTCTTCTTTGCATTGTCACATTGTCCTGACGTAGTTGTTTTTTTGACTGTGTTGGTGCTCAAACTTGGGAAACTAAACTGATCCCATCCTAATAATTTTTTCCTTCTTTTGAGGGCCAAAAACTCCTTCAACTAAATCGACATTAGAAATATCGGGACATTCAGATCGCATATGTCTTAGTTAATCCTATAACAAAATATGTTAATACCAATAATATATAAAATGTAAAGTAAACATATTTTATACTTACCACTATCTCCTGTATGTGCGGATTAACAGTTTTATCTTTTTTGGTCCTAGTCGCCAAAAACAAATCTTCATAGCTTTAAGTTGATCCTTTTTGTACTTCCTAAGATTGTAAAGTTTGATTTTTATATATTTGAAAGCAAAGTTAAAAAATAAGTCTTTTCATTTCTCGTTGCAGCTGTGTAAATAATTTGCTAGCAAAGCAATGTGCATATTTTAATTTTTTTTTGTTTTCCATGCTGGTAGCACTTTGTTTATGAAATTAATATATATATATATATAATAATAGATTAAAAATTTATATTAATTACAAAATTTGAAAGAAGAAACCTAAAATTTATCGGTAAAATAATGATTTTCAAGCAGCCACTCCTAATCTTGTTAGATCATTTAGTTAGGCTTATCCCCCTTGATTGCTTCCACATTTCCATCGTGCTTCATTATCTTGTTGGCATTTATTTCGTACCTCCAATCCTCCCACCTCGTCATCATGTGTCTCAAGACGTATTCTGAATAACTCTCAATTTCATATGAATCAAATTTATCCTGAAATAAAACGATTTATAAGAAACAAATGATTAATTTCAAACAGAAATATATATTAAAAATGATTAACTTACAATGATGGGCTGCCACATCTTATCTAAGGTGGTGGGGGTGAGGTGGCGCAAATGGACTGTGTAGTGTAGAATAATATTATTCTCTCAAACAGTGGCCCCCAAATGTCGACTCCATAAGCCCTTATTTTTGTAACACGACTTCCTTTCAATTGGGTCGAAGGTGACCCACACTTTTTCTCCAACTGCCGTCAATTTGGTCAATTCAAGTTCTTGTTACTTCCTTGCCTTGTCTGGGAGTTGGAAGACTTTGTATTACCTTCATCAGTGGATGGTGTGGGCTCAACAAGATTTTGTACATCCTCATCAGTGGATGGTGTGGGCTCATCAAGATTTTACACATCCTTAGGGAGATCCTCCACTAGAGTATGCGATGAAGAGTCACCCGTATTTCTTTTTTTCTTCCGAAGGAAATTGAGTTATAACTACAAAAATCCTGGTTAAAAGCTCTTAGAAGTTTTCATTTATACCTGAAAGAAATATTTAAACATCAACATCTAAACAATACTAAATAATAGTAATATCATACATTTGGTTGTTTATGATTTGTCTTTGTTACAATATCCCAACCCGATTTATTACCAATGTTTTTGGCATAAAATACTTGTTTTTGCTTAGGTTGTCAATATAAACGTCTCATTTTGATATTGAGACTTCTGTTTACGATTTAGGATAACAAATTCCTATTTATCAATTTGAAGTTTTTAGCTCCGGAATGCACATCATACCAAATGCACTTAAATACGATAATTCGTTTACCATTAAGGTATTGTATTTCAATTATATCTATAAACACACCATAATAATTTCATGTTTTTGTGCCATGACAATCAATCACAAGTATCCCTCTATTCTGAATCTTCAATCCACGATCATATCTTCTAGTGGTGAATTTATATCCATTTACTTTACACCAAACAAAAGGTGACGCATATTGTGTGAGACCGGTTCCTAACGTTTGTAGGTCTATACTTCTTTTGCTTTCATCAAAAAGTTGTTGAACCTTTAAAATTTATAGATAACGATATTTAGAATCGTCTTAAGGAAATTGTCAAAGAAATTTCACAATAGTTAACTTACTCTATTTTTGAACCATTTGTTATATTCTTCATCACATCGATCACTTGAGCATTCTTGGATATACTCTCTACATATTCAAATTGAACACATAATCAATTTTTGATAACATTCATACATATAAAATAACTTGAGAACATTCATACCAATAAAATGGCTCCTCTTCTTCACAATTTTTAACACATATGAATGAGTCAATTCTTGGTCATCTAATTCTTAAATTTATGTTCTCCCTGATGATAATTCCTCAACAGATAAAAATATGGAAAGAGAACTCCGTGGTTGGGGTGACATGTGTACTGAGAAATCTTGAAAATACGTAGCACACAAGCCGATACTTTCATTTACCAGATAACTCTCACTAATTAATGCTTTAGGATGACATTTATTTCTAACATATTTTTTCAAAGTTCTCATATATTGTTATATCAGATACATCCATCTATATTGAACTGACTCTCCAATCAAAGAATCCATTGCTAAATGAACAGAAAAATGTATCATAATGTCAACAAATGTGGACATAAATATTTTTTCTAACTTGCACAGTGTTACAACAATATCATTTTGAAGTTGTTCCAAGTCAACTTTCAAGAATGATTTCGAACAGACATCTAAAAGAACTTTGAAAGGCCCGCAAGAGCTTAATATACCTCATCCTCAAGTAAACCACATGTCGCAAACGGAATAAGATACTTTAGTAAAATATGGTAATTGTGACTTTTTAATCCGAAAATCTTTAAATATTTTACATTTATACATCCTCCAATGTTCGAGCAAAACACTTCTGGCAGTTTAAGTCTTTTAAAAATTGACAACTTCAATTTTTTTTCATGAGGCAATGTATAAGGACCGACTAGATATTGAAGAATACCCCTCACAACAACTGTATGTAAATGATGACGTATATTCATGAGCTTCAAATCTTGACGTGCTTTTAAATTATTTTTGGTCTGTCCTTTTAGATCCATTATGGTTCCAAGAATGCTATCACATATATTTTTTTCAATATGCATCACGTCTAAATTATGTCTCGGTAATAAATCTTCCCAATAAGATAATTCAAAGAAAATACTAATCTTAATCCAATTGTCACCCCGACTTTGATGATTCACATTTTCCATTTTAGTGGAATCTCGGGTGAAAACTCTACCTTTTAAATTGCATACTTGTCTAAGAATCTCACGTCCTGATAATAATTGAGGCGCACTTCTCGATTTGATAGTGCCATCGAACAATTCCTTTTGTCTACGAAATTTATGATTGGATGGGATAAATCGTCGATAAAACATGTAACACTCTTTCTTACCATTTGTCAATCTCATTGATCAAGTGTTCTTATTACAAGATGGGCATGTCAATTTTCTCTTTGTACTCCATCCAGACAAGTTTACATAACCAAGATAGTCGTTTATTGTCCATATTAAACTAGCACACAATTTAAAGTTCTAAGAAGTTAAAACGTCATAAGTTTCCACATTAGTACTCCGTAACTCACTTAATTTGTCTATTAACAGCTATAAAAATACATCAATTGCATCGCCTGGACTCTATGGACTCGGAATTAACATGGATAGTATAAAATTAGAAGAGTTAATGCAAAGTATCATTGTAACATTATAAGAAATGAGGATCACAAGCCAAATGTTATACGATGTCTTTCCATTTGCAAACAGTTGAAATCCATCACTTGCGAGACCAAGTCTTACATTACGAGGCTTAATTGCAAAATCAGGATAATCTTCATCGAATGATTTCTATGCCAAAGAATCAGCGGGATGTTGTAAAACTTCATCATCAACCCTTGTATATTTGTGCCACGTCATTAAAGGAGTAGTTTTTGAACACATATATAATCTTGGCAATCTCAGTATTAGTGGGAAGTAATGTAACAACTTATTGGGGATAGTTTTTACATTCTCTTTCTTCTTAGGCTCTCACTTGCTTCTTCATTTTTCCATTGAGAAACTCCACACACTTTACAAGAATTCAAAATCTTGTCATCTTATTGATACAACATACAACTATTTTTACAAGCATCTATTTTTTCATAAGAAAGACAAACATTTGTAAGAAACTTCTTACAATGATAATTGAATCGGGAAGAATGAAATTCACCGGTAATATTTCTTCCTTTAACAATTTTAACATGTTAAATGAAGAATTTGTCCATTACCCAATAATTTTGAGGTGGAGTAATTTTAATAATGTTGATGCCTTTGAAATTATAGAGATTTCATATTACACTTCATTAGATTCATTTAAGAGTCTATAGAATTTTTTAGCATCCTCATTTGCCTCATCCTCATTCGAATCAATATTACTCGTAAGACCCGCATTTGATGCATCAACACCATGTGGATAGAAATCGTTTATGATATTTCTCATACAAAAATCCCCATCAAAATTATTGCACTCCGAGTTTACATCCACTAGCATCAGTGTGAAGTTGTCCAATTATCTTCTTCAATTTGTACATTAGTACTACTATCAATCTGCACAACAAAACTATCATTCCGTCGTTGTTTTCCCATGACAATTGCAAAATGTATAGCTTTTTTTTATTCCATACAAAATTAAATATTTTCTTACGCCTTGTTTGTCAAAATATACTCTATTACCACATTTAACGCATTGATATGCAATGTTGGTAATTCGGCCAGAACTCACAGCAAAACTAAGAAAAGAATCGACTCTTTGAATGTATTTTGAAAAATATAGATCTTTTTCCGTATACATCATCCATTTTTATCAGGGATATCCATATATAAACCTAAATCCATATCAAAAGTCAAATCTATCAAAAAGACATATCATAACCTAAATAAATGTCAAAACCTAAATCAATATCTATCAAAAAGTCATATCTATCGAAAACCATATCAGAACCTAAATTAATGTCAAAAAATAAATCAATATCTATCAAAAAAAAGCATATCTATCAAAAAGTCGTAGCATAACCTAAACCAATGTCAAAAACTTAAATTAATATCTATCAAAAAGTCATATCATAAACTAAATCAATGTCAAAACCTAAATTCATATCTATCAAAAAGTCATATCTATCAAAAAACTATATCAATAAAATAGTATCTTACTTGGAGGAAGATAGATAGAGTTCCGCGAGAGGTTAAATTAGGAAGACGATGCTTGCAACGAAGAAGATATCCTAGAAGACAATGGATGTTAATCTTTAGTATTTGCTCTCTTTCAATTTTCTAGAAGCATCAATATATAAATTTGAGAGACTAGCATTTAATGGAAGCAAATACACATAAGTTTCAATTAATCAAGAAGGAGAGATCACATTTAATGGAAGCAGCTTGTGAAATTAAGACGATGGTAACATTTAATGGAAGAAAGGTGATAGTCATAACATGCTAATCAATCATCAAGTATAAAATTTTGTCAAAGCATCAATCTCAAGTATATTCACAATCCCTACCACCCTCCACTCACTCACCATTTTCCTTATGCCTTCACTTTACTAAATCTATTTCTATAAATATGTATGATCGCCTTTCCTCCTTCCTTTCTAAAAGAAACTAAGACGAAATCATACCATGGTCTCATTTATTATCAACACTATTACTTAGATAAACACATTGTTCAAACTTTTATTGCATAACAACACCAAAACATTCATTCAACATCATAAGTTAGAATATTAAAGCATTGCATACCACATTCATTCTAATATACTAATAATACACAAAAATGACTCATTCTCAACTCAAGAATCAAAATTAATTGTTTGTAGAAATCTGAAATAAAGTACTAAGAAACAAACTGAAATTACTTCTTCTTTCACTACATTCAACAAAAACAAAGCATTTAACTTAATCAATCGAAAACATTCTCTCAACATTCATCTAACAAATCATATAGCTTATTCAAAATACAAGAAAGGGAGAATGGGAACGACAATAACAAACATTTCGGATCGAAGGCAGTAAAAGGATTCTTGAAAACCTAAACCAAAACAAAGAAGATCTAACTAATCAGAATTTTAACTAGACCTAAACGAAGAAGTTCTAACTGATCAAAAACTTACATAGGCTAACGGCGGCAAGGAAAGTGGTGAAACGGGCGCACAACGATCGGTAGGGCGAAATGGCGAGATGGAGAGGGAGAGTGAATCAGGAGTAGGGGAAGCTCTCGGGTTGTTTTGATGTTTTTATAGGAAATACTGACTGGTGGTATATACGTCAATCAGTAATATAAATTATGGCTTCACTGATTAGTAGCTCAACCAATCAGCATTATGGGTCCTTTCACCGATTGCTTTTCAAACTAATCGGTATTACTACTTCCTAAACGCACCAAAATCTGGCGTATTTTATTTGCAGGGTTTTATTAGGGTATACCGATTGGTTTTGTAACCAATCGATATTATATAGGGTATTACACCGATTGGTTTACAAACCAATCGGTGAATATGCTCACGATTATCCTTTTTTACTAGTGCTGGTTAAAAAGTCATTATATTGTTAAGGAGAATGTCAAAATGTTGGTCCAACATCATCACAATAGAAGAATCATTCGTAGGAGAAGAAGGGCGTCAACATCAACTAAGCATAATATCTCTATATTTAATGATTTAGTTTTGATTGATACTCATATCTCACTGAAGGAATTCTATACTTCCTCATCTTTTATTTCATTGAATCTACTTCTAAGCTCGAATATTATAGCTTTTCCCCTTTTCCTACCACCTCATTGAGAGTTCTGGTTGTTGACCTTAATCAGCCATGCGAACCTAAATGAGTATTCTTGTATGGAATTGAACCGGTCTTTCTATCTGAAATAATTTTCTTGTTATGTAATGCCAATATTCATCTCTCTTTTATTTAACTTCACAATATTTGATTGGCACATCTATCTCTTTCACTAATAACCAAACGACATGGAGGTTATCAATTATGTATGGTCGCACTAACCCTACTAAAGTTGCGTTTTTTAGGAAATAGTTTTAAAAACATCTTCCATGTATCATTCTCCATGGCTATGTGTGAGAGACTTTAACGACCATTGATACTCTTTTGAGAAAGATAGTGTTACTTTTTCCGATTTTATTAACCTTTGTCAATTTATAGATTTTGGCTCTTACGGTTTTAGATACACGTGGTGCAACAATCGTTTTGGAGAAGAATTAGTAAGAAAAAAATAGATAGAGCTCTTGCAACTTAGGAATGGAGAAACATGTTTTCATACAACCATGATCCATAGAAGGTGGAATAATAAGATTTTGAGACTTAAAGATCCATTTGACACTTGGGTCTTACATCCTCCTAATATTAATCAACTTATTGGTAAATACTATGAGGATCTCTATCAATCGAAAGGCTCGGTTAATCTTAACCTCATTATACACCTTGTTAAACTAAGAGTTAATGAAGAGATAATTCACAATTTTTCAAACACGTAACATTAGAAGAAATTTGGATTGCAATGTTCAGTTTAGGGGATAATAAGGCCCCCGAACCTTATGTCTTCTCGGGCATTTTTATTCCGAAATTGTTGGGATACTATTAAAGTCGGTCTCTTCCAACTTAGATTTGATTTCTTCTTATCATGTATTTCCCCCTTATCTTAATGAAACAAAACTTAGTTTGAATAGGGTAGTCAATTTCACCCTATTAGTCTTTCTAATTTTACATACAAAGTTATTTTCAAAATCTTGGTTCTTAGACTTCAAGTCCACTTTAGACCACATTGTGAGTGATGAACAAAGAGTTTTTATTAGAGGGAGACAAATCCATGATAATATCTTTATTTCCCAAGAAATATTTCATAACTTTAAAAATCGCAAAAAATGAGAAATTCGATTGTGCTATAAAAATTGATATGAAAAAAAACAAATGATTGTGTTAAATGGGTATTTCTTAAAGATATGCTAACAAAAACTTGGTTTTCATCTTTAAATTATTGACTTTTTTATGGATTGTGTCTCTTCTGTTTCGTATAATGTGTGCATCCAAGGTCAAGTTGTGACCGAGTTCTTACCTTCAATAGGGCTTCGATAGGGAGATTCACTTTCCCCTACATATTTAATTTGATTACTAATTGTTTATTTGATTTGTTTCAGGATGCAAGTTGTATGAATATGTTTCATGGATTTCAATTGAATAGACAATGCCCTTCCATTGTCATTCTCATGATTGTTGACACATGTTGATTTTTGCTAAAGCTAGTGAGAGAATTTGAAGTGTATCTGACCTCCTCCATAAATTCGTGTATGCCTCGGGTCAGAAAATAAATATACACAAGTCTTCCGTGACTTTCTCGAGGAATTCTCCAAGATAATTTCAATTGACATTGAGTTGTATATTAAATATCAAAGTTCACTCAAAACCAGGTAAATATTTGGATATTCCTTTACATTGGGGAGCTTTTAAACAAAAAAAAATGTTAGGACACTTAAAAGATGGGATAATATCAAAATTAGTTAGATGAAAACTTAGCAAAGTTGGAAATAAGGTACTTATTAAATCTATTGTGCAAACAATTCTTTCACATTATATTTTCATCTTTAAACTTCCACAATATTTTGTTACTTGAATTCACTCTTAGATCTCAACTTTTTGGTTGAAGACTAATAAAGAAAAAAAGGGGTTCATTAGGCGAGTTGGGATAAACTCACGATTAGGAAATCTGAGGGTGGTATGGGATTTAAAAAATTAGACAAGTTGAATATTGCCCTACTAGCAAAACAAACTTGACGATTAATTAACAAACCAAATAATCATTGCAGTAGTTTATTGAAGGGTATTTATTAGCACTATTTGGCATGTTGAGAAAAAAACAGGTTTTTTGTGGAGTGGGTCTATTATTTCTCTTGATAGAAACTTACTTAAAACTAATGGACATTGTCAATAACAAATTATTAAAATTCAACCTCATTTTGGAATGATAAATGGTTATCCTTTGAAAATGATAATGGTGAGACTCAATTTACTTGTCCATCCAACATCATTCCTCGTAGTGAATTTCTCCATACATCGGTTAACTATGTTATAAATACTAATCGTATGTGGAATGTTGATCTCTTACATAACTTACTTGGAAACCAACTTACAAACTTTGTCACTAAACTCCTATTAGTTTGTTGTCCCAAGGTGATAATTTATTTGAAATGAAACCTAAAATGGAACATACACAACTAGCTTGGGTTATAGTCTGGTTTGTAAAAGTTCTATATCTGATAGATCTAACTCTCCATATTCATCTTTACAAGTTAATCCTAAACTTTGGAATTTAATTTGGAAGATTTACTGTCCCAAAAATCAAAATAATTACGTGGAAAGCATGTTATAATGCTCTTCCCACCACATAAAACTGTTTAATAAGGAAAAATTATCCTTAAACTAATTTGTCATTGGTGTTCTACTTTTATTATAACAATGAAACACACATTACTAATAAAGAAAATCATAGTACATAGTCCTTGTTTATACTGATATTTATGAGATGTCTATTAGGAGATTTGATATGTGAATTTTTTAAATGCTTAATAATCAATCTAAAACATTAAATATAAATTTCAATAATAGTCTTCTTGCTACCATCCGCTGAAAGTGTGAAAAAATAGAAATTACTCATTATTGATAAAAATAAATGTCTCATTTCTATTTACAATGTGAGCTTTAAAGAGGTTTGAGATTTTTTTAATGTAGGAATTTTGATTCTCCTCTAATGCATACCAACTTTGGAGCTAGAGAATATTGGATTCCTCCATAACTAGGATGGACAAAAATTAACACGGATGCCTCTTACTTTGATGATGGATCAAAAGCCCTGTTTGTAATCATTGTTCAGATCACTTGGAAAGACCAATTCGTGTCATTGCACATATTTTAGAAGCCTCTCTAACGCGATAGTGGAGGCAATGACCATCCGATATGCAATGTGCTTTGTCATCGACAACTAATGACAAAATGTGATTTTTTAATTAGATGTTAAAGGGGGTCATATCACCTATTCCCGACTCTTCAATTGGATGTCATTGAAGTCTTTATCCAATCATTCAAGATATTAAGTGTTTACTATACCGTCACCAATCTTTCAAACTTCAGTTTGTCTCACGCAATGTCAACGAACCCGCAAATTGAGTAGCACACAATTGTCGAGATTATTTCTTTTCACAATAACTTAGGACACTTTAATCATATACGCAATGCATAAAAAAAGATAAAATATTTGACAAATTTCATCTTCACTTCAATCTTTAATATGTTGTTTGTATTCTCTAATTGATTCGCTCTACTCAATGTTTCTTGCAATCCATCCTTTAATTCTTTAACTTTAATCGGCAATATCTGTAATTCATTGATTTCTTTCGTCTCATTTACATTAATTTGATTTTCATGCTTTATTGTCAAGTCAAAGTATCAACATCCAGTACTATTCTAAAAACAAATAAATTATAAACAAAGATTATATTTAATTACAAATAAATAAATTACAAAATAATATTATTATGAATCTGACTTTATTTATGGTAATAGAAATGAGCTTGAACCAAAAATTTATTTATCTTGTAATTAGAGCATCCATAGAACTTATTGACAAACTGTTAGGATTGATGACAACAATAGAAGGTGGTTGAATATTGTTGTATACTTTTTAACTTTCAATGCGATTTTAATCCTATTAGGGATTGAAATTCTATTTTTATTCTTTAACAAATCGTAGCAAGCTCTTGAACAGTTTCAAGTGCGGAAAATACTTACGAGATTTGAAACGGCAGATATATGACGAAGTAAAGCAACTAAAAGATAACACAAGATTTTATGGATGTTCGGAGAAAAAAACTTTTACATCACCCCTTCTTCTGTTTCAGAATGATTCCACTAGAAGAATTTGATTTGTATAGCCTCTACACAAACCCACTCAGAACACAGGTCTTAACATTCGCCTGTTCTGAACTCCTAGCTATCACACTCTCTTGTTGAATAGACAATTTTCTGTTCAACTTACACAAATCAATTGTTTATGCAATAATAAAATGATTATCTTTCAACGAATATCGTAACGTGTATGCTTGATGTGCTTGCGAAGAAAGAGCTAGAGAGAGAGAGTAATCAAGATATTCAAGAACGTAGAAATTCCCCAAAGAATTCAAGAGTCCTGAAGAAAGATAGATCTGTCGTTGTCCTTTGATTCCCTTTTTATATTTTCTGCATGGCAACAGTCGAATCTATTTTGATGACACGTGGCAGCGATACATTCGTCGTATGTCTAGCGTACGGGGTAGTGTGCATGGGAATTGAATATTCGTTAGTACATGGTAGTGCATATGCGAATGGAATATTCGATAGAATTAGAACGTGGAGTACAAGATAGTAGTGCACGGACTAATGGAATATTTGTATATGTAGCAGTTGTACATTTGGTGTATTAAACTGTTGTAAAAGTCTGCTGATAACGAACTCAGTTATTGGCCTAACACAGTTGTTAGCGCAATATTGCTGTTGGGCTACTCGGCTATTAGCGCAACACAGTTGTGTTGAAGGAGCAAGACTACTATTAGTACTTCTTCAGCTCTACTACTTGATAAGTCTGTTGTCAGTGTTTCTTCAGCTCTGCTACTGAGCTCTACTACTGGAACAAGCCTGATGTCAGCGCTTCTTCGGCTCTACTGATGGGATGAGCCTGTTGTCATCGCTTCTTCAGCTCTGCTGCTAGAACAAGCCTACTGTCAGCGCTTCTTCAGTTTTGCTGCTTGATTAAGTTTGCTTCCAGTGTTTCTTCAAATTTACATGCGCATTTAAACATTTGTTGAACTTAGTTTTATTCATTTATCAACGCATCATCAAAACTATGTCCTATTGATTTTAATTATCCTAAGTTCATTTTAATCAATTAAAGCGTTTTTCATAATTCATCTTAATTAACGATATCCCCTTTAATCTTAATTTAATAATTTTCTCAATTTTTCTTTCTTTAACTTAATCTAACACAAACCATTGTTCTTTTTTAATTATGCATATTGGGCTCTTCAATCTACAATAACAAAAAAAACATTATGAAATGTGGAGGAAGACATAACTTGCATTGGTGAATTAATTAATTTGATTAGTCGCAATACACTTAGTCTTAGATAGAGCTCAGTTTTCACCAAAGGCTCCTCTACTTAAATGGGAGATTCTCCCTAAAAATAGGACATGATAGTGGTACTAAGAATGAGAAATTCTCCATAAAAATCGATATGCAAAATCTCCTTAAGTTGAAGTGTACTCCAGACTAATTTACAATAGTAAGTAACTAACTAAATATGAAGACATGATGATACAAGATGAGCAAAATGGTTATGCAAAAATTGAGAGTTATAAGATGAAGTGTACTCTTAACTGATGGTCATAAAGATGGTCATAAAGAGATACAACATGATACAAGATAAAGTATACTAAATGGTAATGTGAGATACAACATGTCTAAATGGTAATGAGATATAACATGTTTAAATGGTAATGCGAGATACAATAGGAAACTTAGGTTTTTTCAAATATATTCTTTCAAATCAAATCTATTTTACAACCAACCATCTTTGGTTAAGGTTCTAAAACATATTTCATACATTAATTTAGGGTTTAATTAAGTTATTTTTCCGCAAAAGTCCAAAAATTTAGAATAATATATATAAATGTTAATCAACAACTTTTTTCCTTTCTTTATATGGACTTTAAATATATTCATTCAAAACCCCTCTTCTAGTCTAGCGACAATAAGAGGTGGATATTCTCAGTTTTCTTTAGATCTTAGATTCGAGTCCATCAGGCGGTAAGTTCTGCGTCTACTTAAATGGTTAAGTGTTTGTGGGTTATGTGCTCAACTCACGGAGATTAGTCGCACTCCAAAAGAGAAGCAAAACTCATCGTTCTTAAAAAAAAATATTTTTTAAATCAATAACTGAGGCAAAAGAACCGTGGAGAAAGAAATGCACTATTGTGTAGTCAATCGCGAAAGGAGAACCGTGGAGGAATAAATGTTATATTATATGGTCACGGAAGAAAAATAGTCAAGGAAGAAATGTGAGAGTTTTTAAACGATAAAAAATAAAAAATTTTAAATTTGACAAAACTCTGCAAACTAGATACATAAATTTATCATTAATAATTGAAATTGTAAAACAATTTTAATTATAAAAATTAATGTTCTGAATAAAAATATTTATTCAATTTAATTTATATATTCTAAGTTAAATAATTAAAAATAAATAACTAAATTAATAAAAATCATGTCCAATAAAAGAGAAGAATTATTAAATCATTCATTTTTTTCATATAATATTTTTTTTAATGTATTTTATTTTTATTATTTAATTTAATTTTTAATTTAAATTAAATCTAATTTATGTTTAATTTTAGTTTTATATATAATTAAATAATTTATTAGTTTAAAAAAATGTGCATAAATTTATAGAATTTGTAGAGACTAATATAGTTTAAAATAATAATATAAATGAGGCTATTTAAGAAAGAAAATATAAAATATAAGTAGAAAATGAATTTATTTTGAGTTGATAAATAAAATGTGTGTCATTATGTAATGTGATTAGTTGTACCAATATTGTGTTATGACATAAAAAGTGGAAAAGTGGATAAATTTAAAATTCTCTAAATACTCTAACTCTATCTACCAAATCCAAAGATTAGCTTTGACCGTCGTTTCTAGAAAAACACATATCTTTCCTCTTTCCTTCTAGAGTGGGATTATCCGCGTTTTGATTCTGTAAATCTGTAGAAATGGCTGCGAATACTTAGTATTATTTGATCATAGTTTCTTCTGATTATTTGTAAAGCAATCTTCCTTTTCTCTCTCGGAACCGATGGCTAGTGACGGTGAGATCATGGATGGTGTAAAACAGAGGTTCAAAGATAGGTCAAAAGTATGATTTCGTTTCTTTTAGCTTCTTTTTTTCTCTTCTGGGTTCCAAATTGATTCTTCCTGTCTTTTGTTCTCGCAGAAGGTGGCTGAAACAAAGGAGATGTTAGCTAGGAGAGCAGTTAAATCGAAGGAAATCTTGTCCAAACAAGCTGTTAAAATCGCTAAGCAGGCCGAAGAACACGAACGGTTCATCAATAAGGTCTTTATTTTGATATGCTTTCAATTAATGTATTTTATGGGTTTATTTATGAAGAGGCAAGAATGAATGCGTGATTTCGTTTCTATAAATCCATATGCATTATTAGTTCATTCATTCGTGTCTGATTTGTATATCTTTGAGGAACAGAATAAGAGCAAGAAGAAAATAAGAGCAGATAACTGCCTAATGATACTTATAGATTTCTATCATAGGAAGATAAAACTATAACACATGAACTGATAAAAACAGGATAATGATCAATTAACAAGATACTTACCCTACTAATTATGTTTTTCACTCTTCTATTGTATATGAGAATTTCAGATGACTGTGATTGTTCAATACAGGTTACTCATCTATGTGGAGTCCTTGGATTCGGGGCATTTTGCTTTCTTTTGGGTGCAAGTAAGTTAATTGGATAGGTTTAATCAATTGAAAGTTCAACTTGATGAAATTTGCTTCTCTGACATTTTCAATTGCTTGGTTATGACTATTCTCTCTTTCACTCACAGGGCCTCAAGATATTCCATATGTATATTGTGTATTCTATATCACATTTGTTCCTCTTCGCTGGATATACTATCGATACAAGAAATGGCATTATTATCTTTTGGTAAGTTGTTAAATTCGTTTTTCATGAGTTGTTGTCATGTCTTTAGGCATTGGCATTGTGTTATTTGGTTAGCATGCACGAACAATTAAGTTGTGACAAACTTTGTTACAGACCCTAAATTTTGATTAAAATAGGTAACAATGATGGGATTTTGATTTTTAGTGGGAATATTTACCGTCTTTGAAAGTCCATTTTCTAGTAGTTGAAAATGATGTTATGTTTTAGTGAAAAGCTTGAGATGAAAAGAAGAAGGGATTAGCTTTAGAGATGAGACAATCACATTTCATCCATTTAATAATTTGAATACAAATAATGAGTATTTTGCTTCCTAAACTTTCATCCTAGCTGATTTTGCTCCTCTTGTATAATTGAAAATGAAAACTTAATGTGGTTTTCAACTACTAGAATAATAAAAATTATTAAAAGTATAATATTTATACAACAATGATGGGATTTTTATTTTTAATCCATTTTCTTGAAGTTGAAAATGATGTTAAATTTCTCCGTTATACATGGATTAAAACCATACCTTTTGAAAATTGAGTGATCACTGTCAAAAGGAAAACATCTAGCAAAATCTAACTCAGTTTGAAAGTTCAGGAGCAAAATACCATTATGTATTTATACAACAACCATTCCCTTTGTTAAAATCATCAATGATGGGGGTATTTATCTAAGTTAAAAGTCTACTTTCCAGTATTTGAAAATGATGTTAAATTTCTCCATTATACATGGATTAAAAAATCTCACATCCATTGAAGTTGAGGGATCAATAACATACATAAATGACTGTAGAGAGCAGAATCCGATTCAGATTGTCATTGGAATGTGATAAGTTACTATAACTTTATGTTCTGCAGGATTTCTGCTACTACGCCAATACAATATTCTTGGGTATGCTTCTTTTCTATCCAACACACGAAAGGCTTTTTATGGTTTGCTTCTCATTTGCCGAAGTAAGCTAAGTTGTTGGTTTGTTTCTCTATTTTCATATTCAAATTGACTGACATCATGTCTTAACCACAATAATATGGCTGCAGGGACCATTAGCATGGGCTTTAATTGTTTGGCGTTGTAGTTTAGTTTTCAGTTCCGTTGACAAGCTCATAAGTGTCCTTATACATATTTTACCTGGTGAGTCATCTTTTCCTTTTTTTGCCCTATTTTGACTGTCGAAACCTGATTTCGTTGTCTTATTTGAAAAAACAATTTTATAAATTCTACTATTGACACAAAATACTTACTAATAATAAAAAGTATCTGAAATTGTTACAACCCAATATCCATGGCTCCTCTCACCAACCCAAAATAAATTCTTTTAAAGGTCCATAGTTTATTAAGCAATGTTAATTTTTAGGCTTAGAATATTTTAAGTCTTTAACTATCTACATATTTACTTTTTTATATCAATGAAAGAGAAGTAAGGTATTCTTTTTTTTTTTATTCTCAAACCATTAAAACTTCATTTGATATTAGTACAACCAAATTATTTTCTTGGATACACGTTTCGTTGATAAAAGATAAAATACACTTTTTCTTTTATTTTCTTAAAGTAATATTGTAAGATTTTTTTTAATTATCTTTATTTTTTATATTAATTTTGTTTTGCCTACAAAAGAGTTTGTCTTAGGGCAGCCAAACCTCAGGGCCGGCCCTGACACTATCATACAAAGTGTGTCAATATTTAACACTGGAAACCTGCTTAACTTATCACTTATGAATCTAAACGATTAAGTGCTTATTTGAATTAAGTTCATTTGATAACTGCACTTAATATCGCTTAATTATCTAGACATCCCATAGCTCTTTATTAACTCATCCTTCTTGCATTCTTGAAAAGATTAGCGATTAAACAGTTGTGTGCGTTTTTTCAGGGTTAGTTTTCTTCACTATACGTTGGTGGAATCCAGCATTCTTAGAAGCTATGCATTCTGATGAAATTCCCAATAGAGCTTCATGGCCTTATGTAGAGGGGACAACTTATGTTTGGACATGGTTATTTCTTGTTCCACTGGCTGCATATAGCCTCTGGCAACTTCTATACTTCCTTATTATAAATGTCCTAAGAAGGCAACGCCTGTTGAGAGATCCCGAAGTTATGACTGCTTACAGGTATCACTCATCTTTATCTATAATCTATAATATATAATGATAGAGTCCTGAGTTTAAGTTATTGTTGAAATTTCAGGGAACTGTCGAAAAAAGCAGAGAAAGCTAATAATATGTGGTGGCGGTTAAGTGGGTTGTTGGGAGATGAGAAGCGGTTATTAATGTTCATAGTATTGCAAGGTTTGTTTACTGTGGCTACAATAGCCCTGGCAGTCCCAATATTCTTGTCGTACAGATTACATGTTGCATTCCAAATATTTAAGGTTTCGGCCACTATATGGAACGGGGGAAGCTTTTTACTGGATGTAATGCCCAGACAGTTTGTTCTCAAGGAGAAGAAGAAAATGGAGATGCAGTCTTGTTTAGACCAAACCGTAAACGATCAGTAATAGTAGAAACAACAGTTAGATCGTTTGAAAATTCTGAAATGCCTTGTTTTTGAAACAATCAGCAAGTCTTGCTGTACATTTCTAGATTTGGTATTGCCAATTAGTGTTGGCATGTATGTTCTATCAAGATTATATAAGATCAGTCTGTTTGATTTTTAGATGATCTGGTTGGTCTTCTTGGTTATAGATCTAGACAAGATTGGTTGCACTTTTGTGTTTTGAATCATGATCTCTGGATCAGAATATTTGTTAATTTGTTTTAATATGTAGATTATGATTTGTCTTCATATTTCCAAACTAGACAAAAAAAAGTGTTTCTAAATGAAGTGATGTTAATGAAATGAATTTATTTATACCTTTAATTCTTTCTTTTTCTGGATAGAAGTTCATTTTGCACAAAAATTTGTTTTACTTCCTCAACATGTAATATGTTTGATTTGCTTCATATTTATTTTTTAAATGTATATACAAATAAGGATTTACATTCAAATATTTATATTAATATTTTCTAAAATTCTTATAATTTTCTAACTGTTTTAAAATTAGGGTTTGATTTGCTTCATATTTATTTTTTAAATGTATATACAAATATATATTTACATTCAAATATTTATATTAATATTTTCTAAAATTCTTATAATTTTCTAACTCTTTTAAAATCCTTATATTAATATTTTCTAAAATTCTTATAATTTTCTAACTCTTTTAAAATTAGGGTTGTAAATAGGCTTGTTTATCATATATTTGAGTTTAATTTGAGCTTTTATATTTTATATTAGAGTTCCATTAGTGAGTCTGATAAAGAGAGCTAATTTAGAACGCCTCTACAGCCTATAAGTAAGTTTAGAACTTGTATAAGGTGAAAAGTCTTACCTTAAAATATTAATTTATTAATAAATATTAAATAAGGTTTTAAACGGGTCTTTAAACGAAAATGTTTGCGACCTTATAGACAAACCTCTAAATGAAAATTTTTACGAGCCTCTAAATAAAAATGTTCGTAAGGCCATTAATGAGCCTCTAAACCAACATCTTTATGAGTTGACAAGTTGAAAATCTAAAAAATTTATCTTAACTCGTTTAAATTTTTAAGTTTTTAAACGAGCTCAAGCTTGGCTCGCTAAAGACTAACTAACTGTCTTTTAACTCTAGCAACTTTGTTCATTTACCTCCCTATTTAAAAACATTAGAACCTTAAAAGAATATTAGTTATATATTATTATTGATATATTTAATTAAATATAAAAAAATTATTATTTTATTTATTTGAATAAATAATATATATATATATATATATATATATATATATATATATTTAAATATAAATTTACTTTATTTATGTGAAATTATACACTAAAAGTAATTTATATTTTCATAAAACCGTTATAAATTTAACTAGTTTAAGAGATATTTTAACCTTACAAGTTATAATCATTAAGATTTTACATTTGTCCAAAAAGTAAATTTTTTAATAAGAAAAAACTACAAACAAAATGAAAAGACCAATTTGAAACCTAACCTATAAGACAATGTGGTTTTGGTAATATGATTAAAATAATAGGCTTTGAACAAAGGCAATAAAATAAAATAAAAAGTTGAATGAAGCTAATTTTAGCTTTATTGATGTTGAGGTCTAATTTTAACTCTCCTAGGATACTCATAATTGATATTGAAAGTGTTCATATTGTCATAGTATATAGGAATGGAATTGGCCCAGATATTTTTTAATTTCAAAACCGATAGATTCCGATACCAGATATTTTTTAATTTCAAAACCGATGAATTCCGATACCAAATATTTTTTAATTTCAAAACCGATGGATTCCGATACCAGATATTTTTTAATTTCAAAACCGATGGATTCCAGTACCAATAGAATAACCGCTACCAAAACATGTAACATTAAACTATTACACATCTGAGAATGATGCTATAACAAAATACAACTTAAAAAACAAAAGATGGACACATCTCAATCTTACCAATATTGTCTTTTTTTGGTGAGAAAATCTTTTGATAAAAACTGTCAAAAGATTCAAATATTGAATGGTACACAATTTTTTTCTAGTTTGAACAAACAACAAAATACAATTCTTCAATCCCACAAACCAAAAAGAAAAATTTGTAAATGCCTCCATATTTCAAGAATAATCATAAAGCGAAATACTCTTATCATCAGAAACGCTAGCCACTCTTCCCCCTCCCCGAACACCACCCTCCATAGGTCTAAATGCAACCGCCCAAACCTGATCCGAATGATTCGAAAGTGTCTGAATCGCACTCCTCATATTAAGATCCCACAACCTAACTGTCCTATCGCTAGAACCGGTCACAATAGCCAACCCATCTGGACTCGCATCCACACTCAAAACCCAACTCGCATGACCCGACATAGCAGCTATCATACTCTTCCCATCCGCATCGTGCATATGAACATGACAATCATCGGAGGCTGAAAAGAGAACTCTCGGATCAACAGGAGAAAACACCAGAGATCGAACGGGCATGAAGTGGCCTTCGAGATGATGAAGGAATTTCGCACGAATTACGTCGAATATAGATATTGAACCGTCCATTGAACCGCAAGCCAGTCTTTTGCCATCTGGGCTCCAGGCCACTGAGAGGATGAATCTTTTTGAACCACTCTTGTCTGTTTCAGATCCATTTCGAGGTGGGACAGTTAGAGAACTTATTAGTTTCCATTCTGCTGTGTCCCAAAGCTTTACTGTTGCACTTCCTCCTCCAGCAACTGCTAAAATTGTTCCCTATAATTGTAATAGGTATACATCAATCAAAAATTTAAGTCATTAGCAAAAAACAAGTGATTTTGCTAAAAAAAATTATAATTTCTAAATGATTTGAAAAAGCTATGAAAATTTTAAGACATTAGCAAACATGAATTTTTTTGATATCATTAGCAAACAAAATGAAAATTTCAAGATTTTGCTAAAAAAATTTAAAATAAAGTCATTAGAAAAAAAATGTGACATTAAGTTTACTCCTAATGGAAGTAAAACCATAAATATTTTATGGAAACTCAATCTACACAAACAGATAAAACAAATTCTTAAGGGTCTGGATCTCTATCCATATGAGAAATGAAAAAAAAATACTCTGTTTCTAAATAGATCAATGAAAATTTAAGTGCTAAGCAGAAAATATTAAAATTTAGAGTGATTAGCAAAAATAAAATGAAAACATAAAGTGATTAGCATAAAGGAAATTCAAGTCATTAGCAAAGAAGATGAAAATTTAAAGTGACTAGCAAAAACAAAAGAAAAAACAAGTCATTAGAAAAAGAGATTGTGACATTGAGTTACTCCTAATGAAAATAAAACCATAAATATTTGATGGAAACTGAATATAGGGTCTGGGTCTGTATTCATATGAGAAATGAATAAATACCCCTTTCTAAATATGTGTATCCATCCATAAACGCGATTCCTAAACCTGAAACACACTTATTCAACTAAACAATGGATATTGTGGGTTGCGCCCATTTGGATAGCTTAAGAAGTAAGAGTCTTGATTCTTGAACTTAAGAGGATAAGATCTCCAAGTTTGACTCATACTAAAAACACTTTGATAGAAGTGATTGTCATGGCAGTGAGATGTTTGTTGTACTAGCCTCCTCTAGAGAATCTCGTCTCGAAAAAGAAAATAACAAATGCATATTGCAGTTATTAAATTAGGTGGATCTTTTAAAGCCAACTAAAAATCTTAAGAATTCATATAAACCATGGATATATCTGAATGTAACTCCTAATGCAAGTAAAAAGCTAAATACACTACTAATATAAATATCTTAACGAAACATCGCATTGATGACATGTTTCTCCATTTTTGTTTCTTTACATGTTTCCGATAATTATTGTAGAAACAACCAGATCTACACAAACAGATCAAGCAATTATTGCGAATAGTAATTGGGTTTGGATCCGTATCCAAATGAGAAATTTAGAAAGTACCCGTTTATCCATATCCATAAACGGGATTCCTAAACGCAAAAACTCGCAGAGACAATGGTATTAACAATGCGTATTGAGGTTATTAAAACAGGTGGTGGATCTTTCAAAGCCATCTAAAAATCTTCAGAATTCATAAAAACCATGGATATATATAATTTTACTCCTAATTGAATTAGAAAGCTAATAATACAAATATCTTACAGGAAATTTAGCATTGATGACATTTTCTCTATATGTTTCCGACATTTATTGTTACAAAAACCCATCGAGACAAACAGATTACGCAATTATTCCAGATAGTAATTGGGTCTGGACCCAAATCCGTATGAAAAATTAAGAAAGTACCTAACTATGAGTATGCACCCATAAACGGAAGTCCTAAATGCGGAAACACACAAGTGTTCCACTCAAACAGTGACGACGCATATCGCGCTCATTAAAAACAGGTGGTGGATCATTCAAAACCTTTATTTTGTACGCGAGATGCTAAATCTAAAACTCTCGTGGATTTCAATAAAACTGTATTCAATAGAAAATTGGTTGGCCGGAGAGAAAATATGAGCAACAATCTAGGGATATGGTCGAAGAAACCTCGCCATTACCACAGCTCTACAAGATCCATACATTGGTAAAATGGTGGACAAAACAGGAATTTGACTACTTGTATAACATTTGTATCTGGATCTGAATACATTGGTCCTATTTCGGAACAGAGTTATCTGAATCTGAGTCTGACTAAGAAACCAACAAATTTACTTTGAGCATCCCAATTTTGGGATGCGTCAACATAACAATCAATTTGTTCATACCGCCAAATAGGGTACCAAGAAAAGGGACAGACACTGAGTTATGGTAAAAGTCATAACAATTGAGTTTTCAAGAACCCTAGTTTCAGGTTCTTGTTCGCAAACTCACAATCACACAACCAAAAGTGCAGACATAATAATGTCTATTGATTGAACTCACTAGTGATAGAGAAACAATTTAGTTATTCCAAATTTAATACAACTCCTATCAATTCCTTTCTTTGCATATATCATAGCAAACACGGCATTAAATTTATCCAAAGAAGAGCAGAGCAAAGAGACTCTCCTCTGGAAATCAAATATGACAGGAACAAGAATTTCAATATATAGAAGGAATCCAGCTCGCAGAATACTAATAAAAAAGACAAATGCGTACCTTAGGATGAAATTGCATTTGCCAGACTTCAGATGGCGGAGCCTCGAGAGTTGCAATGGTATTTTTCTGGTCAACATCGAAAACACGAATAAAGCTATCCAAAGAGGCAGAAGCTGCAAGGACACCAGAAGGATGAGCGGCGACTGAAACGACGCCAAGACAGTGACCGGTGCTGGTAGAAACACGTTCGAGCTCGTCGGGTCTCCAAAGCTTCACCGTCTCGTCCAGCGATCCAGTTAGGAGTAGAGAAGACCGAGTTTCCGTCGCCGGTATCCATGTCGCCGCCCAAATTGACTCGTCGTGGGCGTTTTCCACCGATTTGATCCCGGCGAGCTTCATTTTGCTTTGAGTTCTTCGGATTGGGAACAAGAAAGGTTTTTTGAGCGCCGTGAACACTGCAAACTATGCTTTTTAAAGTAGATTTAACTTTATTTTCAATCTAGTCACCAAAGCTTGGATGTATTATCAATTCAACCCCTTCTATTTTCCTTTCTTTTTCTTATTTTATTTATATAACATATTGTTCTGAATTGATTTTATGATCTTAACAAATTATGTTTTTTAAGATATATAATAATGCTTCGTTTTAAGTGTTGAAGGTAGTGCTTTTGGTGTGAGTATAAAAATAAATATGGTTGAATATAAATATATTTAAATAAAAAATGAGTCAGGTTATATTTGGTATTTTTTACATTAATATATATATATTTTTCTATTCTCTTATATATATAAATTAAATTAATCCTCATTATTGACCGTTAGATTGATCACATTCCATAGTTATACTATGATATGGGTAAATTAAATAAAAAGAATTTTGATAAGTTATGATAATATTTATTTTAAATTAAATATTTATTATTTATATATATATAATTATAATACTATTATATTATATTATATTATATTATATTATTTTTCTTTATAAACTTTTTATAAATATAATTTATTTAATAATCATATAAATTATATTTTTTTATTAATCATTTTTATATTTAAATATAAAAAATTACATAATTGTTCATTTTTTATATATAATAAAACAATAATATATATATATATATAATTATAAATTTACTAATAATAACTATTTTTTGTCCAAATTAATTTTTATTTTCTATTTCATTATATTATATTATCACAAATAATTTTTTAAGTAATAATAACTAATTTATTAATTTGTTTTTTCTAATTAATTTAATTTTTATTTTCTCTCATATAATATACATATAATATATATATATATATATATATATATATATATATATATATATATATATATATATATATATATATATATATATATATATATAAATACTTAAAGTTAACTAGAACCACATTAATCCAAATTCATGTCATTCTTCACTTTCCTACCCTCTCTTTCTTAATTAAATTTTATTTATATATATATATATATATCAACTAAAAATTTATATATATTAATATTAATTTAAGATATAAACAATTTTTTTTTAGATATAAATATATTTACCTTCATAATTTTTATATTTATTTTAATCATATATATATAAACAATTTTTTTTATAAATACACTACCTTCATAATTTTATATTTATTTGTTACATTAATTATATATATATATATATATTATATTATTTTTCATCATTAATTTTATATAAATACATTTTATCTTTTATCATACATTTTTTCTTCATATATATATATATATATATATATATATATATATATATAATATTTTCTTTATTAATATAAATAATTTGATAATAAATATTAAATACAAAATATATGTACGTACACAAAATAATAAAATTATTTTAACAATCATTAAATAGTTTAGCGATTTAAGTGTTCATATTTTATGTGAGGTCAGAATTAGTGTTTAGTAGTGTTCATATTTTATGTGAGGTCGGAATTAGTGTTTGGTTTGGACAAACATTTGAAAGTCTGAGGTCACGAGATAGAAGTGGATGATGGTGATTTGTTAGAATTCCTTTCTTTGCATATAATATATTATAGCAAGCATGTTATTAAATTTATTCAAAAAAGAGAATAACAAAGAATTTTTGCTCTGGACATCACATATATAATAATGTTTAAAGTCAATTATCACCGCATTAATAAACGTTCCACATTAATTCACTTCATCAGTATTTTCTCTCTCCACTCTCTTACCATCTTTTTCTTAATTAAATATTATTTTTCATTACCATATATATATACATATATATATATTTATAAAAGCTAAAAATTTATCTATATTAATATTAATTCAAGATATAAACATTTTTTTATTATAAATACACATACCTTCATAATTTTTATATTTATTTTATTTATATATATATATAAATATAAACAATTTTATTTTTTATAAATACACTACCTTCATAATTTTATATTTATTTGTTACTTTATATATATATTATATTATTTTTCATCATTAATTTTATATAAATATATTTTATCTTTTATCATATATTTTTTTATCTCATTATATATATATATATATATATATATATATATATATATATATATATATATATATATATATATATATGCGGAGCCACACTTGGGCTAGGGTGGGCTATAGCCCCACCTAAATTAAAAAATGCTTAGGTTAGGGTGGGTTTCAGCCCCACCTAAATTAAAAAAAATGGGGCAAATAAAGTGAATTAACCGGGCAAATGAGTCAGCCTCAGGTAATTTTTCATCTTGGCTCCGCCCCTGTATATATATATTATTTTTTTATTAGTATAAATAATTTGATAATAAATATTAAATACAAAATATATATACATACACAAAATAATAAAATTATTTCAACAATCATAAGTTGTATAAAAGTTTAAGTGTTCATATTTTATGTTAGGATCTAGGTCGCAGCTGGGGGACCGGGGTCTGGGCCGGTTAACGCGTCTCACTCAAAAGGTGGTGATTAATCCGGTTAGAGATTAACATCGGGGTTTCAATACTACACAAACTGTCACAAACCCTTGAACCATGTTCAAGCGCGGAAGAGGTTTGTTTCAGGTTGAAGCAGCACACTCACGAGATAGGCAGAACCGGTTTTAGATAAGACAGGTTTGGAAGTTGCTGGGTCGGTTTTGGATCTTAGTGATTCGGTTTAGGTAGTGTTGAATCGGTTATAGCGATGTAAATGGGTTAGTACAGATCGGTTAGAATGTAGAACCGGTAGAAAGTAAATAACAAGACAGATTTTTATGGATGTTCGGAGATAAAACTCCTACGTCACCCCTTCCTCTCGAAACCGCGAGAAGGATATTCACTAAGGAATACAAACACAATCCGATCGAGACTTATTTCCTGCTCGATAACACCCGTACAATTTTAACCGAAATTGTAAATACACACTTCAACTTAGCACTTAAGCTTTCTAGAGATAGAACACAATCTTATCACTTGTAAATTAATTGTCCACTGTGTCCCGCATTTACTCCTCTTCAGCTCCTCCTTTTATAGGTGAAATGTGCCAACGGTCACATTTCATTTCCTTGAATTTGATTGGTTGAGTAGAGGTTCAGTGATTCAGACCTGGCGGTCAATTTTTCTGACCTGGCAGTCTGTTCTTCCAGTATGTAGGTCAAACCGGCTAGGTTTGTCTTTTACTCAATGTGGTAACTGTCGGTTAGACAGTTGTCTGTACTTGGGAGATTGTCTTTCTGATTTATCCTGAAGTAGAAAGATCTTGTAGGACTGTCTTCTGTAGCCTACAGACTGTCCTCAGACTTGTATGGATATGACAATGTTCAGTATGTTCCTTTGGTATCATTCTCAACAGATACCCGAAGTATCTTCTTATGTTGGTCGGTTATTTGTGTTAACCGGATGGCTTCCGGTTATTCCTTGGCGACTGTCTAGTGTTTCCGGCCTTCTTGTTTTGACCGATCTTGCCTTCTTTGTGCGGTCATGTTTCTGGTCAGTTTAGGTGTTTGACCGGTTGAGTTTCTTAACCGGTTCAGTGATTTGACCGGTCCGGTTCTTTGTCTGTTTCTGCATAAGAAGTTTATTTGTGTTAAGTTCTATTAACCGGTCTAATTTTATCTAAACAATTTCTCCCTTTTTAGTATTTTATTTAAAATTATCAAAATCATGTAAGGTTGTAGACGTAGGCCGGTTTTGTTTTTAAGGGTTTGTTTTGGCCGGATTTTTGAAATTGACTTGGGAGAATTTTTCGAAAAATTTTGGAAAATTTTGAGAAAAAATTTATCTTTTATCTTATCAATTTCTCCCTTTTTGAGTATTTTATTTAAAATTATCAAAATCATGTAAGGTTGCAAATGTAGGCCGGTTTCCAAAAAGAACTTTATATATATATAAGTAAAGATAACCGCAAAAGGACAAAATACTATATATGTAAAAAACCGAAGTAAACATAAGTAAAGGTGGAAAAGAGAGCCCCTATTTGTTCAATTTGGATGGAAGGAAGTCTTCCATCAGTTCATCTGTTGGTTGTCCCTTAGCCGGTTGAGCCGGCCTTGAGTAGGAACCCCAACTCCTGAGGTGTCCGTGTGAGTAGGGAACGGTTGACCGATCGTTCTGACTGGAACTTCATCGAAAACTCGCTGTCTTGTAGGTTGCGGCTCGAGATCCTCTTCGAAGTCATCCTCGGTTTGCAAAGCCGGGTTCAGTGGAGGGTCAACAACTGTCTCGGTGATTCTGCCCAACATCTCGGTGACTTAAGCCTTCCTTGAGGGAACTTTCCTTTTTCGTGTTGCCGGAACCGAAGAGGAGGGAGCCACCTTGGACTTCTTGTGAGCCTTGGCATATTCGTCGTACATTTGTTTCTCAGCGTTGAACCACTTTGCCTCCTTGGCTTCTTGAGATGATATGGATTTTGCGAGTTCCAGATTTTTGGCCGTTAATATTCGTAAGCTTTCGTTGAAGTTCGCATCAGACTGTGGTGCCTCCTTCTTTTTCCGCGTCCCCTCGTCTAGCGCATCCTGAACTTGTCGGGCCGCGAGGGCATTCGCCTCCTCAATTGTCTTATCCGCAGCAAGCTTGGCCTTTATTAACTCAGTCACCTGTTCGGTGACCGCCTTGAGGTCGGCCTCAAGCTTGGTGTTCCTTTCCTCAAGACTTGCATTCTTCTCTTCAAGATTTGTGACCCTGTCGAGTGTCGAACCGGCTTGGGTACTTGACCGCCCCAGGTTCTCATCGACCTTTGTAAGCCGTTGCTCGGTCTTCTCTTGAAACCGTTCCATCTCTGCGATCCCTCGGTGAACCGACTCGAAGTCATCCACCAACTTCGAAGTCGTATCTTCCAAGGCTATTGTTCGCTTAAGATGGGCGCCGTACAGAACATCGGCTTCACGGTAGTTGGTTTCGATCGACGTGATCCGCTCGTTTGCCTTGCCAAGATCATCCCTTGTTGTCTCGGCCAACTTGATTGCTTGAACCGCGACTTTCTTAATTTTCTTCTTCCACGGTCGAACCACGGTGTTGGCAAATTCGTTGATGATAGTTATGACCTTCTCTTCCGTAATGGCCGGTTCTGAATCCCGGACTTGATCAGATTCAAGATTGTCGGTGAGAGGAGGCTCTGTCCTATTGTCGGTTATGTCGATCGTCTGATCCGCTGGAGGAGACGTATCGCCTGGATTCTGACCGTCAACATTCTCATGAGTTGGAGAGTGCGTTGTATCTTGCTGGTCGGGCACCGCTTCATGCCGCGCCACTTCGTCGATGAACTCTCCTTTCTTGACCGCAAGTAACTCCAACACCAAGAGTTGTAGTTGAGACTTCGGTGTTCCTGGAATATACCTTTCTGTAAGTTTTCGAATATGTTCGGATAGCTTTTGTAGCCGAGCACGCGGTTCCACTATTGCGTGTCGGTCCAAGGCTTCGTTGGGATCCTTGGCTTTTGTTAGGTTGATGACGTCCTCCTCTATCTCCATCAACCTTTCGAATCTTTGTCCAGCGGTTAGTCTCGGTAGCATTTGTTTGTAGAATTTGTCACACCGGTATCGGAACCACTCATAGTATACTTCGGATGCCTCGTGAGCCTGCAGATCGATTTCCTCCATGATTCTGCGCACTATATTCTCGGCCACCTCCTGGTCGTTGTTATCGTGAACGTCTTCCTCCCTAGGGCCGTCTGCAACAAGATTTTCCTGTTCAAGACTGGCCGATTGTTCCTCTTCTATCGGTCCTTTTTCTTTACCGGACATATTTTCTTCGGTATTATGTGAAGCCGTTCGTTCGGAGTTGGAGGCCGAATCGTCCTCATTTTGCGTTTCAGAGGGCGGATCCGCAAATTCTATCGGTTGTTTGTCCTTCTTGCTCCCGGATCTGCCCTTTACCGGAGCCAGTTTCTTATTGGCAGACCTCTTCTTTCGGCCATCTGTAGAACCGGAGGCTTTCTTCTTCTTTTCCAAGAATTGGCGAGACCCTATGATTTTGCTTGAAGGAAGAAGAACACCCGGACCGGTGTTGATGTTGTGGTGGAGCATGATCTTCCCGAGTGGGATGGCGTATCCCCATGACCGGGTGGAATCCGGTATCACCATGTCTTTTAGGTTGTTGAAAATTTCCTTCGCCCAGTTAATATTTATGCCGTTTAGTAAACCGGCAAGCATCTCGATTTTTACCTTAGTGAGATTATCAAAATTTCCCCCTCTCGCCTGGACCGACTTGGTGAAGATGTCACATAGCGGTATATATTCCGGTCGAAGTGATGATTTCTTTCCGGAGACTTCTACATGAGCTGTGGTTGCCAAGAGAACCTGGCAAGCCGCCTCGAAGGTTTCTCGATCTAGATCCGTCGAAATGTTGCGTCCATCTGTTGGTAGGCGTAGGATTTCAGCAACCGACTCTTCGGTTAGGTCGAACTGCTGACCGCCGACGGTTGCGGTTATTGTTCTGCCGGTGAGAGATGCGGTTTTAAAGAATTCCTCAACCGCTTCTTTGTATAGAACAAACGGACCACCTAGGAAGTATTCGAGGCCGGATTCGGAAATCCGGGATAAAACTCGCTTTGCCGGAGCCGAACCGTTTTCTCTGATTTCTTCAAAGTCTACCTGGACGATATGTTTGAACAATGCGGAATCACGACCCATTGGTGATTATTGAATTGAGAGAGCAAGAGAGCTGTGTGGAGAGAGTTTGAGAAAGCTAGAGAGAGAAAGCCGTTTCGCGTAATAATGAAATGAAATGGCTAAGGACCCTTTTATAGTTGCGGTTTGGAAACCCAACCGTCGCAAACCGTCCCATCACCTTTAGGCGGGAATTTTCCCTCCAAGTGAATTGGGCGGCAAACCAAGGGCGGCAAACCGTGGGCGGGAAACAAAAAGGCGGCAAATCAAAGCGGGAAACCAAAGGCGGGATATTTGAGCGGGAGTTTTTGGGTGGGAAATTTCCCTCCAAAAATTTCGAGTGGACTTTTGATTTCAGTTTTAATGAGGCGGTCCCTTTTCAAAGCCGTCTATGAAGAGATGTGATCTATTAACCGCGAAGATGCGGTTTATGACTTTAACCGGATTTTTCAATGAAGACAAAGTGATTTATTAATATCAACCGGTTAGTTAGATGGATAACCTGAATTTTGCAACCTCTAACCCGATTATAAAACTGAAATAGAATTTTATTGAAGAAAGAGTACAGGATATAAACCGATTCATGAATCAGTTTTAAAAATAGGAATACATAAGAAATAAAAATATAACTTATGTGATAACGACCCTTGAAAGTTTTTCTCCACTCCATCCACGTCAAGGATGTTTGAAGGAGATGCCGGTGTGCCCGGTCCAAATTCTGGGTGGTACTTGAGGATGAGCCGACTGATGTGAGGAGCATAACTGAGACCTTTCTTGGTCAGCACCATAGTTTTCAGATTTTGGAAGATGACCGATGACCAATTGATAGGCGTATTGCTAACAATGTAGGTCATCATGTCAAATATTCTTTTCGAGTAGCGTTGATTAGGGGATTGACAGATGATAGATCGGTTAACAATCTCATAGAGGAGTTGGATGTGGTGGGCAAGTCGGATTTTCAGCCCGTAGTTCTCTACCGGTACATCGGTTCCGGAGAAGAATTCTGAGTAATCGGTCGCTGCACTTCCCACCCGGGTTGGGAAGTCGGAAAACCCTTATGTGGGTAGGTTGAACATTTGAGCAAACTCGGCTTCATCCAGCCAGAAAGTGTGATCTCTCACTGTGGAAACATTGTAGTTTCCTCTTATGCAAGCACTTCTGAAGAAGGTCTTGACATCCTCAAGGAGTATGGGACCGGATTCTTCGAGAAAGGTGCGAAGACCGGTGTCAATGAGAGATTCAAACATGACCTCCTTGGTTTCTAGATCCCAATGTTCCATACATGAATCGAAGTCGATGCTCAGGAAGTTGCCTAGAGTTCGGCTCAGCATGATTCAAACTTTGCTATAAGAGAGATAGTTCAAGAAATTTTGTTTTGAGATGTGTTAGGTTGATTAGAGGGTGACTCCTTATATAAGTCTGGATTTGGAGGGAAAATATTAGCATTTAATGTTGAAGATCAGTTTTGTCTTATTAGTGAAGAGAATATTTATGTTTTCAAAATGTATTGGGAAGAAGTTACTTTTGACCGACTACGGAGCTCGAGGTAAGAATCTAGTTGAAAAGTAACCAAATTAGTTGGATAGTAATTACTCATGTAGTTGGGAGTTACTTCAATAATTGAACGTTACTTTTCATTAATGACGGATGTGATAAGAAAAGTAACCGATTGAAACCGAAGATAACATAAACCGGGCCAAAATGACCATAAGGGAAGTTGAACAAAGATACAACCGGTTCGTACAGCAAAATGACCGGTGTAGAAAGGAGTGGCTTAATATCCGCTGGAGTTGGCGTGACCGTTGGAGTTGATGTGGCGATTCCTCCTCTTCCAAGCCTTTTCAAACCGCTCATAAAATGAGTCGGTGACTTCCTTGGTGAGTACCTGGGCTTGGTTCAACCCTTCGCCCGGACATGTTGGGACTCCAAGCTCCAGAAGCAGACAACTTAGTTGAGAAACGAGACCGACTGTTCGAACGCCAATCATCCAGATTAGGACGTCGAACAACACCCTTGACCAGTTGACCGGTGTACCCGTGGTTATCGCGGCCATGATGTTGAAGGCAGCGGTACAATACGTGTTGGTCACATCCCTTCCTAGGATGCCTCGACCGATCACGTCGTTGAGAAGCTGGTATTCAGCTTTCAACAGTGACTTGGCACCGTGGTCATCAACTGGTTGATTAGACCGGGCAAAGGCTAAGGAGATCTCGGCTTTTAGTTCAGCCGGTACATTAAGGTCGGTCAGCCCTTGCTTTGGTAGGTCAAAGCATCTTGCAAAGTCATTTTCGGTAAAGTCGAATACAATCCCTCCCACTTTTGACTGAATATGTGTGTCAAAGTGAGGAGTTCCACGAAAAACCCTGGCATTGTAAAAAAAATCCAGGACCGATTCAGAATAGATGACATGTTTCTCGTCTAGAAAGTGTTGGAGACCAGTGTGATAAAAAAAATTTAAGTAGATTAATTTTAAACCGGTTAGAAAATAATTGTTATAACTTATGAAAAATATATGTTAAACTGCTAAGTTATATCAAGTATATTAATTAGTTTAAATATAACAAGAAGTTGTTGTAACATAGTGGTTAACAGCTCTACCTGTCACACAGGTGACCAGGGATCAAATCCCACTGGCTGCAAATAATATTTAAAGTTTTGCTGTTTCAGGGAAATTGAGCAAAATCCATTCGGTTGGAAATATATATACCGTCCGGTTGTTTGACTTCGGTTTGAAGTAAAAGCAACCGGTTTGGCCAAGAAGTTCAGTCAACTCGTCCAAGAAGCTTAGTCAGCTGGTTGGTCAACTGGAGTTCAGTTAGGAGATCGGTCAACAGGCATTTAATGAAAGAAGGCTTCAGTCATAAATGTTCCGGTTGATTAAATGCTGTATGTTACGGTTGATTAAATGTTGTATGTTCCGGTTGATTAAATTTTGTATGTTCCGGTTGATTAAACAACAGGTAGCTGTCAGGCATGCTTGTCCAAATCCAGAAGCAATCTCCAGGCACAGGTAGCTGTCAGGCAGGCGGCCGACTAAGAGCATGTCTGTCATGTGTCCAACATGCAAACCGGCTAAGCGCATGTCTGCCATGTGTCCAAATTGATCTGTCCAAGAGGGAAGGCGTGCAAGCCTCTTGATCATTACCAGGAGAGAGAAAATATGACCGTTGTGTCCTCTCAGCTATAAAAGGAAGACGAGACGTCTTCATTTAATGCAGCGATCAAGCAAAAAATATCAATCACATCTTTTTAAAGAAAATCATTAAGTTAGAGAGATAAAGTTATATATTCCAAAAACCGGTGTGCCTAAAACCGGAAGCTTTTTTGTGTGTTGTTGTGTTGAGTTGTTGTATTACATCAAAGAGTGAGTTTGGTGTAACCGGCGAGTAGCGAAGTTGGGCTCGACCGACAGTATTGTTGTAACTCTAAGAGTTAGTGGAAATCCTTCTCATAACCTGAGAAGAAGGGGTGACGTAGGAGGGTTTGCTCCGAACATCCATAAACAAATCTTTTGTCTCGTGTTCTTTCGTTGCTTTCATTATCTAACCTCAAACCAATCATACTCCTAAAACCGGTCACTCACATCCATAAAACCGACTCCTCCTAAAACATCATCTAAAGTCACAAACGTTGCTTCAACCTGAAACAGACATTTCCGCCCTTGAACCCGGTTCAAGAGTCTGTGACAGTTTGTGCAGTGCTAAGAACAGTTTTAGTCTTTAACCGGACTATCACCAAAGAGTTGTGTGTTGTGTAAGTGGCCACCCTTCCCGAAACCGGAAACAACCCCGGTCCTCCAAGGGCGTCCCCGATCCTAACAAGTGGTATCAGAGCGAGGTTTTTAGCACTCAAGCAACCAAAGAAGATGGGAAGCATGACCCACAGCGATAGGCCACTTATGCTAAACATTGAGGCATTTAGCGGCTGGAAGGTTCAGATGTATTTACATCTGATCACATTGGATGATGAAATGAGCACCATCCTAAAGGATGGTCCGATAAAGATTAACAAGGAGACGGAAGAATGGACGGTTGAAGATAGGAGAAGAAGTAACCTAGACAACCATTGCATGAGACATATTTTCAAATCTTTGGATAACAACACTTTCGAGAAAGTCATGGAATGCGAAACGGGAAAAGAAGTGTGGGAAAAGTTGATCTAACTGTTTGAAGGTAGTGATCAAACAAAGGAGAACCAGAAAGAGCAGAAGGTTCTAATGGTTGCTGAAAGCAAGGGAAAATGGGCCGATAGCGATTCGGACGACTCATCATGCAACGACAATGATGATAAAGTTGAAACCTGCTTCACGACTAAGAAAGAATCTGAGGTATTTGATCTCTCCTTTGATGACTTTACACGAGATGATCTAATTACTGTACTAAATGACATGGTCATTAAGTATAGAAAATTGTCAAAATCCCTTAATCAAACTATTTCAAAAATTAAATCTGATAGTTTAAAATGTTCATCTCAAATCAAAGAGGTTGATGTTTCAATAAATGAGATCTCATCTGTGAATGAGAAGCTTAAGGAAGAAATTATAATCTGTAATGTTTTAACTTCAAAGGATGAGATGATTTATGTAAAACCAACTTCAAGCTGGCTGAAACCTGAGAGAAGGGCAGCCAGTTTGTATGGAAAAGAAAACTTTGACCGAAAGTTTAGAGATGTTTACCGAAAAACATCTTTTAAAGTTAAATCATCATCAGGTAGATATACTATACATACACACAACGGAAAATTCATCAAAATAATTAAAGTATGGATTCTCAAGGGATTAATAAGCCACGGACCCAAAGAAAAATGGGGACCAGATTTTTTATTGTCTATGAATGCAGGTAAATCAAGACAGAAGCTTGGAAGAGACAACATGGCATCCGGACAGTCGGCTGCTGACGAACACATCATTTGAAGGGAACAAGCATGAAGTGGCTAACATCCTCACAAAGCCACTTCTCGAGTCTAAGTTTTCTTCCCTTAGAAATATTTTAGAATTGTTAGATTACAAAATTTGAAGAAAATTTGTTAAAAAAAAAAAAATGTTTAAAAAAAAAAATTCTCCTTAAACGAAACCGTTTTTCCAAAAACCGGCCAAACAAATATAAGTTTTCCAAAAACCGGCCAAACAAATATAAGTTTTCCAAAAAACCGGCCAAACAAATATAAGTTTTCCAAAAACCGGCCAAACAAGTGTAAGCTCTTCAAAAACCGGCCAAACAAGTGTAAGCTCTTTAAAACCGGCCAAACAAGTGTAAGCTCTTTAAAACCGGCCAAACAAATGTAAGCTCTTTAAAACCGGTCAAACAAATATAAGCTTTTTTAAAAACCGGCCACATATTACAAGTTTTGAATATTTATTCTAAATAATCAAAAAGGGAGAAATTGATAGAAAAATTAAGTAGATTAATTTTAAACCGGCCACACATTACAAGTTTTGAATATTTATTCTAAATAATCAAAAAGGGAGAAATTGATAGAAAAATTTAAGTAGATTAATTTTAAACCGGTTAGAAAATAATTGTTATAACTTATGAAAAATATATGTTAAACCGCTAAGTTATATCAAGTATATTAATTAGTTTAAATATAACAAGAAGTTGTTGTAGCGTAATGGTTAACAGCTCTACCTGTCACACAGGTGACCAGGGATCAAATCACACTGGCTGCAAATAATATTTAATGTTTTGCTGTTTCAGGGAAATTGAGCAAAATCCATTCGGTTGAGCAAAATCCATTCGGTTGGAAATATATATACCGTCCGGTTGTTTGACTTCGGTTTGAAGTAAAAGCAACCGGTTTGGCCAAGAAGTTCAGTCAACCGGTTGGTCAACTGGAGTTCAGTTAGGAGATCGGTCAACAGACATTTAATGAAAGAAGGCTTCAGTCATAAATGTTCCGGTTGATTAAATGCTGTATGTTCCGGTTGATTAAATGCAGCCGCTCAGTCATAAATGTTCCGGTTGATTAAATGCTGTATGTTCCGGTTGATTAAATGCTGTATGTTTCGGTTGATTAAATGTTGTATGTTCCCGTTGATTAAATGAGTAATCCAAATCCAGAAGCAATCTTCAGGCAGCAGGTAGCTGTCAGGCATGCTTGTCCAAATCCAGAAGCAATCTTCAGGCAGCAGGTAACTGTCAGGCATGCTTGTCCAAATCCAGAAGCAATCTTCAGGCAGCAGGTAGCTGTCAGGCATGCTTGTCCAAATCCAGAAACAATCTCCAGGCACAGGTAGCTGTCAGGCAGGCGGCCGGCTAAGAGCATGTCTGTCATGTGTCCAACATGCAAACCGGCTATGCGCATGTCTGCCATGTGTCCAAATTGATCTGTCCAAGAGGGAAGGCGTGCAAGCCTCTTGATCATTACCAGGAGAGAGAAAATATGACCGTTGTGTCCTCTCAGCTATAAAAGGAAAACGAGACGTCTTCATTTAATGCAGCGATCAAGCGAAAAATATCAATCACATCTTTTTAAGAAAATCATTAAGTTAGAGAGATAAAGTTATATATTCCAAAAACCGGTGTGCCTAAAACCGGAAGCTTTTTTGTGTGTTGTTGTGTTGAGTTGTTGTATTACATCAAAGAGTGAGTTTGGTGTAACCGGCGAGTAGCGAAGTTGGGCTCGACCGGCAGTATTGTTGTAACTCTAAGAGTTAGTGGAAATCTTTCTCATAACCTGAGAAGAAGGGGTGACGTAGGAGGGTTTGCTCCGAACATCCATAAACAAATCTTTTGTCTCGTGTTCTTTCGTTGCTTTCATTATCTTACCTCAAACCAATCATACTCCTAAAACCGGTCACTCACATCCATAAAACCGACTCCTCCTAAAACATCATCTAAAGTCGCAAACGTTGCTTCAACCTGAAACAGACATTTCCGCCCTTGAACCCGGTTCAAGAGTCTGTGACAGTTTGTGCAGTGCTAAGAACGGTTTTAGTCTTTAACCGGACTATCACCAAAGAGTTGTGTGTTGTGTAAGCGGCCACCCTTCCCGAAACCGGAAACAACCCCGGTCCTCCAAGGGCGTCCCCGATCCTAACACAGTGTCTTTAAGTGACTTGATCATCTTGAAGACATCGTAGTGTTCAGTACTTAGAGCAGATTTGAAGTCCACTTGAAGGATGTTTAGAAACTGAGACATTTTGTCTTAGAGAATGAGTTATATCTTGTGATTGTTTTGTTTAAGGTTTGCTTAACTTATATACTAGTGGAGAAAGGATCTTATTATCCAATGTGTCACAGGTAATAATGTCTATTAACCATAGGATAAAGTATTTTGCATGAAATAAACATATCTACAGCCTAGGATGTTGGTCATAGACCTGGACCATGAAAGATATCAAATCTTCACGTCTTTTAAGGTGTGACCATTTTACTTTGAAAAGGTAATTTTTCAGGACAGATAAGTTTAAACGCAGGTAATTATTCCACTTTTGTTCTAAGGCCAAATAATCTGAGATAAAGTATTTCCGAACCGGTCAGTTATCAGTTGTTCGTCCCGATGCGGTTATTTGGTGCATGCACTAAATAACCGGTCGGTTTACTCTGACTTATAGACCAGGCGGTTCTTCCATAGATACCTTGGGAAATTTGAAGTCCGACAATTTAGGAGGAACTACCGGTTTTGTCTGTCTGAACTGATTTCCCTTTTTAAGCATCCTTAGAGATAATTTGATTAATATCGGTCAAACCGAGTGTAAGTCTGAATTGAGAAAACTTAGCTTCCTACAGAGGCTTTGTGAAGATATCGGCTACTTGTTGATCTGTTGGTACGTATGCCAGCCGGATATGCTTTAGCATGACATGTTCCCGAATGAAGTGGTGCCTTATGTCAATGTGCTTGGTTCTAGAGTGTAAAACCGGATTGTAGGTGATTTCTATGGCACTTGTGTTGTCACAGAAGATTGGAAATTCTTCGGCTATGACACCGAAATCCTTTAGTTGTTGTTAAATCTAAAGAAGTTGTGAACAACAGCTTCCGGCCGCCAGGTATTCAGCTTCGGCGGTTGATGTGGCAACTGATGTTTGTTTCTTGCTATGCCATGAAACAAGCCGATCACCTAGAAATTGGCATGTTCCGCTAGTGCTTTTTCTATCAACCTTGCAACCTGTATAGTCTGCATCTGAATAACTCGTTAGGTTAAAAGATGAGTCCTGTGGATACCACAAGCCGACGTCAGGAGTTCCCTTTAGGTATTTCAAGATTCGCTTTGCGGCTGTGTAGTGAGACTGTTTTGGGTTGGCTTGGAATCTTTCCACACACACCGACTGCAAATAGAATATCCGGTCTACTTGCTGCCAAGTATAGAAGAGAGCCGATGATGCATCGGTAAGCGGTCAGGTCTACTACTTGACCCTCATCATCTTTGTCCAATTTGACCGATGAGCTCATTGGAGTAGCGGCTGAGGAGCATGTATCCATCCCAAATCTCTTTAGAAGTTCCTTAGTGTACTTGGGTTGACTGATGAAAGTTCCTTCTTCGAGTTGCTTAACCTGAAGACCTAGGAAGAAACTTAATTCTCCCATCATACTCATTTCAAATATATTAGTCATCAGGGTTGAGAATTTATCACATAGCTTAGGATCGGTTGAACCGAAGATGATATCATCTACATAGATTTGAACAAGTAGGATATGTTCCTTTTTCTCAAACTTAAATAACGTTTTATCCACCGAACCGATGGTGAAGTCATGTTTTAACAAAAATGCGGTTAGTGTGTCATACCAGGCTCAGGAGCTTGCTTTAGACCGTATAAAGCTTTGTTTAACCGGTATACATGGTTGGGTAGTTCAGCATTTTTGAAACCGGGTGGTTGTTCAACATATACCTCTTCACGTAGGTCACCATTCAAAAATGCACTTTTAACATCCATTTGAAAAACCTTAAAATTTTTTAAGGCAGCAAAAGCTAGAAAAATCCTAATAGCCTCAATCCTAGCTACAGGGGCAAATGATTCTTCAAAATCAATGCCTTCTTCCTGTTTATATCCTTGTGCCACTAATCTGGCTTTGTTCCTCGTGACCAAACCGTCTTCATTGAGTTTATTTCTAAATACCCATCTTGTTTCTATGACCGGTTGATCTTTCGGTCTATGGACTAAGTACCAGACTTTGTTACTCTCAAACTGGTTTAACTCTTCTTGCATTCTCAAGATCCAATCCGGATCTGACAATGCTTCATCCACTCTTTTCGGCTCAATCTGGGATATAAAAGCGGAATTAAAGTATTCCTCCAGGATTTGTCGCCTAGTTCGAACAGGTTCTGAAGGGTCACCTATGATTAGCTCAGAAGGATGCTTAGTGTTCCTTTTGAGGTTCGGTTCAGGGATGTCTATCAAATTACCGTTTACTTGATCAAGGCTAGACATATCGGTAGGCTGAGCAAGGATGTCAGACCGACCGATTTCCTCGGTTTGGACCGAAGTGTCAGCTTCCTGTCGTGGGACAGCTTGATCCGGCTGGGTTTCATCATTACCCATTTGGTCATGGACAAACCTCCTGAAAACCGGAATTTCATCTTCACTATCAGAATGGATATTGTTATTTTCCAGTCTGTTGTGTAGATCAAAGCATGATACAGTATTACTTTCAACCGATTCATCGAAAACAACATGAAGTGATTCCTCCACGGTTAAGGTTCTATTGTTATACAATCTATATGCTTTACTCACTGCTGAATAACCTAACATGATCCCAGTATCGGTTTTTGCATCAAAAGCAGATAGATAGGTTTTACCATTTATGTGAATATAGCATTTACAACCGAAAATCTTAAGATACTTGAGGTTGAGAATTCTATCAAAATATACCTCATAAGGTGTTTTGTTGTGAAACTTGTTAATCAAAGACCGGTTTTGTGTGTAACATGCAGTATTGATAGCCTCAGCCTAGAATTTTTGAGCAATACCCGAATCGGCTATCATGGACCGTGCGGCTTCCTTGAGAGTTCGGTTTCTTCTCTCGGCCAGACCGTTCTGTTGAGGAGTCCTAGCACTAGACAACTCGTGTCTAATACCGGATTCATCAAGAAATGCATTTAAAGTACTATTTGTAAATTCGGTACCTCTATCACTTCTAATGCTATTAATGCGTGTTGATTTTTCATTTTGCAAACGTTTAAGCAGTGTGATCAAATTTGATGCGGTTTCACGTTTGGATGGTAGGAATATTACCCATGTATATCTAGAGTAATCATCAACAACTACCATAGTGTAAAGCATACCTCCTAGGCTGATGACCTGAATCGGTCCAAATAAATCCATGTGAAGAAGATCTAAGCATCGGTTAGATTGAATGTGTTCTTTACTCTTAAAGGTTGGCCTAGTTTGTTTACCCATTTGACATGCTGAACAAACCTTATCCTTATTAAATACTATGTCAGGAATTCCGTCGACTAGCTTTTTACCGCGAATATAATTTAAGGTTTTCATGTTCAGATGGTTTAGTCTTTTATGCCACAGTCAGGTTTGATCGGTTTTAGCTATCATGCAAATAGGATATTCTACTTTAGTTTTCCAGTCTACCTTGTAGATATTTCCTAGCCTATTTCCGGTTAGTAGTATGGTACCTTGAGAATTCTTAACTAGGCATGCATGTTTAAGAAATTCTATAGTGTATCCAGCATCACACATTTGACTAATGCTTAGTAGGTTAAAACACAGGTTTTCAACTAAGAGTACATTATCAATTGTAAGGTTACCATGGACAATCTTACCCTTGCCCACAGTTCTACCTTTTGAGTTGTCACCGAAGGTGATTAGTGCACCGGTTTCTATTTTGATGTCGGTTAGAAGATTGTTGTTCCCGGTCATATGCCTGGAGCAACCGCTATTCAAGTACCATTCAGAGTTTCCTTGCCGTTTCTTTAAATCCTGCAAAATGTACATATTTACAACTATTTGGTACCCACATTTATTTGGGTCCACATGCGATTAGTCCCTTGGGTATCCAGACTTTGACAAACCGGACAGCTTTCCTGGTTAAGGTTTTAACTACTTTTCTTGCACTAGGTTTTGAATCTTTCTGTTTTCCTAAGAAGGCCTTGTGTGGGGGTGATCTTTGGTTTGTCCTATGCGGTTGTGAGTCGGCTTTCCTATTATTGAGCAGGTTGGCTTTCCTTTTCTCAGGGTGAAGCCATTTCTCAGAATCAGTTGGACCTACGTAGGTTAGTTTGTCTTCCGTATAGTAGGCAGTTAGTTCTCTTCAGCGGTTAAGGAACTTCTTATAAAACTTACAAAGGGAAGATCATCCTTTGTGAGCCTTACTTTGTCTAAGTATTTTTGGCTTTGGGATCTATTGTTTTTGTAACCTAGACCAAACATGCAAGTAGGGTGTCTTTTATAACTACACATTTTTCTTACCATTTCACTAGATCTTTTCCATGCGGCCATTCTATACTGGAGTCGGGCATTTTCTTCCTCGGTCAATTCTTGAACTGGCTCATTGAGCTGTTCGGTTTCAGAGGATAGTTCAGGTGCTAATTCGGTTTCTAAGGTAGGGGTTTCATCAGGTTGTATGTTCTTTGGTTCGGTCAGAATGGGTACTATGAGGTCGGCTCTAAAATTGGGTTGCTTAGGTAATAGAGTTAGTAGGTTCTTATACTCTGCTACCATATCATTCAGTGCATTATATAACTCATCTTTAGTAAATTCTTCACAAGGAGAGTCAAATACATGTTCCTCATTTGCCATAAGGCATGTGAGTTCATCATCACTGTCACTGTGAGCCCATAGGCTTCCTCCATCATCGGCTATCAGTGCTTTCTAAACCTCACTTCCTTCACCGGTTTGTTGATAGTTATTTCGGTTATTTTGATTGTCCGGTTTCCGGTCATCCCTCCTCGGTTTTCTGTATTCCCACTTGAAATGTTCTAAATAGTTACAGTTATAGCATCTTACATTAGATTTATCACCATAGTTGTAGTTGTTTGTTGGTTGACTTCTCTTCATGAACCTCCCAAATTTCTGTGCGAGCATTGCCATGGCATCTTCGATGAACTGTTCGGCGGTTCTGAATCGGTGCAGGTGCAACCGGTTCTGTGGATGTGATCAATGCTCTGGTTGAGGTTGAGGCTGAAACTTCTTCTTCAGTCCTAGATCTCATTTCGAACTCATATGCCTTAAGGTCTTCGAATACATCGTGTAGTTTCATCTTACTTAGGCAGTTTGATTCCCTCATTACCATTGTTTTTATGTCCCATGCACTTGGAAGAGATCTTAACGCTTTCATGATGACCTCCTTGTTATCATACCTCTTGCCAAGAGTTGCTAGCTCGTCTAACACACCTGTGAACCGGTCACTGTATTCTCTCATTGTTTCTCCCGGTTTCATCTTGATGCTTTCAAACTTCTGAGTAGCTACCATTACCTTGTTTTCCTTGGTTATTTTATTTCCCTCATGAATCTGAATAACCGTTTCCCATGTTTCCTTTGCGGTTTTGCAGTCTCTGATCTTGCAGTACGTGTTTCTGTCCACACCGTTGGAGATGCGGTTTCTGGCATGGTTATCCAGATTATTTCTTCTCCTGTCTTCAGCTGTCCAGTCCTTTCTGTCCTTGTCAATGATTATCGGTCCTTTGGCTATTATGAACTGCATCTCATCATCCATGGTGATTAAATGCAAGTACATGCGTGCCTTCCAGTTAGCAAAGTCATCACCTTCTAGCATTGGTGGCCTATCAAAAGACATGCTTGCTTGAGTATTGAAACTAACTGCTCTGATACCAATTGTTAGGATCTAGGTCGCGGCTGGGGGACCGGGGTCTGGGCCAGTTAGCGCGTCTCACTCAAAGGGTGGTGATTAATCCGGTTAGAGATTAACATCGGGGTTTCAATACTACACAAAATGTCACAAACCCTTGAACCAGGTTCAAGCACGGAAGAGGTTTGTTTCAGGTTGAAGCAGCACACTCACGAGATATGCATAACCGGTTTTGGATAAGACAGGTTTGGAAGTTGCTGGGTCGGTTTTGGATCTTAGTGATTCGGTTTAGGTAGTGTTGAATCGGTTATAGCGGTGTAAATGGGTTAGTACAGATCGGTTAGAATGTAGAACCGGCAGAAAGTAAATAACAAGACAGGTTTTTATGGATGTTCGGAGATAAAACTCCTACGTCACCCCTTCCTCTCGAAACCGCGAGAAGGATATTCACTAAGAAATACAAACACAATCCGATCGAGACTTATTTCCTGCTCGATAACACCCGTACATTTTTAACCGAAATTGTAAATACACACTTCAACTTAGCACTTAAGCTTTCTAGAGATAGAACACAATCTCATCACTTGTAAATTAATTGTCCACTGTGTCCCGCATTTACTCCTCTTCAGCTCCTCCTTTTATAGGTGAAATGTGCCAACGGTCACATTTTATTTCCTTGAATTTGATTGGTTGAGCAGAGGTTCAGTGATTCAGACCTGGCGGTCAATTTTTCAGACCTGGCGGTCTGTTCTTTCAGTATGTAGGTCAAACCGGTTAGGTTTGTCTTTTACTCAATGTGGTAACTGTCGGTTAGACAGTTGTCTGTACTTGGGAGATTGTCTTTCTGATTTATCCTGAAGTAGAAAGATCTTGTAGGACTGTCTTCTACAGCCTACAGACTGTCCTCAGACTTGTATGGATATGGCAATGTTCAGTCTGTTCCTTTGGTATCATTCTTAACAGATACCCGAAGTATCTTCTTATGCTAGTCGGTTATTTGTGTTAACCGGATGGCTTCCGGTTATTCCTTGGCGACTGTCTAGTGTTTCCGACCTTCTTGTTTTGACCGATCTTGCCTTCTTTGTGCGGTCATGTTTCTGGTCAGTTTAGGTGTTTGACCGGTTGAGTTTCTTAACCGGTTCAGTGATTTGACCGGTCCGGTTCTTTGTCTGTTTCTGCATAGGAAGTTTATTTGTGTTAAGTTCTATTAACCGGTCTAATTTTATCTAACATTTTATGATTAAGACCAAGGTACGAATTCCAAAACAAGCAAATTTATATTTTGAATGTATTTTGATTATAATATATGGTGTGCAATGTTGGAATTAGTGGTTGGTTTGGTGAGTATTTGAAAATCTGAGGTCACGAGATAGAGGTGGGTGGTGGGTGGTCGAGTGTAAGGTCGGAATTAGTGGTTGTTATGACGAACATTTAAAAGTGTGAGGTCACAAGATAGAGGTCGGGTGATGGGTGGTTTGTCGAGTGTGAGGTTGAGAATTAGTAGTTGGTTTAGTGAACATTTGAAAGTGTGAGGTCACGAGATGGAGGTCGGACGATGATTGATTTGTCGAGTGTGAGTTTGTAATTAATGGTTTGTTTGACGAACATTTAAAAGTGTGAGGTCACGAGATGAATGTCAGGTGGTGGTCAATGATTGATTTTCATCATTAATTTTATATAAAAAATACATTTTATCTTTTATCGTACATTTTTTTTCTTACCACATTATATATAATTCACTATATATTTTCTCTCCTCTCCACTCTTTTACCCTCTATTTCTTAATTAAATTTTATTTTCCATTAACATATTATATATATATATATATATATATATATATATATATATATATATATATATATATATATATATATATATATATATTTCCTAACCATATATCAATATTTCAGCTAAAAAAATTATATATATTAATATTAATTCAAGATATAAATTCACTTACATTCATAATTTTTATATTTATTTTATTTATATATATATATATATATGAGAAATGATTAGGTGAGGGAATTTGGTGAGAGAATGACTTGGCATAATCTTATTCGTTGAAAAAATCAAATAATTTCTCTCTTTTCTCTCTTTCCTCCCACTTTTACATTTTCCAAGGATGATGCCAAGTCATTCTCTTACCAAATTGCATCATCAAATTTCCTTTCTCTATCACTCCTCTATATATATATAAACATTTTTTTTTATAAATACACTACCTTCATAATTTTATATTTATTTGTTACTTTATATATATATATATAATATTATTTTTCATCATTAAGTTTATATAAATACATTTTATCTTTTATAATATATTTTTTCTTTCATTATATATATATATATATAATATTTTCTTTATTAGTATTAATAATTTTTATGTTAATATAAAAATTAACTAATTATTAATAAATATTAAATACAAAATATATACATACACAAAAAAATAAAATTATTTCAACAATCATAATTGATATAACAGTTTAAGTGTTCATATTTAATGTTTAACACCAGGATTTAAATCCCAAAACATGCAAATTTATATTTTTAAGAATGTATTATGCGCAACTTTTAAACGTGTGAGATCAGAAGTAGCGGTTGGTTTGGCGATCATCTGAAATTCTGAAGGCACGAAATAGAGGTGGGTGATAGGTGGTATGTCGAAATTCCTTTCTTTGCATATATTATAGCAAGCACGATATTAAATTTATTCAAAGAAGAGCATAGCAAAAAAAAATTCTCCTCTAAACATCAAATATCATAGGAGCAAGAATTTCAATATATACAACTTAAAATACTAATAGAATAGAAAAATGTGTATGAGTATATTTTTTTTTGTTACCTTAGGATGAAATTGCATTTTGCCAAACTTCAGATGGCGGAGCCTCGAGAGTTGCAATTGTATTTTTCTGATCGACATCAAAAACACGAATAAAGCTGTGCATAAACTGTAAGGACACCAGAAGGATGAGCGGTGCTGGTAGAAACTCGTTCGAGCTCATCAGGTCTCCAAAGCTTCACCGTCTCGTCCAGCGATCCAGTTAGGAGTAGAGAAGAGCGAGTTTCCGTCGCCGCTCCAATTGACTCGTCGTGGGCGTTTTCCACCAATTTGATCCCGGCGAGCTTCATTTTACTCTGTGTTCTTCAGATTGGGAGCAAGAAAGGTTTTTGAGCGTGAGCGTCGTGTGAACACTGCAAACTATGCTTTTTAAAGTAGATCAACTTTATTTTCAATCTAGTCGGATGTATCAAGTCAACCCCTTGTATTGGGAAATTTGACGAAATAACCCTAAAAAAGGGGTTAAATGCGTTAGTGACCGACGTATATAATAAATTGCGTTAGTGACCACTTAAACTTTTTTTTTTTTAAGAAAATACTCCTTCCGCGTGGTCCTTCGTTTAACGCGAATGTGAGGATCGTCACGCGAAGGAAAAAAATGTGAAAATTCCATAATAATCATGCCCTTTGCGTGAGGGTAGTGCTTTTGGTGTGAGTATAAAAATAAGTACGGTTGAATATGAATATATTTAAATAAAAAACCGATTCATTTTTTTGATATTTTCTTATATTAATATATATATTTTTCTCTTCTCTCTAGTATATTATGTTATGTAATTTTATTTTAGTTAATATATATTTTTGTAATTCTTTTCATATTTTTTAAATTAGTTATTATTATTTTTTAATAAATAATTATATACACATAATAATTATATTTGTATTAATTATTTTATAATATTATATTATATATATATATATGACAATTTAATTAAAATAATTTTAAAATATCAATTATATTTATCAATTAAATAATTTCATTAGTAAAAACCTTACCTAATATATTTATATATATGATTGTAAATTTCCTACCAAATTGTAAAACAGTTAGTGTGATCACAATTCATAGTTATACAATCTAATAGGGGTAAAAATTAAATAAAGAAAATTTTGATAAGTTTATAAGATAACATTTATTTTGAATTAAATAATTATTATTTATATATATAAAATTATAATATTATTTTATATAATAAACTTAAAAAATAAGATTGGGCTTTCTATCATTTATATTGATATTTTCTCTCTCCTGCAAATTTTAATTAATTATTTTTTCCCTTTAACATTAATTTTTTTAATTAATATATATATAAATTTAATTTTCATAATTAATTTTTTTATAAATATAATTTATATAATAATCATATAAGTATATTGTCTTATTAATATTTTTATATTTATGAAAAATTACATAATTATTTACTTTTATATATAACAAAACAATAATATACCTATTTCTTTTTTTTCAAATGATTTTTTTTTCTATCTCATTATATATATATATATATATATATATATATATATATATATATATATATATATATATATATATATATATATATATATATATATATATATATTATATTATATTATTACAAATAATTTTAATTTTATTTTTTTTATTAAAATTTAAAAAATCTTAAAATAAAATAACTAATTTATTTCCTAATTAATTTAAATTTTATTTTCTTAATTATCGTGTATATATATATATATATATATATATATATAACGTTTCTCCTCTACCATTTAAATATCATAGGAACAAGAATTTAAATATATAGAAGGAATCGTAGAATACTAATATAGAAAAGAAAAATGTGTATGAGTAGATTTATTTTACTTTAGGATGAAATTGCATTTGTCAGACTTCAGATGGGGGAACCTCGAGAGTTGTAATGGTATTTTTCTGGTCGACATAATAAAAACGAATAAAGCTGTCCAAAGAGGCAAACTGTAAGGACATCATAAGGATGAACGGTGACTGAAACAACGCCAAGACAGTGACCGGTGCTAGTGGAAACACGTTTGAGCTCGTCGGGTCTCCAAAGCTTCATTGTCTCGTAAAGAAGGGAGAGTTTCCGTCGCGAGTATCCATGTCGCCGCCCAAATTGACTCGTCGTGGGCGTTTTCCACCAAGAAAGGTTTTTGAACGCCGTGCACACTGCAAAATATACTTTTTAAAGTAGATTTACTTTATTTTCAATGTAGTCACCAAAGCTTGGATGTATTATCAATTCAACCCAACTATTTTCCTTTTTTATTTTATTTTTATAACATATTGTTCTGAATTGATTTGTATGATCTTAACTAATTATGTTTTTAAAAAATATATAATAATGTTTAATTCTTAAATAATTCTAAATGGTAATATTAAGGGCGTGCTTGTGCTTGTGCTTAATTTAAATTTTGGTTTGAGTATAAAAATAAGTACTGTTGCATATAAATATATTTAAATAAAAAATTAACTGTTTTGATTTTTAGTAATTTTTTACATTAATATATATATTTTCTCTTCTCATATATATTAATTCTCATATATATTAAGTTATGTATTTTTATTTTAATTAATATTTGTATTAAATTTATTATATTATATGTATAATAATTTCATTAAAATAATTTCAAAATATAAATTATATTTATGAATTATATATATTTATATATATATATATATATATATATATATATATATATATATATATATATATATATATATATATATAAAAGTTATAAATTAAATTCATACTAATTGTTGAGTGCTAGAGTGATAACATTCCACTAAGATATGTGTGTAAAAATTAAATAAAGAAGAATTTTGATAAATTATTTTACATTCCACTAAAATATGTGTGTAAAAATTAAATAAAGAATAATTTTGATAAATTATTTTTATTTAGAAGATAACATTTATTTTAAATTAAATATTTATTATTTTTATATATAAAATTATAATACTTTTATATATATAAGAGTAAAAATAAGATTTGAGAAAAATATAATATTTATTTCCACAATTCACAATTGGATTGATTTTCTCTCTCCTACAAATTTTAATTAATTATTTTTTTTCTCACTCATTATATTTATATTAATAATTTTATCAGTCCTAATTAATTAATTTATTTTTTATACATATATATATTATTTTTATTATTATCTTTTTATAAATATAATTTATTTAATAATTATATAAAATATATATTATCTTATTAATCATTTTTAAATTTATATATAAAAAATTATATAATTATTTATTTTTATATATAATAAAACAATAATATATATAATTATGAATTTACTAATAATAACTTTTTTTCTAAATTATATTTTTATTTTGTATCTTATTATATATTATATTATATTATTATAAATAATTTTATTTTTCAATCTTATCAAAATATAAAATAAATCTTTAAATAATAATAATAATTAATTTATTAATTTTTATTTCCTAATTAATTTAATTTTTATTTTATCTCTTATCATTTATACTAACATATTTATAATTACAAGTTGAAATTATTTTAAATAAAGATGGTACAAAATAAATTAAATAAATTAAGTAGATTTAAAAATGTTTTTTTTTTTTTTTATCTATTTAATTATTTGTGTTTTACCTGGTTTTACATATAATTCTTTTTTTATTTTATTTTGTGCATATCAATTGGCCCAAACACAGCTAGGTACAAATCAAACGGCCTCAGGCGCAGATGCCCAGACCCAAATAATCAAACCAAATGGCTTCCCCTTTCTTTTAGTCCAAAGCCTTTCTCTCCCCCAACATCTATATCAGAACCCACATTTTCCCTATTTGAAAGAACACAGAAAAAGGCCGAGCAGCCTCTGAAGCACGTGGATTCGCGAGGTCTGAAAAGGTTATTAGATTTATCTGAATTAAATATAATAATATAGGTTAGAAATTAAAATTACGATTAACAGAAGCATAACTCATTTACTATTTATTTATAATTGAATTTTTTTAAAATCTTCTCTCCCTTTAAAAATGGGATGAATTTTTTAATTAATGAGTACGTCAAAATTAGTTTATCTCTCTATTGATAGAGACGTAAATGTTCATAAGGACGTATAGAAGTAATTGATCATACATCAATTGAAGACCATACCGTTACAAAATATTAGTTATTTTGGTTTGAACATTTCTAATTTAGCTCCTTCATAAAATTAGAAAATCCACTTAAGTATCCTCACTTTATATTCATGATAAATACACCCATAAACCTATAAATTTGATTTCACATTAGATCACATTATTTTGGCTTAATTAAAAAGATGACATTTATACAATTATTTATTATAATAGTGACCCATAAATTTTAACAATCTCCCACTAGATCACGTATTACAAAAAAATAAAAATAAATGTAACAACCATAATGCGTCCGAAGTTTTGTTTAATCTCATTCATATGATGTATAAACAATTTTATCAATATATGATTAAAGAGCTCGTCGTTGTATTTAAATACAACTAGACCCAACAATGATCATATAAATCAATACAATTAACTAACAAATCATATCATTAATGCGATGAATGAATATTAACTAATTTGGACAATACTTAACACAACATTAATATCAAGTCTTTGGACAACAATATTAACTATTAATAGTATTTTGTTGTAATGATCAAACATTAATAATAAGACATGTCAAATAATTAAATTTATCTTTGGATAGATTAATTATTCACATCACTGGTGAAAAAAGGGTCTAAACCGAGAGTAAAAACTTTCAGTAAAGACCCTATATCTTTCGGTATTGACCTAAAACCGAAAGTTTAGGTGACTCTCGCCATTCCTCGGTATTAACTCTTTCGATAAATATAATTGGGCATTTACCGAGAGATATCGTAGAGTTTTCAGCTTAGACACCCGAGAAAAAAACCGAAAGTTAATTGGAAAACTTTCGGTTTTTCTCCAAAGGGAAAAACCAAAAGTTTTTATAATTAACTTTCGGGTTTTCTCCAAAGGGAAAAACCAAAAGTTTTCCAATTAATTTTCGGGTTTTCTCCAGTGGAAAAAACCGAAAGTTTTCCAATTAACTTTCGTTTTTTCATTTGAAAAAAAAACGAGAGGTGTATGAAGAACTTTCAGTTTTTATTCAAAGGAAAAACCAAAAGCTTTTCATATAACTCTCAGTTTTTCCTTTGAAGAAAAACCGAAAGATTTTTATTTAACTTTCGGTTTTTCCCTATAAAATGTATAAAATAGGCTAATTGAATTGTGCGTAACCAAAACCTGTTCAGCCAAACTAATATATACAAATAACATTCCTAAACCAAATGACCATTATCATTTCAAAATTCTAAACCAAACTAATCATCCAAACAACTTGTTATCATTCGAATTAAAACGTACTCAATCGAAACAACCAATGAAAACGTACTATTAGCTGGTGGGGGGAGAGGGAGATGGTCGATATTGCCTTATAAAATTTCAAATTTCTCCATTCTTGTCCTCATTTCTAGCTTCTCAACTTGTATTTCATTAATCGTTCGAGTTCTTTCTTCATCCCTCTTTTCTAACTCTTCAACTTTCATCGCCAATCTTTGATTCTTCTCAAACAATCGATCATTGGATCGTTGTGAATTGTTGCCACTTTGACGATCCTCTCGAAAATGTGTGGGCCGGACGCCTAATCCCATACTGATAACTCCCCCATGCTTTTAGCGTCTGAACACCCTCCTCGTCAACTCAAAGTCAGATATTTTTAGTTCGTTACTTCTTACTTCCTCCATCTTAACCTGCACATTTGAAATAAAATTTCATTTATATAATAAATAAACTAGCTATAAGTAATTTATTTAAATTCAATTCACTTACAATTTTCTCTTGTGCTAGTTCGTCCGGGATGGGGGTTGGGTTTTCTTTGGTAGGTTTTGGGGTACGGGTCCTCTTGAATACTTCAACGACAGAGGGTGTCCGTCCCATTTCAAGCGCTTGTTGAAATAAATGATTTATAAAATTAATAACAATCTTTATATTAAGTTATTAGAAATAATGTACATACCAACTCTTCTTCCACTTGAGCAAACGGTCTACTTCCAGTATGATGTGAGAATTTTAGCTTATTTCTGTTAACAACATTTGTACGACTGTTTTTTAAATTTGAAAAAAAAATGAAGTTAGAATAATTAATATCAGATTTTATTTGAATTATGAAACCGTACCTTAAATTTTTCCGTGAAGTAATGGTTTCGACACACGAACTCCCAATCATCTCGGTTGTAGTCTCATGGAGGATTGGCAAGTATCGCTGCCTCGTCTCCTTGATGAATTCGAATATAATCTCTATTCAAATCTGAACGCCATCTACCTCATATTTGTTTAGCGTGTGTCAATCCGGACCTTCGATATTCATCAATAGAACTATCAGTACACTCGAACGGATCCTGAAAAATAAATCATTCAAATGTTATAAATAAGTATTGAATTATTAATGTATAATTAAGTAATGATTGCCGTCCAAATTGAATCCAATTGATCAACACTTAATGCCTTCCACTTCAGGAGGCGGGGTGAGGCGGCTGAGGGGTCCCGCACAACCGACCCCAAATGTCTAGACCACATTGTTCTTCCCTCGTCGACACCGCCGAGCCTCCCATCTATCGCTCTAAAATTCAGAGCAATCTTTGTCCCTGGTGGCCTCCTCGATAGCGCGATATTCTTGTTCTTCCCCGTCTCTTGCGGGCGAAAGATTCTTCAAAATTATCAAATTCATAATTAGATGTAAATCAATACAAACAATCACTAAGTGTAAACATGTTACCTGTCGATGATGGGTCGGTAGTGGAACGGTGCTCATGATCCTCCTCGTGAGCCTCTTCGTGGTCCTCCTCGTCATCCCCCACTGATGCAAACGTACTCTCAATAAATTCTTCAACATCAATATCCTCGTCATGTGTATCTGTTGAGGGAGTAGTAACTATCGGGTTCACAACAATAGATGCTTGATCTCTAGAAGACTCTTCTCGAAGCCTTAGGTTTTCTGACTGTACTAATAGGTTTTGGAATGACTTAGACAGTTTGTTGGGTGCTTTCCTCATTTTCTTCCAAGTAGTTTTTGGACCTTCAGACATTCTTAAAGTATACCATTAATAATTGGATGAATAATTGAAATAAAGTAGTAATAATAATGAATATAAAGTAAAAAACATAAATCTACCTAATTAATTAATCTGAACTATATATTTGTAAACCACCGATTTATTTTTGTCACAATCTTCCAACCGAGTCGGGCTGACATATCAGGAGCGTAGAATACTTGTTTTGCTTGACTCGCCAATATATACGGGTCATGACTTTGAGTTTTTAAAATTCGGTTTACATTTATACTTACGAAGCTATATTTATCCACTTTCACTCCTAGTTCCCCCGAGTATGTATCAAACCACTTACACTTGAATAAGACAACTCGTTTGTGAGAAAAGTATTGTACTTCGATTATATCCATTAAAACTACATAGTATGACATAATATCTGACCCGTTGTACCCTTCAACAATCACCCCACTATTTTGAGTTGTCAAACCTTCGTCGTGTTTTTCTGTAAAGAATTTGTATCCGTTTACTTTACACCAAACATACATATACGAGTACATACTTGGACCTTCTCCTAAGATCTTGAGGTCTCATGATATGTCGTTATGTTCTGATAATTGAGCGACCTATATATATATATACATTCCCGAAATTTAGTCGTTAAAATAAATTTAAAGTTATTAGATATGATTTTGAATTTACTTACTCTATGCTTGAAATAGGTGGCACACGTTTCTCCACGGGACTCATTATTATTGTAATACTGCATATAATCACTGTAAATAGATCGAATATTAAATAAAATACTCTTTAATGCTAATTAATAAGATGTACCATAACTACAAAATATTGAATCTTACATGTAAAAAGGTTCTACTTCGGGGCAATTTTTCAAAATATATGAATGTGCTGTCACTCGATCGATATAATCCAAGTTTTATATTTTTCCATTGGATAGGTCTTCCAACGATGAAAATATTGAAATGCCCGAGATTTCAGTTTGTGCATTTTATTGGTCTTCTTCCTCCATATACCCGACACATAAACTAATACTCTCATTTACAATATAGCTCTCGCTTATTGAGGCTTCTGGGTGTTTTTATTCCGCAAATATCTTTTCATTGTACCCATGTAATGTTCAAATGGATACATCCATCGATACTAGTCAGGTCCCCCAAGCAAAGCCTCAAATGACAAGTGAACCGGCAGATGCATCATGATGTCGAAGATTGACGGTGGAAAAATCATTTCAAATTTGCAAAGTGTCAATATAATATTCATGTACAATTGTTCGAGGTCCACTATAATCAACTCTTTGAAGCACAACAACCAAAAGATGGTAGTAATCCACGGGTTGCTAAAGGAATAAGACATTCCAATAAAATGTGACAATCATGACTCTTTAATCTAGTAATCTTTTTCTCTTCCAAATTCACACAAACGCCGATATTTGAGCAAAAACCATCAGGCAACTTGAGATCTTTCAAGAATTTACAAAGACGTTTTTTATGATCGGATGTCAAAGTGAAAGGCTCTTCTGGATAATGAACCACTCCTTCATCATTTATAGGATGTAACCATTGTTTTATGCCTAAGAGTTGTAAGTCTTTACGTGCTTTAGGACCATTCTTAGTCTTCTCTTTCACATTCATTATTGTTCCCAACACGCTATCACAAATATTTTTCTCAATATGCATCACATCCAAATTATGTCTCAATAATAGTGATTTCCAATAAGGCAAACAAAATAAAATGCTAAGTTTGTTCCAATTGTCTCCCTGTGTTTCATGATATATCTTGGTTTTCTTGCTTAGATCCGTAGTAAGAATTTTGTCTTTTAGGTCTCGTGCTTGCTCGTAACATTCTTGCCCCGTTAACAATGTAGAGGGCTCTTTGTAATCTGTTCGACCTTCTGTATTTGTGCTTTGATGGGAGGAAACGTCTGTGACCCATGTAACATTGTTTGGAACCATGAAATAATCGAAGAGATACAGTGTCGTTGTTACAATATGGACAAGCGAATTTCCTTTTCGTACTCCAACCTGATAAATTCGCGTACGTGGGAAAGTCGTTAATGGTCCATATCAACGTCGCTCGCATGTTAAAGTATTACGAGGTGTGTGCATCAAACGTTCTCACACCCGTTTGCCACAGTTCAGTCAACTCATCGATCAATGGTTGGAGAAATATGTCAATTACATCTCCCAGACTCTTAGGACCTGGAATTAACATAGATAAAATGAAATTGCTAGAATCCATGCAAGTAGTGGGTGACACATTATAAGGAACGAGAATAACCAACCATACACAATATGAATTTTTCCCATCAACAAATGGTTGAAACCCATCGCTTGATAAATCTAGTCTCACGTTTCGTGATTCTGACGCAAAATCCTTATAATTTTCATCAAACGTTTTCCAAGTTAATGAATCAGCCGGATGTCTCAACGTATCACTATCAACTCTTTCTTCTTTATGCCATCTCATCATTGGAGTAGTTTTTGAGGACATGTATAGTCTTTGTAGTCTTAGTATTAGAGGGAAATATCTTAACACCTTAGTTGACATGAATTTCCCATTTTGCTTCTTTCGAATTGCCCCACTTGCTTGGTCGACTTTCCATCTAGATAGTCCACAAACTCTGCAAGACTCTATATTTTTGTCGTCTTTCCAAAATAGCATACAATTGTTCTTACATACGTCTATCTTCTCATACTTAAGCCCGATATCAGTAATGATTTTTTTACTTTCGTAGTAGGAGTTTGGCAATTGAGCATCCATCGGTAATATGTAATCTTTAAGAAGACGCAACAACATATCGAATGAAGCATTTGTCCATTGACAAACATTTTTTATGTGAAGTAGTTTCAGTAATGCTGATAATTTCGTTATTCGAGCACCATTCATACAATGGCCGTTTGGAATCATCAAGCAATTTATAAAATCTCTACGTATCTTCGACTGGTTCATGGTTGTTTGGGACATCATTAACGTTGGAGAACATATCTTTAATAAAATCGTGCATATAACGTTCTTCATTGACCTCTTCATTATTCATCTCCGTTCTAGGATCGTTGAATTCCGACACGACATCATCCGATTGACCATTATCATCATCATTATCATCCAAGTCATTTGCATCATCACCGGCATCCTCATTAACCACGTGAGTAGTACGTCTCTTTTCTCCATGACAATAATAGTACTCATAATGAACATTTATTCCATAAATGATGAGGTGAGCCTTCACATCGTCTATTTCCATAAACGTCGTGTTCAGGCATTTCACGCAAGGGCATTTCACTGTTTTTCAGGATGTACTCCTAACAGCAAACTTGAGGAATTTGTCAACACCTTCCTCGTAATCTAGATGATCTCGACGTAAGGTCATCCAAGTTTTATTGGGTACTTCCATCTTTCTAATAAGATGGAAAACAACCCGCATTATTATTTACTTAACTTCATCTAAATAAATTAGGTTACATTTATCTTATATAATTCTAACCAAATCCTAATCCAAACATAATATCCATAAATCTAACCAAAATATTCATTAATCTAATCAAAATATAACCTTAAGATAACTCAATAACATGAATCCAACAAAATCAAACTAAATTATTGAACATAAACATATACCTAATCAAACAATAATAAACCAAATATAAACCAAATCTAACAAAATCAAACTAAACTATTGAACATATAACCTAAATCTACCATTAATAAAACTATTTCAAACTCAATCTAACAAATTCTAACATTAATCAAATTATTTCAAACCAAATCAAACAATAATATAAACCAAATCTAACAAAATCAAACTAAACTACTGAACATATAACCTGAATCTAACATTAATCAAACTATTTCAAACTCAATCTAACAAATTTTAACATTAATCAAATTATTTCAAACCAAATCTAACAATAATATAAACCAAATCAAACAACAATATAAACCTAATCTAACAATAACATAAACCTAATCTAACAATAATATAAACTTAATCTAACAATAATCCAACATAATCAATTAAAAAACCTAATCCAACATAATTTAACATTTAATCAAACCTAAATACCAACCTAATGTAACCTAAATCAAAAATCAATTATACATAATCTAACCCTTAATCAAACATATATTAATTAATAATTCTAACATATATTAAAAACTGACCTTGGAGGAGGCTGTAGGTGGAGGAGCGACGGCGAGACGGCTAAAGGCGGAGGCTGAGGTGCAGCAACGGAGTCTTCAATCGACGTCATCTTCAGGCAGCAGGCGTCTTCAAATGGCGGAGGCGTGAGCAGCGTCGTCTTCAAATGGCGGAGGCTTGGGGTGGCGTCGTTGGATTGCTGGAGGGCGGCGCGGGCGAGAAAGGGGATCGTGGAGAGGGAAGAAAGAATATCGGCGGAATGGGGATCGGAGAGAGAGAAAGGGTTTTAATTTTTTTTTAAAGATCATTTCCGAAGGTTTTAATTTAAACTTTCAGTTTTGGTCATTTCCGAAGATTTTAATAAAACTTTCGATTTTGATTATTTCCGAAGGTTTTAATAAAACTTTCGGTTTTGATTAATTAAATTCCGAGAGATGTCTCTACATCTTTCGGTTTTGATAGATGCAAATTAATTTTTAAATAGATAAAACCGAGAGAATTGTGTATAACTTTCGGTTTTGATGATTATTTCCGAAAGTTATACCGTTAACTTTCGGAATTACCCCTTCATAAATTGTTCAATTAATTGGTTTTCACCTTCTAATAATCTTGAACAACATTAATTTAACACATTTGATATCCTTAAAATATTACACAATTCATGTGATCAAACTTTACAAACATTCATATGATCATCAAACACAAACATACATATATACACTTCTTTATATAATCAAGCACATTAATCATAAAGATTTGAAAATTATACACACACACTCAATTCTTAAAAAATAACACACACTTGATAAATTGGTTAGGAGAGTACATTAAAATGTGGAAAACCAATTAAATTAATAAATTATGAAGTAGTAATTCCGAAAGTTAAGGGTATAACTTTCGGTTTTGATGATTATTTCCGAAAGTTATACCATTAACTTTCGGAATTACCCCTTCATAAATTGTTCAATTAATTGGTTTTCACCTTCTAATAACCCTGAAAAACATTAATTTGATACATTTGATATCCTTAAAACATTACACAATTCATGTACATCATTACAATCTTATTATTATCAAACACAAACACATATATATATATATATATATACTTCTTAATTTATATTATAAAACACAATCATATATTTATAACATTAAACATAATCTTCATTCTTAAAAAATAAACATACTTGATGTGATTAAAGAGTTTAAACAAAAATAGAAAAAAAACAAATTAAAGTAGGGAATGAATACCGAAATTTAATTAAATAACTTTCGGTACCTACAATCAAAACCGAGAGATTATCAAATATCTTTCAGTCATGACCTTAAACATTATGTTTTTAAGAAGGGTCAAAAGCAAAAGTTTTCTAATAAACTTTTGTAAATACCCCTACCAACACTTACAAATTTAGGGTCAAAAGCGAAAGTTTGCTAATGAACTTTCGCAAATATCCCTTCCAGGGTCAAAGGCGAAAGTTTCCTAATAAACTTTCGCAAATACCCCTTCCTCATATTTTCTTAAGGAAGGGTCAAAATCGAAAGTTTTCCAATAAATTTTCGGAAATACCCCTTCTAGATTTTCTTAAGGAAGGGTCAAAAGCGAAAGTTTGCTAATAAACTTTCGCAAATAACCCTTCCAGGGTCAAAAGCGAAAGTTTACTAATAAACTTTCACAAATACCCCTTCCTCAGATTTTCTTAAGGAAGGGTCAAAAGCGAAAGTTTTCTAATAAAATTTCGCAAATACCCCTTCTAGATTTTCTTAAGAAATGGTCAAAAGCGAAAGTTTTCTAATAAACTTTCGCAAATAACCCTTCCAGGGTCAAAAGCGAAAATTTACTAATAATTTTCGCAAATACCCCTTCCTCAGATTTTCTTAAGGAAGGGTCAAAAACGAAATTTTATAATACACTTTCGCAAATACCTCTATTAGATTTTCTTAAGGAAGGGTCAAAAATAAAAGTTTTCTAATAATCGCAAATAACCCTTCCTGGGTCAAAAGAGAAAGTTTTGCTAATACCCTTCCAGGGTCAAAAGCGAAAATTTTCTAATAACCTTTCGCAAATAACCCTTCTTCAGATTTTCCTAAGGAAGGGTCAAAAGCGAAACTTTATTAGAAAGCTTTCGCTTTTAACCATTCCAAGGGTCAAAAGCGAAAGTTTTCTAATAAACTTTCGCAAATAACCCTTCCAAGGTCAAAAGCAAAAGTTTATGAAAAACTTTCGCAAATAACCCTTCCAAGGGTCAAAATCGAAAGTTTCATAATAAACTTTTACAAATACCCTTTCCTCAGATTTTCTTAAGGAAGGGTCAAAAGCGAAAGTTTGCTAATAAACTTTCGCAAACAACCCCCTCCCCCACACTTAGAAAATTTTCGAATTTTTTTAAGAAGGGTCAAAAGCGAAAGTTTATTATAGAATTTTTGCAATTACCAATTTTGGATTGTTAAAACCGATGGTTCTTTTAATAACCTTCGCAATTACCCTATTTTCCTATTTTTTGACAACAGTGTAATCGAAAATGTTTAATAAATTTCTCAAATAAAGGCAAACCAATACATATAGAAAAAATTTCCTAAACCACATTAATGAACCAAAAAATAATATAATTCATAAATCAATCTAAACAAAGGTCAAAATGTAACAAATTATCCAAAACATATGTTATCAGTCGAACGAAAACGATTACAAATAATTATTCAAATACTGTAATCTAGTTAGTAGGTGGGGGAGGGGGAAGAGGAAGGATGGTTGATTCTGCCTCCTGAAGAATTCAATTTGTTGTTCAAGATTCTCTAGTTTTTATACCATTTGTTTTTTGTCCGTTTAATTTCAGCAAGCAATTGAGCTCTTTCTGCATCCCTCAATTGAATTTGCTTTAATACCGATGCTAGTTGTCTCTATCCTCCTCACGTTTAACATTCGCAGTAGTAATTGGGTCCGCAGCGACAGATCCTGGGTTAGAACTTGATTGTTCTAGCAAGTTCTGGAATGACGGGAGGAGTTTCTCTGGTGTTTTCCAAAGACGCATCCAAGAACTCATCCTGAAACCATTTCGTTAATAAATGAAAATATTTAAAAGGAGACAAATAAATATAAGGGACTATACAAACAAACTCTAAGATTCTCCAAAATGTCAATAATATCCACAAATGAGTTGCAATGTGACCCAATTTAAACCTCAAAAAAACATAAAAATGGAGTTCAAGACATCCGAGTTTGCATTTTTTGTTGTTCAATTCAAGCCAAATAATCCACGTATAGCTAAATAATTCAAAAAACCTTCGGGATCTATTTTCTAATAACGAATGATTTGCGAATTCATTTAACCAAAACCACCATGTAAAAAAAATCAACCCATGGACATTAAGCTAACAAACTCAAAAGACATTAAGCTAACAAACTCAAAAAAATCAACCCATGGTCGACATTAAACCAAATAGTTTCCAACATTTAGCTAATTTGTAATTATAAAATAACTGAAGGTGTAAATCCAGAAAACAATATAACCTTGATTGATGGCGGCGAAGGCGAGATGGTGGTTCTGTCGAGGGCGTCGGCACAAGAGAAAAGAGAAGAGAAGAAGAATAGAAGAAGAAGAGGTGGAGGCGACGCATAAGGAAGAGAAATTGGGGGAGAGAGAGAGAGTGAATAGAGAAACGGTGGAAAGAAGAAGAGAAGAAGTAGAGTTATATTTTTAAAGAGGTCATTACCGAAAGTTATATAAAAACCGAAAGTTTTCTTATAACTTTCGGTTTTGAACTTGAGTCAAAACCGAAGGTTTATAATAAAACCTTCGGAATTAATCCTTCACAACACTTAGAATTATTTTTAAAAGTTTTGGGATGAGTCAAAACCGAAGGTTTATTGGAAAACCTTCGCAATTATTCATTCCCAAAATCTAAATTATATTTCATTTTTTTTGGGATGAGTCAAAACCGAAGATTTATTGGAAAACCTTCGCAATTAACAATTTCAGGAAAGGTAAACCCGATGGTTCTTTGAATAACTTTCACAATTACCCCATTTTCAACACTTAGAATTATTTTGGTTTTTTCGGGAAGGGTAAAACCGAATGTTTAATGTAAAACTTTCAGTAAAAAGTTGTAAAACCGAAGGTTTTATATGACTCTCGGAATCAAATTTTAATAACAAAAGATTTTTCCTTCTCGGGATCATTTCTAAAGGTTTTATAAAACCTTCGGTAATATCAGTCGGTAAAGGTCAATTTTTTACCAGTGTAATCTATAACGACAGTTTTATAAACCAAAGTTAAGGACTATTAACTAAGGGCGGTAAAGTTACCGCGACTAATAGTCTCTAACTACGGTTTATAAAACTACAGTTAATGACTATTTACTACGGTAATTTTACCACAGTCAACCGTAGTTAAAAGTTTCGTCGTTAAAAAAATGTTGCTTAATAAGGGCGGTAAAGTTATCGTAGTTGGAGACAATTAACTACGATAAGTTTACCACCCTTATTGACAACATATCTTTAACTATGAGTTTTATAACCGTAGTTAGAGGCTATTAACTACGGTTTAATAAACCGCCGTTGTACACTATTAAGTACAATGTTTTTTCTTCCTGATTGATTATTATTTTTTTAACGACGAAACTTTTAATGGCGGTTGACTACGGTATTTAAACCGCAGTTAATAGGCTTTAACTACGGGAAAATATTTTTTAACGGCGATTAAAACTACCTTTAAATATTACTTTTTTACTCATGATTGTTGGGTTTTGTATCTGAAGAGCTGCCTTTCTATTTACTTTTTGTTTTATAATCAATTTTTATGATGTGTACAGAACCTATGATTTCTTGTTTGAGTTTTTTTAGGTGTTTAATTTACATTAAAGTTAGGGGAAAACATATTATTCACAAGAATCAAACCCAATCTCATCTCTCACCTCAAGCCTGCTTGCATCCTCATCATTGCATTAGGGGCACATTATGTTAAACAAACAACACATTGAGTAATAAATTTTTTTCCGCAATGCAGTTCCCATGTTTCAAACATTTTCTCAAATGTTCAATATAAATCGAATAATAGTATAAATCGAGTAATAAATTAGGTGGTGACCCTAAAAAAGTTAAAGCTAATATAAATCGACGTTTTTAAATGCACTATAGTAAAGTCTACCATTTTGGTTCATAATCTCACTCAAAACTCGAAAAGAATGTGAGTAATGGAGCGTGACCATCGAGTAACGAAAACCCTTCTCGGGAAGGGTCAATTTTTAGCGTTACAACTTTTATGACGAATCTATTGGGGAGCAGTCGATGCTTAACTTGAAATAAAATTTTGGCCATTTTAAGAATAATGTTTTAGACCTTCACCAAAAAATATAAAAAGTTAAAAAAAATCAAAAGACAAAAATAATAAATAAAGGCGAAAAAATATACATCACCCAACTTTGCATTTCTATGTGCATTGATTCTATTCTTGGTCTCATCGTCCTATTGTTTTGAGGTAGTACACAATGTGCGTTGTGCAAATTCATATGTACACCTGTAGTATTATGTACAAAAATTAGCCAATGAGGAATGACGATTTGTTCCAAATTTGAGCGGTGATGTAAGATGATGAACCTAGGTACACGAGATCAATTATTTTCCCTACAATGAGGTCCCTTTCGAGGGGTATGCATCATGGAGATGGGGAAAAATTCCCAATTGAGACGATGCTTTCTCTTATCGACGATTTTTTATGCTCTCCGACCGGAGTTAGTGTACTCTCTCTTATTCCCAATACCTAGTTGTTCGTCGCTCCCGAATGGTCAAGCCACGTCAAAAGTCTTTACATGCCTACTATACTTATTTAAATACATGTATGCATGTAGTTAGATAGACGCCCACAAGTATATTCTGTCATTTAAAAAAACAAAAAACGACATCACGTTTGCTTTCTTTGATGTTTGTCTTATAGGTATGTCTATGGCACAATCTTAGCCATTTGGATAACCATGAGAGATGTTCAAGTTACGGGATGCCATCTTTCGAAGACGATGACTTATCCATAAAAGTCATAATCAAACCAAAAGTTCAATGCGTCTTACTCTTCCAATTAGAACAACACGAAGACGACGACGACCTCAACAAGAAAGAGATTTGACCGTTGTGACTAAGTTTCTACAAGAGGAATGTCAAAGCAAATGAAGAAGGCAAAAGACCAAATTACGAAGAAATGAGGATCTTGAAGAAGACTCGATTTTCTTTCCAATGAACGTAAAATATTTCTTATACTTTGCAAAACATTGTGTGCATTATAAGGCGAGGACGATGATTGAATTCTTGTAACAATTTATTTTGTTTACTACTAACCCCTACATTTAAATACTTTCATTTTAAATAAAAATGAAGAGTTGGAAAGTGTACGCCTATTTCTCCTTAGGTATGTATAATTGATGACACGAGTTGTCATTCAATTTATGCGATTTATCTTCTTAAACATCTTTATAAGATCAACATGTTCTTCACAACGAACTAAAAGTGAGATCCACTAATTTAAATCATCGCAAAAACCGCGTAGATGATTAGGCTTCATGCACATAATATTTTCATTACATGTGGGCATTGAAGCAATGACGAAACCACGTTGCAGACGAAGGTGGGCTAAAACCCAGGGTAAAGTTTCTAAAATTATATATATATATGTTTAAACACCATAGGATTTGTCAATGTGGTTATGTTGTTGATGTATGTAAGAGAGGTTAGGTGCTTCCTTATATATAAAATAATGTAAATCATATAATAGTATTATTTATTTTAAAACTATATTTATATGATAATTATATATTATATTTTTTTTATCAATTTTAATATAATTAAAATTATATATAATTCTTTATATTTAAAATATAAAGGTAAAATAGTTTTATTTAAATATTTTTTACTATTTTCTTATACCACTAACCAATAATAAAATATATATAATCGTCTTCTCGTGTCTACTAATTTGATAATATATTTTTGACAACAATTTTGTATTTTTATTCTTATTTTCATGTTTTGTGTCCTTTTTCCCCTATATTCTCACCAAACTAACCTGAAATCCAATAAATTAGACTTTCATATTTTTTTTATTTATATAGTTAGTTTTTCCTTATTTGAAACCTAAGTAATTTAACTTCTCACGTTTTCTTAATCTAATTTTTCTTCAACTATATAGTTTTAAATGTATAAATTTGTATTTTAAATAGATTATTCTTATCTTTTATTAGATTTCATATATTTATTTTATTTTAGTAAGGGTATTTATGGAACGGATCGATTAATATGTTCATTTACTACCCGTAATAGTATAATACCTATATTTTTTTCAGTCCAGGGAAAAAGAATATTGGATTCGCCCTTGCATTGAAGGGTCATGATTCTATAAGACGCGTTTGTGACATTTTGACTTTCACTTGCTTCGAGACAAGGACGATCATGTCACCTAGACGAAGACATTTCTCGATCCACACAATGGTCATGAAAAACGCAAGGACTATAATAGAAATCATTTCCTCAAAGCCATATACATTGGCATGCTTAAGATCATGGAAATAAGTCCATTTTATCCTTTTGAATAATTTTTGAATTAATTCAAATCAGATGGAGTAACTAGAAATTATAACTATGAAAATAGATCAATGCATTGTGCATATACAAGCATGCAAAAAATGTTAACTCGATGTAAATATCGAGAGATGATGCACACTATTGATGGGAGACCTATTATAGTTTGATGGAGTTATGAGATGCTACCATATGTATAAACGATGACATCTCAAGAAACTCAAGTATGCGAAAAACTTAAGGACAAATACGTGATTTATGATGATCACGCTTATTCATCATCCTCTAATGTAGGACATGATTATTTTTTATCATAACCCACAACTTCAAAACCCCAGAACTCAAATGAAGATCAAATACAAGGACGATAGTAGACATCACTCCTCAACATTTTATACACTAATACGTATAACAAACTCGAAGCAGCATCGCCCTTTTGAAGAATCTATGATTCCATTCGAACAAAAGAGGTAGCTATAACAATTAACCATGTATATGGAGCAATGTATTGCGAATAATCAAACATGAGAGAAATGCTAACTTAGTGTAAAAACCGAGAGATAATACATTCCATCAATGAGAGGTCTATTATAGTTTTAACGTGACCTTAATAAGTTATTCGTATGAAATCTCAGAGCGGATCAAACAAGTGACGATATCCAATATAAATATGAAGTCGACAATAATTATATTCGTTTTATTAGTCTCAAAACTAAGAAATAATCTTTAGATCATAAACAATGACTCCAAGTTCTAAGACCATAACTAGAGCTCATGCTTGAGAACGATTCATATGAAAAAAAATTCAATGTCTATTTGGACTAGTGACTCAAAAATTCAAAGTAAATCACGGAAAAAGATGAATCTAAAAAATGGCAATGATTTCATATTTAATATAAAACTAATTCAAAGAAAATTATAATATAAAATATATATGATATGAAATGAAATAACTTTTTATTTAATCATATATAATAATAATATATTTATATATATTATATAATATATATATATTATATTATGTTTAAATATTTTTAAATATTTGTTTAAAAAATATATAATAATAAATTTTAAATAATAAATTTTTATTTTTCTCTTTAATTAAAACGATTTTAATATTTTTTAAGTTTAATTAATTTTAATTTACTGTTTTTTTATACCTTGTTAATTTAATTATCTTTTTAAATTATATATATATATATATATATATATATATATATATAAATTGTATTTTTCCTCTTATTATTTTTCTTTATATATAAAAATACATCTTTTGTATTTATAAAATATATATTAGTATTAAAATAACTTAATTAATAAACTAAAATTAAAATTACAAACTCATGTAACACATTTTATTTAATTATATATATGTTAAATTTAATATGGTGATCTTTAGATAATATTTATATATATAAGACTTCAATATTTATTATTTTATACAACAAATTCATATACTATCTTTTATTTAATGATATATATATATGTTAAATTTATAGATTATAATCTCATATAAATTAATATTTATTATAAAACTCATTCAAAAATATTTTATAATATAAAGAATAAAGAATTATGATATAAAATAATATAACTTTATTTAATTATATATATATATATATTATTTTTAAATATTTTAAAATATTTGGCATATAAATATATATAATAATAACACTATAATTTTAAACGGAGTCATATATAAACGATCTCGACCTATTAACAAATAAGATTTTGTCACGGAGTCATATACAAAGGACGTCTCTGTTGGGAAAAACCCTGACAGAACCACAAAAGAAGAAAACACAAACTGAAAGAACACTAACAGAATTTGATAACGGAGTTCAGCCAAAATGTTGCCTACGTCTCCGAGCACTAAGGCTATCAATTAATAAGAAAGAAGAGATACAAATTTGGGTGCTATAAACCGAAGAGGGGAGAGTTTCTTTTATACACTAAGAAACTTCCCCAACTACCATCATCTTCCGATGTGGGATTTATGCTAATTGTGAATATAGTTTCTTTTATATACTAAGAAACTTCTTTCACTCCCATCATCTTCCGATGTGGGATTCTAATTGTGCCAAAAACAATAAATCTCCACCTTGGCACAATATCCAAATACTAATCTTCAATATTAAAAAATAAACCTTCAGTGCTTCCAATTGGCGCTCTTCAGCGCCAACTCAAACGCGGAATGTGTTTACCAAATCTAAACAATTAGATTTGGTTTTCCCCATGTCTTTCATCTCGAACTCTCTACCCAATTGAGCTTTCAATTTATCAACTTCATATTGACTCTTTGATGCTATCAACATATCATCAACGTACAAGAATAGATAGAGATGCAAGACTCATCTTGCAATTTGCGCAAATACACACATGAGCTGAATTTGCTTCTTGTGTACTTGTGCTCCATCATAAACTTGTCAAGTCGCTTGTACCATTGTCTCGACGATTGCTTCAACTTGTACAATGATATGTTCAACTGGCAAACCCGATTTTCTTTATCAGCAACTTTGAATCCATCTTGTTGATAAATGTAGATTTTCTCGTTCAAAGACCGTGTATGTCTGCGGTCTTCACATCTGGTTGAGCTAGCTCCAAATTCATCTACGCTACCAAGGCCAACAAAATTTTAATGGAAGAGTGTTTAAGAACAGGAGAAAGTACCTCATTATAATCACCTCCTTCCTTCTGAGCGTAGTCTTTAACTACCAATTTTTCCTTGTAGCGAACATCAATTTTTTTAGGAAATCCTTCTTTCTTAGCAAAGATCCATTTACAACCAATAGCCTTCTTCTCTTTTCGTAGATGCCTCAACTTGCATGTCTTATTCTTCTAAATAGATTGCATCTCATCTTCCATAACACCTCTACTTTTTCCATTTTCAGTACTTCGACTGACATCTGAAAAAGTGGATGGAATATCATCTACGACTAGAAGTGCATAGGTCGCCATGTCAACAAACTAACCTGGTTTTTGAATAACTCGTCTTGGCCTATTCACAGCAATTGATTCACTTTGTTCTGAAGGTTCTTTGGTCGGAACCTCTTCCTCATTTAACTCTTCGTCTGTCGTCGGAGAGTCACTTATAGTTGGGCTTATCTTTATCTGCTCAAACTCCACCTGTTGCGGAGTACAATCAATCTTGTCTGGTGTTACCTTATTCAACATTGAATAATCATCAAAAGTAACATCTCTACTTATAATGGTTTTCCTTACATCGATATTCTTTAACTCTTGTAGTAAATCCCATAAAAAGAGCCTTCTTTCCTCGTGGATCTAACTTTGATTCAACTCCATGATAATATACAGTAGAACCAAAAATATGCAAAGAATCATAATCAGTTGCAGGTTTTCCAAACCATACCTCTAATGGAGTCTTGTCACCAAGTGCAGATGATGGTAGGCGATTTACCAAATGTTGAGCGTATGACACAGCTTCTGCTCAAAATTTCCTGTCTAACCCATCATTAGACAACATACATCGAACTTTCTCCACCAATGTCCTGTTCATACGTTCCAATACTCCATTCTCCTGTGGTGTTTTTCTGATTGTGAAGTGTCGAACTATGCCACACTCTTGGCATAACTTCTGGAATGGATCATTCTTGTATTCTCTACCGTTATCAGTCCGGAGAATTTTGATCTTTTTCCTGTCTCGTCTTCAACTTGAGTTTTCCATTTAAGAAAAATCTCAAACACTTCACCTTTGTTCTTCATCGTAAACACCCATACTCTTTTGGAAAAATCGTCAACACAAGTAACAAAGTAATGTCTACCTCCAAGAGGGAGTCTTGGCAGGTCCCCAGACATCTGAGTGCACATAGTCCAAAATACCCTTGGTATTATGCATAGCAGTGCCAAATTTTACTCGTCTTTATTTTTCCAGAATACAATGTTCACAAAAATCTAACTTACAAACTTTTGTACCTTTCAACAATCCTTGCTTGACAAGAGTTTGCATAGATTTCTCACCAGCATGCCCCAATTGTATATGCCATAGCTTTGTTACCTCTAACTCCTTACTGCTCCTGGAATTTGATACACATGATGTCCCATTAACTGTACTACCTTGATAGTAATACAAATTATTACTCTTCCTGATAGCTTTTAACATCACTAGCGCTCCAGAGATTACCTTAAGAATTCCCTTTTCCAATTTCACATGTAGGCCTTTTGACTCCAAGGCCCCCCAAAAAATGAGATTCTTTTTCATATTAGGTATGTACCGAACATCTCTAATAATTCTGGTGGATCCGTCATCATTCCTCAACTTGATTAAACCTATCCCCTTTATTTTACATGTATTAGCATCTCCCATGTAAACAACTCCACCATCTAGCTCCTTAAAGTCAAAGAACCACTTTCGAACTGGTGTCATATGATAAGTGCAGGCTGAGTCCAATATCCACGCATCATGATGTGATGTTGTGTGTGACATCGATAAAGAGTATTTTGAATCTGCACCACCTTTGTTTTCTGCAATATTCGCATCTTCAGAATCTTTCTCTTTCATCTTCAACTTTGGGAAGTTAATCTTCCAATGTCCTTTCTCACGACAGAAAGCACATTTATCTTTGACAACTCTACTTTCAGATCTTCTTCCTTTCCCTTTTGATTTGCTTTGTTGACGGCCCCTAACCATCAATGCTTCATCTGCTGTACCTACTTTGCTTTTTCCTTTAATCCCGCTTTCTCAATTCATTACTATATAAAGCAGAACTTACAGCATCAAGAGAAATATTTCCCTTCCCATGAAGTAACGTTGTTTCTAAGTGTTCAAATTCATCAGGAAGGGACGATAGCAACATCAACGCAAGATCTTCATCCTCAAACCTAACGTCAAGGTTTAACAGATCTGTTACTAATTCATCAAACTTAGTTATATGTTCATTCATAGTAGTACCTGATTGGTAATCAAACCGGAACAGTCGCTTCTTCATAAGGAGCTTATTCTGACAACTCTTCTTCATAAATTTATCCTCCAATGCTTGCCACAGTTTATGTGCAGAAGTTTCATTCTTCACAGCATACTTCTGCTCTCTGGACAGGCACAATCGAATTGTTCCTCACGCCAACCGATTCATGATACTCCACTCTTTTTCTTCTATACCATCTGGCTTTCCGACCTCAATAGCAACATCTAGACCCTGCTGAAAAAGACAATCTAGAACCTCACATTGCCACATGCCGAAATGCCCAGTTCCATCAAAGATCTCCACCGCAAACTTCAAATTCGACATCGGTGTCCTCGTCCAGGATGACGAAGGAGTTGACGCCCCTTTTGAAGACTCCACCTTTCCAAGGACGAACCTTCAGCTCTGATACCACTTGTTGGGAAAAAACCCTGATAGAAACACAAATGAAGAAAATACAAACTGAAAGAACACTAAAAGAATTTGATAACGGAGTTCGGCTAAAATGTTTCCTACGTCTCCGAGCACTAAGGCTATCAATTAATAAGGAAGAAGTGATACAAATTTGGGTGCTATAAACCAAAGAGGGGAGAGTTTCTTTTATACACTAAGAAACTTCCCCAACTCCCATCATCTTCCGATGTGGGATTTATGCTAATTGTGAATATAGTTTCTTTTATATACTAAGAAACTTCTTTCACTCCCATCATCTTCCGATGTGGGATTCTAATTGTGCCAAAAACAACAGTCTCGACCTATTGACAAATAAGATTTAGTCACGAAGTCGTGTACGAATGACGTCTCGAACTATTAACAAATATGATTTATAGGCGGAATTGTGTACACACGATTAATGCACCTATCCATAGATAGGGTTTCTAACGGAATCATATACAAACGAAATTTCGACCTATCAATAAATAGGGTTTACAAACAGAATCGTGTACGAACGATTAACGTACTTATAAATAGATAGGGTTTTCTAACAAAATCATTTACAAATGATGTCTCGACCTATTGACAAATAGAGTTTATAGACGAAATCATGTATAAACGATTAGCGCACCTATAAATAAATAATGTTTTCTAATGGAATCATATACAAATGATTTTTCGACCTATCAACAAATAGAGTTTATGGGCGAAATCGTGTATAAATGATTAGCGCACCTATCAACATATAAGGTTTTATAACGAATTAATATACAAATGATGTCTCGACCTATCAATAAATAAGATTTACAAATGGAATCATGTACGAAGATTAACACACCTTTCAACATATAGGGTTTTCTAATTAAATCATTTACAAATGATGTCTCGACCTATCGACATATAGGGTTTAGTCATAGAGTCGTGTATGAAAGACGTTTCGACCTATTGAAAAATAGGGTTTAGAATTGGATCATGTACCTATGACCTCAAGTCCTTGTCAATATACCAGATTGTTAATGGATCATCTTACAAATGATCTCTATGCTTGTTAACAAACAAGGCTTACAATGAAATCGTGTACAAACGATTTCTCGTATCTATTAATAAATAGGGATTTTATACCTAATAACAACTAGAGTTTTTAGCGGAATCGTATAAAAAAATTGATCTATCACACTATCAACAAATAAGGTTTGGGATACCTATTCACAAATAGGTTCTAAAACGGGATAGCGTACAAACAATCTCTCGCACATATTAACATATAGGATTTAGGATACCTAACTATGATTAGGGCTTTTAGTGGAATCATATAAAAATGATTAATCACACCTATCAATAGATAGGGTTTTTGATACCTATTCACAAATAGGATTCTAAAATGGGATCGTGTAAGAACGATCTCTCGAACCTATCAATAAATATGATTTAGAAACCTAATTACAATTAGGATTTTTAGCGGAATCATATAAAAATGATCTATCGCACCTATTAACAAATAGAATTTTGGATACCTAACTACAATTAGGTTTTAGAACGGAATCATGTACGAATGATCTCTCGCATATATCAATAGATAGGGTTTATGATAACTAATTACAATGAGTTTTGGAAACTCGATTTTGCTTATTTTTCTTTTGTAGTATTGGTCACAGCTCGATGCCTTTTAAGGAATATTTCAACAAAATCCTTGTTTCCCTTTTTTCCAAAATGTCCTTCGCAACTAGTTAAAATTCGCCGATCGATGGTTTCTAGCTTTATTTATGGACAAATGAATAATGTTTTCGAATAAAGAGACACATTTTTTTTGTTTCCCCAATTCCATTCATTGTTTATCTCTTTTGTTTTGAGATTAGAATAAACCTTGATCCTTTCAAATAAATCATGATGCTTTCAGATTCAAAACGTATTCGGTGCTGGGCTTTAAATATATTTATGTCCTTTGTGATGATTTTTCTTTCATCATGGAATAAGATTTAATTTTCCTCAACTTTTGAGATATCAACTATAAATTTGATCTCGTGTACAAACGATTATCTATGATCATAACCCTTGAGGAAGGCGGTCAACACCTTGACCTTTTGATGAAAGAGAGTGCAACTTATTTTTGGTTGCTCGATCATGAACCACATTTTTTGAAAGTTTGACTCATCGCAAAAATATTTGGGAGAGGCTCTGACTTTCTTCTTTGGGTGTTTATATGCCAGTTTCTCTTTATTTGGCTCGAGAGTAATCTGGTAGAATCAGTACACCCTTGCATTTACCATATGCAATATTCAGATCTTGGGTAGACAACGAATGGTGATTTCAATACCTCAACCACTCAAGCCATTTTAATTTTTCATTCCCAGGGTGTATATGGTCAAATAAGTATATTCTTCTCCTGTCGTAATAATCAAGACTAGAGTTTGAGTGATCACGAATGTTGATTTCAATACCTCAACCAACATAGGAACATTTTTCAATTTTTAAAAGATTTTTGGAGTTTATTCCGGTTATCTTTTTGGAATTTTCATTTTTTGGTTACTATTTCTTCCCAAATCATGAGTTCAAACCTCTCCTTTAACAAAAGTAACATTTTTTGGTTTTTATTTCTTCCCAGCATGAGTTCAAACCTCGCCTTTAACAGAAGTAAGGATGATGTGTTCTTTCTTAATTTGGGGTTCTAGGCCTTACTTTTATGGGGTTTATTTAGTTTTTTCTTCAAAAACTTTTGATAGAGGGTTACTCTCAAGATAATCTCCTACAAACAAAAAATGCTTATGATCGATACCTCTTGAATCGGGTTTATTGAGAAATTCTCGGTTTTGTTTCTTAGAATATCACTCATAAGGAATCGATGCTCTCGGCTTTGCCCCTACTTATTTCCTAAAATCCGTTATATTGGCTCTACGATGGAATCCAGGTTTTCTTCCTTTCTCAAAATATTTTCTTTTTCTTGAGGAAGGGACTGAAGGGGTTTATTTATGTAAGTGAGACCGGGCCCGTAAAAATGCAAGTTGCCTACGTATCTTCTCTCCTTTATTTTTTTGTACTGAGAAGATTCAGGTCTCCATAGTTCGTACATGAGTCCTTTTTCCATGTTGCAAGTTATACAAAACTTGTAATTGGATTATGTAGAGATAAACTTCTTTCAAGGTCAAGCTTTTAAACTGTTATTCACATGCTTTATATTATACAAATATCTTTTAAGAGAATTGAGATTGCTTGACGCAATGAACTCTTTACCTTCTAAGTTAGATAAATGGACAACTCCTCCAAAGAGGATTTTCTTAAGTAGGAAGGGTCCTTCCCATTGGGGTCGAAACTTGCCCCTAGGTTATAGGAGTTTCTGGATCCGTTTGAGGACTAGATCACCTTCTTTGAGGTTTCTAGGTTTGACCTTCTTATTGATAATGTCTAACATGCATTTTTGGTAGGCTTGGTTTTTTCATAAAACATTTAACTTCTTATCCTCCATTAACGTTAGTTATTCATATCGAGATTAGAGCTAGTCTTCTTCTATGACATGATTCTCAAAGAGTATTTTTAGAGTTGGAGTTTCAATTTTGATGGGTTGTACGATGTCTATGCCATAAACTAGAGAGTATGGAGTTTTGTCCTTCGAGGTTCGAACGATTGTATGATATCCCCATAAGGCGTATGACAGTTTCTCGTGCCAGTCCTAATACGTGCTTGTCATCTTTTTGATGATTCTAATCATGTTTTTGTTTTCCGCTTCGACCACACTATTATTTTGGGGTCTATAGGGTGATGACATGTGATGCTTGATCTTGAACTCATCGAGTAATTGCAACACTTTTCTTTGGAAGTATCTACTATTGTCTGAAATCAAGGCATGAGGAAATCCATATCTAGTGATGATGCTAGTTCGGATGAACTTTGCCACTTAAGATAATTTCAGAATCTTGTAAGAGGCTACTTTAACCCATTTGGTGAAGTAGTTTATACCGACGAGTATGAACTCATGTCCATTTAACGCGTGAGGATAGATTTCCCTTATTACGACAATGCCCCATATAGAAAAGGGCCAATGGATGTCATTTTGTAAAGGAGGAAGGTCGATGTATGCTTCCAGTTAGCATATATTTTGCACTGATGACAGCTCCTTGCACAACTCACACATTTTTGTTCAAGATTTTGCTAATAATATCATAGACAGAGTATTTTCTTGGTTAAAGTCATTCCATTCATGTACGGACTACATATCCTTGCATGTACTTCTTCTATGATTCTCTTGGTTTCAGGATTATTTATGTAGAACATATTTTGACTGTCAAAAGATCAACGATAAAGCATGTCAGCAATACAAGCGTAGTTGGTGGAATACTAACACAACGACCTTCGTTCCTTAATTCGGAAGTGGGAAGGATATTCTCCATACTCAATGCACTTCCAAAGAGTATCGTACCAGGATTTATCAACGTCTTCACAGAAAGTGGCTGCTCCGAATCAAAAGCAGGTAATTGCTTTTGTCAAATTTTAGAGGTTTGACTTTGATTCCATTGGGAATTTAAGTTATGGCTACCAAAGTAGCCAAGGCATCTGTGAAGCGATTTTGACTTCCTATAGCATGAACAAATGATACTTGATCAAATTTGTTCATGTGTTTGGTCATGTGGGTGTGGTAGGGTTTCAAGTTTTTCCCTTTCACTTGCTACGTGCCATTGGCCTAAGATTTAACCAAGTTAGAGTCACCAACGACTTATAGCTTAATTGGCCCTTTTCGTATGCTAACTTGAGACCTGAGAGGCATGCCTCATATTTGACCTTGTTATTGGTGACGGGATACTCAAGTTTTATAGATATTGGGTTGTACGTCCCTTTCGGGTCAACTAACAAATCCTAATTCTATAACCCTGCTTTCCGGAAGCTCCGTCAAACATCAGTTTCCATGCTAGAGAAATATCCCATTTGACGCATCATTCTGATCGAGGTGAGGCTAAACATACTAAAGTTAGTGTGTTTAGATGAGATTTACCTTCTAATAGGATTGGACATATCTTGAACCCGCTTAGTTCAACCTTAGGGGTGTCAATGTGGGTAGACCTTATGACTGCTGTGATGTTAGTTGTGCCATTGACTATGATGACTTAGTTGTTGGCGATGAACCTGAGTTTTGGTAGAGTCTAAAGCCTTGGCTTGATGAAGCCATAGTATTCCTATGATAAAGTTATAGGAAAGTTGCATGTTGATGACTCAAAGTCAACTTGAAAGGGGATGCTGACCACTCGGACGGTGCACTTAAAGCAACCCATTATCTCGCGGTGAGTGCTGTCGAAACCTCAAACACTGGTCGGATGGTATTATCTTGTCTTGGGATACACCTATCTTCGCAAGAGTCCTCCAAGGACATATGTTGAGAGCGAATCCATTGTCTATCAAGACCATTGGAATAGTCTTTTCCTCCATTTGCATAGAAATGTAGAGAGCTTTATCATGATTTGTTTTAGTTAATAGAAAATCATTGTCTTCGAAGCCAATCATGTTGTGTTGCGAACTAGCGGATATGATCCCTACTAGTTCTTTTAGGGTGGTGTTAGCAGGGACGTTGGCCTTCCTTAACTCTTTGAGGATTGATTTCTTATGCTCGATAGAGTACATCAAGATTTCCCAAATAGAAATGTTAGCATTTGTTTTTTTTTTTTTGGGAAAACGACTTAGCGTCATTTCATTAAAAATTCCCAAAAACGGGAAAAAAAACCACGAGTTTAAGAGATCATTCTAGACAGGCCTAGAATGATTTTGAAGTCGTAACATTCTGAATAAAAGCTAAAAACATAAATGAATTATCTGTTTACAATGCTTTTAATTCTAGTGGGTTTAAAAAACGGTAAATTCCAGTTCCTGCAGATATTCCAGTTCTGCTCCGTGCTTGGAATTCCTCTCCACGTTCCCGCGAGGGCGCTGCAATCCGATACAATATCTTTCCATAACTCGTCAATGCTCCTGCGGGTTCTGTCATATACCCTTGCATTCCGTTCTTGCCAAATGTTATACACCACTGCTCCAAAGCCGCACTTGAACACGCTTGTTGCAAATCTATTTCCCTTGGCTTTGAGTAGTGCCGCTTCTTTGATTTCATTCCATTCGCTCGGGAAACTGATCAGCTCCAGGCTTTTATAGAATTTGTCCCAAAGCTCCGAAGCAATACAACAGCTCCCGAATAGGTGATCTATGATTTCTTCATTTCCTATGCATAGAAGACAGCTCGCGTCCGGGATGCTCATATACTTACTGATACGATCACGTGTGTTGAGTCTTTCCTAGAAGGCGAGCCATAGGATGAACTGGTGTCGAGGGATAATCTTCGTTGACCATACAAGAGGAGCCCATTCTACTTTCTGCGCTTTTTCCCGGATTACCTCCCATATTTTCTTCAATACCAGCTTCCCATTGTCCTCAGCTTTCCATTCATGAATATCCGGTCTGTCGTGTAGTTGTATGTTACTTATATGATCAAGTATCCTCTTTCCTTCTGGAATTCTTCTCAAGAGCAAGTTCCAATTCCCGTATTTGATGTCTCTGATTTTCGCTTTTGCGCAGTCCCTTCTGATACGAGTATTTTGAAACTGCTCCTTGTCGATGATGGGCTGGTTTTCAAACCAAGGGTCGTGCCAGAATAGAGTGCCTTTCCCGTCCCCTAGTCGGATGTCATAAAGATCTGCAATATCGCTTCTTAGTTTAAGAATCTTTTTTAGAGACCAGCTCATACCTTCGTGAATTTTGCAGGTCCAGATGCTGGTTTCGTGTTTCATAAATCTCGTATGCACCCATTTGATCCATAGTGACTCCTGATTGCGCTCCAAAGCCCACAGATGCTTGAAGGTTAGAGCCTTGTTCCACTCGATACAGTTCTTTAAGTCGATGCCTCCCTCGTCCTTCGGTTTGCAGAGAGCGGTCCATTTGACTTTCTTTCCTCCTCTTCCACTATTTCCCCAGATAAAGTTTCTCATCAGTGTGTCGAGTTCCTTCATTACCTTCTTCGGAATGACCATTTGCTGCGCCCAATAGCCAACTATGCCCATAACCACGGTTTTGATAAGTTCGATCCTCCCTGCATAAGAAAGTTTTTTCGCTGCCCAGCCAGATATCGTGTTTTTTACCTTTTCAATCAGCGGCTTGCAGTGTGAGATCTCGATCTGTTTTGCAGTTAACGGAATTCCTAAGTACCTTATGGGAAATCTGCCTTCCTTGATGCCCATGATGTTGAAGATGTCCTGTTTTGTTTCGTCCTTCACGCCTCCATAAAATGCCACACTTTTGCTTTCATTAATAGTTAAACCTGTTACCTCAGAAAAGAACGTTAGTGCAGCCCTAATAGTTTTAATGGAATCAACGTCCGCGTGCGCTAGAATGAACAAATCGTCAGCAAAGCATAAATGTGTTACCTCCTCTACCTCACAGAATGGGTGAAAGATGTATGGACGATTCTTTCGGAACATCGCGAAGATGCTCTCAAAGATCGCCATGATAGCTACGAAAAGGTAAGAAGAGAGGGGGTCCCCTTGCCTTACCCCGTTTTCACCTTTGAAATAGCCTCTGTGGACTCCATTGACGCTAACAACAAAGCAGGATGATGAAACGCATTGCATAATCCAATCGATAAAAATCATAGGAAAAGCAGAAACAACCAGAAAGTCTCGAATGGCTTCCCATCTAACAGAGTGAAAAGCTTTCTTGATATCTATTTTGAAAGCCACTCTCGGGGATATTTTCTTTTTCCCGTAGCCTTTTAATAGGCTCTGCATGAGAAGAATATTATGAGAGATTGTCCTACCGGGGATGAATGCAGATTAATTAAGATTTATTATTTTTCCTATAACATTTTTAAAACGTTTAGAAATGATTTTGGAAATTATTTTATAAATCACATTGCAGCAGGAAATTGGTCTGAAATCTTGTACTTTCTCAGGTACCGCAGTTTTGGGGATCAAGGTTAGGACCGCTGTATTCCATTGCTTTAACATCTTCCTGTTTTTGAAAAACTCCAGAACCCCATCAGTAACATCTTTACCCACAACCGACCAATTATCTTTGAAGAACTGTGCATTAAACCCATCAGGACCCGAACTTTTATTCCCATCAATACTAAACAGAGCTTCTTTAACCTCAACCTTCGTGACCACCCTTATCAACTCGCGACTATCTTCTGCAGAGATTTTCCTATCAATAATTTGATACAAGGTATTCAGGTGACTTTGATGCTGCTTTCTTGTACCCATAAGCTGCTTATAGAAATCAATAGCCAGATCTTGGACACCCTTTTGACCCTGAACATATTCACCATCATCATTCTTCAGCCTGTACACATTGTTTCTCATGTTTCTAGCCTTGCATTTTCTGTAGAAGAAAGCTGTGTTTTTGTCACCCAACGAAAGCCAGCTCTGTCTTGATTTCTGTCTAACAAAATTCTCTTCAAGCAGACTCAGCTTCCTGAAGTTTTCAAGCGCATATCTTTCTGTTTCATTGAGTTGTTCATCACTAGCATCCCTTAATAACTTTTTCTGAACCTCTTCCAGTTCTTCTCTAGCAGCCAGAACTCTATTGTAGATATTGCTGAACTTCTTCTTGTCAAAGCTTTGGAGATGATTCTTCAGGAGCTTAAGCTTCTCAGAAACCCTGTACATGTTGGAACCTCTGACATCTGTTGACCATACACTTTCGAGGATACCCTTGAATTTATCGTTATCCATCCAAAAATTGAAAAATTTAAAGGGCCTTTTGAACCTTTCTTCCTTTTCCCAGAACAATTTAATCGGGCAGTGATCAGATATACCCGGATTCAAAACATGAAGTTGACTTCTCGGAAATTGGTTAATCCAGTTCTCATTTACCAGACATCTGTCAATTCTACTTTTTCTAATTTGTTCATTCCCTCTCGTAGAAGACCAAGTGAAGAAGTTCCCAGAATTGGTAGGCTCGATACAACCCATATCTCTGATGCAGTCATTAAATTCAATCATATCCCGAGTAATTTCAGATTCTGGGCTACGATCAGATTCGTTTCTAGTTACGTTGTAATCACCGAGGACAGCCCAAGATTTATCAATACCGATCCAGTTTCTAAGACAATTCTAGAGGAGTCTTCTTTCCGTGCTTGAGTTGCTACCATAGATAATAGCAAGATTAAACACGATTCTTGTGATTCTGTCTTTGACCTCCACCAGGATTGCTTGATCATTCGAAAAAAGAGTCATCACCTCAACAACTTTGTTATCCCAAATAACCCAGATTCTGCCTGTTTTGTCATTTGAGTTATGAATGATTTCCCAGCTACTATCAATACACAGTTTGATAACCTTCTCAACGTTCCGACTTTTGACTTTTGTCTCAAGAATACCCATAATAGTGATCTTCTGATTCTCAATGATCCTCCTAATTTCTTTACATTTTAGAGGGTCATTGAGTCCCCTTATGTTCCATGTCACTATATTCATGAATGAATATAAGTGTTGGGTTCCTGACTTTCCAGACTGTCCTGGACCTCTTCATCAGAGAAATCATAAGCATCACTTGCCTCACTATCCTCAATGGCTACAGTTTGATTACATGGAATACTATTGTCATTGAGTGAGGGTTGCCTCATGTAGATCTCATCTTCTCCCGTGATAGATTTAGTAGCTTCTGGATCCAGGATCTTTCTGCTTTGTCTTCGATTTTCATCTTGTTCTGCTTTAGTAGATTTTTTCTGACTTTGAACCTCTTCACTACTAGATTCATGTTTGTTATCGATTTTTATTCGCCCTACTTCTGAATTAAGGCTCACTGCCTTATTCAAGACCAAATTATCTTCTTCTGCACTTGATATTTTGATTTCACAAAACCCAAGATTTCCCAGTCCATTTTCAAGAGCTTTTTTATTACTTATTCCAAGATTCTCCTGTTCATCATCTCGAAAGGTGGCTCTGAGCCCAAGGGTCAGGTCATTTCGAATTTTGATGACATTGGTTTTTAGGTTCCTGCTTGCATTCCTAGAACTGTGAAGAGTAGACTCACGACCTATTGGAGTGCCTTCAGATCCAATTTTGCTTATTTCATATGGGCCAAGTATTCCCCGTCCCATAGATCTTTGAATTTCAGAAACTTTGGAACTAGGACATGTAGTTACTTCATGACCAGTTCTTTGATCAGTATTGGGATCGGTGGAGTTAGGACCAACAATAGTATCATCCACAATAATAGGACTTGTGCCAGTATTATGACCAATATAGCCGGGATCAGCAATGGTTGCACACTTTTCATCAGGACCTGTAGTAGCAAGTCCGGTAGCTTGAGTAGTTTCATGATCAACAAGTCCAAGACCAGACTTAATATGGTCAATATGGCTAGGAACAGTAGCTTTATGAGAAGCTCTAGGACTGGTGTGTCTATGTCCAGCTTTATCAGGACCGATACCCTAACCAGGACTGACATTTTGAATAGGACCTATTCTTGAGAAAACAGAATCCCTAGGACCGGTGCCCTGAACATGACCAATATGATCAACGTTAGTAGGGCCAGCTTGTACCCTTACCCACTTCATTCTTTTTCCTATCTTCTTCCTTACCCTTATCTGTTCTTGCTTTTGGTTGCCCATCTTATCATCCTTAGTGCGTTCATTGCTGTTAAGTTCAGACCTGTTCACATTTCTCTCAGCCTGAGCCTGGTTAGAGTCATTGATATCGCTTACTTGAGTGTTGTTATTGGCCTTCGATTTTAGATTATTATTGACTGGACATTTATTCGTAGCGTGTGTGAAAGTGCTACACCATATACATCGATTTGGTTTCCATTCATATTGTACTCCAATGTCAAATAAATTTCCCAGTCTATCTTTAAGTTCAAGCTTGATTGGAAGAGAGCTACTTGGATGGATTTCGACACTAACTCTGGCCACAGATGCACGCTCATAACCTTCCATTGCTGGGTCAAACATAAGTGGTTTGCCTATAATGCTTGAAATATAGGCCAGGCCCATCGGGTTGCACATGTGTGGTGGAACATTCTTGAGATTTACCCAGATTTGTTCAAGTTCAGGCGGTCTATGATTAGTATTAAGTTCTTCGCTCCACTTGTACAACTTGAATCTTTTTCCCCTGATAAAAGTATATTCGCTCTCTATGATCGACTTTATTTCGCTTCCATTCCTGAAGGATAGAAAGTAGAATCCGTGATCAATGATTGTGATCCTCTCTAGACCAGAGGATTCCCACTGACCCATCAACGTTCTTTTAACCTCAGCAAATGGTGCTTTCATGTTGCCCATAAAATGACCAACTATGACAAACTCCCATGCCTTGACACATTTTTCTTCAATTTCGGGTGGGAGCTCAAATCGGTGAGGATGATCAAGTGTAATTACCTTTGGGAATAAGGTGTCTATCTGGAATTTTCCCTTTTCTGGATCGCTCATGGCATTTCCATTCCACACCTTTCCTTCTTGCCAAGTTTTATTTGGGTTGCTCATGATAGTGTACACCTTTGTTTTATTACATTTTGAAATTTCCTTCATGGCGTCAACCGTCCACTTGATCACTTCATCATATTGGTCTTTGTTGAAGAGATTCCAATTCTTTAGATAGTGAGTTTTGAACTGAGCATTCATCTGATCATTTCTTTCTTGGGGCATCGTAATCTCTTGTTTATTAATTTGGAAAAATAGCTTCTTCATCTGGTTTCTCAGTCCTGCCAAATTTGCTATTTCGTTTTTCCTCATTGACCACGTTGGACCAGCAGTAAGATCCTTGTTATCATCCTGAGTATTTTCTTTGCCAGGAATTGCAGCAGTAGGAGGAGCTGAGGAGGTGACTGTTTCAGGGATGCTATCTTTCCTGACTTGTTTGTTCTTTTCGGCCCATCTAACCCTTATATTTCCCACAAAACCGTTGCCTTCAATTGTTCCGATCTTCTTTAGAATATCCCCTTTAGTGCTCTTCTCTTGTGTATCAGTTTTCCTCTTTTGAATACTATCAATTGGCATTTCAGGATCCAGATTAACGAGTGGAGAAAACGCACCCAGGTTCAATATCTCAGAGTTAGCCTCGGGTGTCACAGTTTCCTTGGGATTTACTTCAACATTCTTCTTAGAACTTGAGTTATTTGCCTTCATGTTTTTCCTTTCTTTGATTTTCGATTCATTCTTACCCTTCTTAGCTGTTTTAGAATTATTCGATCTAGTTTCTTGATCGATCTTTTCAATTTCAGCACTTGTTTTGGAAGAATTATGTCTCTTTGCTTTTGGTTTGATCTTTGTTGCCGATATCTTCTTCATGGATTTATGATATTCGAGGTCGCATATTATTGTTTCATCATAGTCAGTGCTATCGTCTGATTCCAAATCAACATCTATGCTTTGGTTCTTTTGATTCGACCGGTGGCTCATAGCTTTGTTAGTAGATTTATTATCTTGGCGATTAGGACCGGTAGAAGGTGGATATGTGATGTCAGGACCGACATTTAAAGAGATAGGACCGGCATTAGAAGAGTTAGGACTGACATTAGAGGATCTAGGACTGGCATTAGAAGAGCTAGGACCAGCATTTGAAGAGCTATGACCGACGTTTGAAGAGCTAGGACCGGCATTTGAAGAGATATGACCAATGCCATGAGTAGTTTTAGTGTATCCAGGACCGGCGTGTTCAGGATCAATGACTTGAATATTCATGTTATCCACCCTTGTTAGACCCAACTTTTTTGCAACCAAATTATCTTTTTCAGACCCAGCCAAGCGAAAACCGTTGGCTAACCCCATATTAGACCCGGCCAAGCGAAAACCGTTGGCTAACCCCTCATCAGACCCGACCAAGCGAAAACCGTTGGCTAATTCTTCTAGTTTCATACATTCTTCACCTCTTATACCCTGACTTAAATTCTGACCCAACTTATTTGTAGCTTCCATGAGATCCATACCCAGACCCAGATTGTCATTCATGATGTCATCAATCAACGAATCAATATAATTTCCAGTCAAGCTTTCACCATTGGCTATACCAATCAAGTTCAGTTCATCATCCTTTATATCTGTATTATTAGGCTTTTCTAATTTAGCTGAATTTATTTCCATGAATAGCTCTAACTCAGATCCAATTTTTTCAGTATTTCCAGATTCTGTTAGACTATGTCCTTTAATAGTTTCAGCTAGATGTGCAGGCTGTTTAGAAGATCCTGCAATTTTAGCCTCAGTTTCAGAATCCTGGGCGCATTTAGTGTCTTCTGTCCAACCTTTTTCAAGTCTAGTACATAGTTTGGATATCTGACTTTCCATTTGATCCTTAGCAGGATAGGTAGACTTAACATTCTGATCATTAATGGAACCCGAGACTTTTAGATTTGCAAGATTTCTCATTGTAGAACAAGACTCTGAAATTATATCATTCTTTGGACCTAATGGACTCTGAGCAGCTGATATCTCCAACCCTGTAGAGGCAATTTCAAAATGATCTATTTTGCCCAGTGTAGCATCCTCTTTAGTAGGACCGGTAAAATTTGTTTTCTGATATTTCTCTGCACCTGAATTACCCAAACTGTCATGTTTTCCTGCTTCTGAAACTGACCCCGACCTTGTAATATTCTTTGAACCTATTAATTCTCGATCAACAGTCTTATTCAGCTCTGTCATACTTACCTCAATAGGAACACCAGTACCAACTTCAGTAGGATCATTCAAAACAGACATAAATCTCAGCATAATGTTTTCACCCGATTCAGAAACAGACCCCAATTTTGAACTTTCAATAGGACCCAATAAACCTGTGCAATTTATGTCATTTTCCTGCATTATCTTAGAGTCTTTTTGACAGATTATCTCCAACATTGGGACTGAATTTTCAGCACAAGCGACCCGATTGTCATCAATTTTAACAAGTCAAGATTTCAAATCCAATTTCCCAACAGAATGACCGGTCAGGTCTAGGGTACCAACCATCGACTCTAACGGTCCATTCTGTGCAGCAAGTCCAGTAACAACAGAATTTTCTGGAATTAAAGTCCTATCATTTCTATATGCAGTACTGTCTTTTCCTATCAATTCAATCCTATCATTTCTATTATGAACATGCATATTGTTACAGTATAAATCCCCAATAGAACTATTCTCATGTAATTCATCAGCATGTGGAAAAGAACTCATACCCGATGATGTATTTGGCATAGAATCAATAGGCGCATCTTCTCCGTTGTTTAGGACTTCATCCATGATTTCTGGCTTCTTCTTCCTGGGATTGTTAAGAGACCTGCGAGTTCGTCTATCAGACCTAGCCTTGCTGCTTGTCGACGGCCCCTTCAGCACCTTCTTAGGATCATCAGGGCGGATTTGAAGGACGCCCCTTGCCCGAGTAACTACACTGGACGGGCGCGTACCAGTCATTGGAAAGATCAAGCGCAAACTGCCTAATCTTCAAAGGAGCCACAGAGGTTGGAATTCTGCAGCAAAGGGTGGGCGCAAACAGCACGATTGGAAACCAATCACACCGGAACGGGGGCTTGAAAATAATTGCTCAAACAAGAAAGGGTTTAAGCAATTTTGGAACGGTCTGTAGCTACGAAAGCTTCCTCCAGACCGAACACTTGATTCAAACGGCGATAAAGAAGTTCAATGGAGACCTACCCGCGCCTCGCGGTGTGGTTTGATGTCCCGACCGAGGTCCGAACTAACCTGTAAACGAAAAGTGAGAAGAGGAGGGCGACCGACGCCGATTTGACGTCAAGTCTCTGCAGAAGGGGGTTTGACGAAATGTTCCGGTAAACGGTAAGAGAAGATGACCGTGACCGTTCCTTGCACAACAGAACACGTTCCAGAGGGCGCACGACAACCGATCGAAGGTGCTGGAGGATGGCGGCTGACTTCCAATGTAGAAGCGCGGTCGCGGCAAGAATCCGTGTCGTTTGTGTTGTTCGTGCCGATCGTGTCGATCGTGCCGAATGTGCCGATCGTGCCGATTGTGCCGATCGTGCCGAAAACGACCTAAATATCCGATCTAGAAACTATAATCGTGATTTCTCCCGATTCCTCCGTTCAAATTGAAATTCCTTCGGTCAGATTGTAGGGGGGAAAGAGACGCATCTACTAGAGAAATTTGAGATCATTCCGACGTCAAAAGCTCCGGCGGCGTTGATGTGCCGGTCGTGCCCGATGTGAGAAAAAATCTCCAGAGAAAATTTCTCTCTCTAAGTGCGTTTTGAAATTTTTAAAGATTATGTTAGCATTTGTTATTTTCAATTGATTGAGGAGACTGTCTCCTAGGTTAAGAGTTCTGGACACATCTTCCCTTTTAGTTTCTACAGGAAGTTGGGAGGTGGATGACACATTGGACGGTGTGATTTTCATGAAACTGGGTTGGAAATCCATTCCATCACGCATAGCCGCGATGATTATTAGGGCATAGATGTGGGAAGTTGTTTTTGACATCCACCATTTAGAAGTCTAACCAGAACAGGTTTTGGAGTTCTCTTTGGGTCAGGGATCAATCATGTTGATCTCTGGTTCAGTGTTATGGATAAGGTGCGGTAATATATTGGAGTCAAAGAATGTTTCATTAGCGGTGAACATATTGACTTTATGATCCGATAGCAGATTCTTTGCTATATTCGGCTTGGCGATCACTTTCTGATCGATCAAGTCATGGAATAAATGTTTGAGAAAACTACAGTTGTCAGTAGCGTGGCCCTTTGCTTGGTAATAGTCATACCAACCATTTTCATATTTTCCCAAGAATAGTTTGACTGTTCTTGGGAGAGGGGTTTGACAAGTTTCTTTTCTTTGAGAATCTTCATCACCTGGATCAAAAGCATTCCTAGGTCATCAAAGGCTATAGGAGGTTTAAGTGATTTGGGAGGTATGCCCTTGGTAGGATTGGTTGTACCTACCTTAGGCTATGGAGGCTTACTTGGACATGCCTTTTGAGGCGATTGGTCCTGCCAGATAGTGGTCACCTGGTGTACTTGCGTCTTTTACTTTCTCGGGAAATGACTTGAAGGTGGGGTTGATTTGATTGATTTTTCCTCTTTTTCTTCCTTCTTGTAGACACCTCATTTTTACACCCTTAATATCTAATAAAAGTCCAATCTAATACAATACTCATGTTCGTCATTAGACTAGAAAAAATATGTCTTTTGAAAACTGGCTTAGAAAATCCTAAAAATGATGATCCAAAGGATTAATTTAAAAAATGCTCAAGTCCCGAGTCCCCTTGTACCTTTAGAATAACCGACACTAGAAATCGTGAATTGAGTATAATGTTGCTATTTGAAAATATGTGCAGAAGGTGCCCAAAAGAGGTTAAACTGAAGAATGGGTCAAACGACGAATCAACTAGCCAACCGGCGAGTCAACCCAAGTCAAAGAAGGGTAAAATACAAATCGAATGGATGTGGGAAGTGTTTGACTGGCCTTTTGAAGATTTCGAAGTTGAAAGAGGAGATTATTTGAAAAAGGGTTTATTTGAAAAAGGAGAACCTGTACCTTTGAAACCCTTTCAAGCTACCAATGAACCCAAAACTTCATAAATTCATTCCGACTCCAATACTGGATGGAATTCAATGATCTCGAATGTTTTGAAAAGACAAATGAGTTCCCTTTCATCGTGTTCAACTCTATTTCCTGATGGTGTCCTCAATCTAGGTGAAAGATCGTTATAAATGAAAAGTGTTCTTGAGAGATTTAATCTGAACTCCCTTTCACTTAAAATTTGTAACTTGAGTTATGGTTGATGGTTTTGGGTGATTCAAGTATAGTTGAGAAGCTGATTCACATAACTTGCAAATGGCACCGGTCCTAAACCATAATTCGACATTTAAGGCCCTCTCCCGATCAGAAGAAGAGAAGCAACATAATGAAATCATATCCCAGGAGCTAATTAGGGGTATGCTGCTCTTCTAAAAATCTTATCTTTTAAACCACTAATCCATTTTTAGTGTATGAGCTACCATTGGAAATCTGTTCGAGTTTTCTTTCCAATGATGTCAAGTATCCCTCCCAGTTCGCCACAGAGCTCATCCTAAGTCGCCCGTAGTGAAGCTGGTACATGAACCGGCATGTTAAACGACTAAAGAACTTTGAAAAATCATAACTCAGGCTAGGAATGACTATTTGGGTTGATCCAAAATGGAGATTGAAATAGTTTTCGACAATGATCATTCCGCAGGTTCACCTATAGAAACCTTGTTACGACTTCTCCTTCCTCTAAATGATAAGGTTTAGTGGACTTCTCACGACGTCGCGGGCGGCGAACTGATAGGATCGGCAACACCAATAAAGACGGGGGTCTGACTATTGATGTCGGCTTAAGAAAAACGGTTTGATATAAATCCTATTAAGGATTTAAATCACTTTCTATTCTTCACAAATACTTGCAAACTCTTGAACGATTCAAGTGCGGAAACATTTGCTTATGTTTGAAGCTAAGAACCAAAGAAGGAGAAGATGACAGAATGTAAATAACACAATAAGTTGTTTATGGATGTTCGGAGCAAACTCTCCTACATCACCCCTTCTTCCAACCACCGGAAGGATTCACTATACTTTTCTTTGAATCAAATACAGTTTGTTGTCTAGCTAACACTTTGTTGAAAAGAACAACCTCTGTTCAACTTACAACACACTATTAATGACTAACAAATAGTCCAGTAACTTATCTCTCAACTATACGTAGTGATTTACAAAATACACATGAGAATAAAATATCTAGAGATAGAGTAAGTTGATTCAAGAAATCAAGCTTTTAGAAATCTGTTGATTCAATGAGAGAGAGCTTAAACTTCTGTCTTGTAATTTCTGCTACTTGCCATCCGTTGTCTTTAGGCAACAATATATTCTTGAAAAGATTCAACAGTCGAATCCATCTTTTGGACAGATGGCAAGCGTCCATTAGAAGGCCGCCCATAGTACACAAGTACAACAAGCACTGTGCACATGGGACGTGGCCGTTCCAATCTGGTAGTGGCCAAATATATTCTTCTGTAATTGTCCTGCACAGAACAAGTAGTGGGAAGAATATTTACCTACGTGACATTCATTCATTGGATACAATTAGCTGACTGTCAGACTGTACAGGAGAGAGAGTAGGAGACAACTAGTTGATTGTAGGTAGACGAATGCTAACTTCAAGCAACTTCTGAAGCAATGCATTAGACGTATTTCATTAGACTGCCAAGACTAATGGAGTTAGACTACCAAGTCTAACTTTATATCCCATTAGACCATCAAGTCTAATGGAATTAGACTGCCAAGTTTAACTTTACATCACTTCAGACTAATATGAAGGAGTTAGACTACCAAGTCTAACTTTACATCCCATTAGACCATCAAGTCTAACTTTACATCACTTTAGACTAATTTGGAGGAGTTAGACTGCCAAGTCTAAATTTACATCCCATTAGACCACCAAGTATAATGGAGTTAGATTGTCAAGACTAACTTTACACCACTTCAGACTAATCTGAAGGAGTTAGACTGCCAAGTCTAACTTTACATCCCATTAGACCACCAAGTCCAATGGAGTTGGACTGCCAATTCTAACTTTACATCAATTTAGACTAATCTGAAGAAGTTAGACTGCCAAGTCTAACTTTACATCCCATTCGATACCAAGTCTAATGGAGTTAGACTGCCAAGTCTAACTTTTCATCACTTCAGACTAATCTGAAAGAGTTAGACTGCCAAGTCTAACTTTACATCCCATTAGACCACCAAGTCTAATAGAGTTAGACTTCCAAGTCTAACTTTACATCCCATTAAACACCAAGTCTAATGGAGTTAGATTGCCTAATCTAACTTTACATCACTTCAGACTAATCCGAAGGAGTTAGACTGCCAAGTATAACTTTACATCCCATTAGACCACCAAGTCTAATGGAGTTAGACTTCCAAGTCTAACTTTACATTACTTCAGACTAATCTGAAGGAGTTAGACTGTCAAGTCTAACTTTACATCCCATTAGACATTAAGTCCAATGGAGTTAGACTACCAAGTCTAACTTTATATCACTTCAGACTAATCTGAAGGAGTTAGACTGCCTAGTCTAACTTTACAAAACTTCAGACTAATCTGAAGGAGTTCGACTACCAAGTCTAAATTTACATCCCATTAGACCACCAAGTCTAATAGAATTAGATTTCACGTCTAACTTCGTGCCTGTTAGACGCATATTAGATGCCCTACGTCTAACTACGCGTTGACTTTGCTCGTGCACGTTGACTTTGAGTTGTGCCTGCAAATTAACAAAACTGTAATTATTCATTCTGCACCTCGTGATATTCGTACTTAGGTCACTTATATGACAGGCGGGCAAGCTTACCACTACACCACTTAAGATGTTGATATCTAAATATATATTTATATATTTGATATGACTAACAATTATTGAACTTAGTTTTATCCTTTTATTATCAAAAATTATTTCATCAATCATCAAATCAAAATTGTTAAGTTATTTTAAATCAATTAAAAATCTTAACCCAAAAATTTCTCCCTTTTTAATTATTTAAACTAAATTATCAAAACCAGTTTAAACATTAAAAATCTTAACCTAACAATTTCTCCCTTTTTGATTATTTAAGCTAAATTATCAAAATCAGTTTAAACATTAAAAATATTAACCCAACAATTTCTCCCTTTTTAATTATTTAAGCTAAATTATCAAAACCAGTTTAAACATTAAAAATCTAAACCCAATAATTTCTCCTTTTTGATTATTTAAGCTAAATTATCAAAATCAGGTGAGTTCATTATTTAAGCATAATCTAGGCATTATTGTAAACTAATAATCCTAAAATTATTTCTAAGGTAAGAAAACTTAGACTCAAGAAGTGGATTAGTGAAGATGTCAACCACTTCAGGCTGTTGCTTGTCATATGCTATGTCCGAGCAACCGGCTGTCCAGATGCCATTTGACTCTTTCAGGCTGCTTTCCTGTTTTACCTGCATTCAAAGACAATAACGAATCTGGTACCCATTTTTCTTTGGGTCCATGGCTTATTAGTCCCTTGGGAATCTATACTTTGATTATTTTTATAGATTTCCCATGTTGCGTTGTGATCGGTGCGTATGATTTACGCTTATTCGACGCCTTCTTGCTAGAACCTGTTCCCTTAACTTTAGAGGATTATTTTTGTTTAAAACTGCTTGACTTCCTTTTAGGTTTTAATATGCCAGACTTTTTGGCTGTTTTCTTCTTACATTTCAGCCAGCTAACAGTCGGCGGAGCATAAATAAGGTCATCCTTCAAGGTTAGCTTCTCACATCTTAAGTCAGTTCCATTATCTGTTAAGCTCCCTTTGACAAATTTTATAGACTTAAACTTGTTAGTTTCTGGGTTTAAATATTTTACAGAACTGGTGTGGGTCATTGCTGTCAAATCCTAAACCGGATTTGCATCCGTCAGGCCTTAGCATTGAATTTGTTGTCTAACAGCGTCTCCAGATTTTGTCCATGAACTGACCACATACTTTAAACGTTGGTTTTCAGAAACTAGAGGTTGAACCTTTTATTTGAGCATCCCATTCTCAGATGAAAGCTCAGCCACTTTGTTTTCAAAAAACTTTGGTTCATAAACTTCAGATGAAGAAGAGTTATCAGGTTCATATTTTTGTTTCATTTCATTAAATGAGTCTGATCACTTCTTGTACTCACCAACCATGTCATTGAGTACAGAAGTTAAATAATCTCAAGTAAAGTTTTTCGAAGAGAAGTCAAATACCTTAGATTCCTCATCTTCCATCAAGCATGTGACGGCTTCGTTATCGCTTTCGCCAGATGAATCCTCTGAGTCGCTATCGGCCCATTTGGATTTACTTTCAACGCTCACAATGACCTTCTGATAGTTTCGATTCTTTTTCGTTTAAACTTTTAAGCAATAGATCTGAATCAGCTTCTCCCAGATTTCTTTAACAGAGGAGCAGGACTTGATCTCACAAAACACATTCATGTTAATAGACTGGTACAAGATATTTTTGGCAGCGTTGTCCAAGTTGTTTGTCACCTTATCTTCTTTTGTTCACTCACATCTTGGCTTCACAATCTTTAAGGGACCATCAGTAATGACACTCCACATATCGTAATCAAGAGCAGCCAAGTGAGCTTGCATTCTCATCACCCAATAATCGTAGTTATCTTTCAAAAGAAGAAGGATCTCGTTGATGATAGACATGATTCGGGTTCTTGATGCTTGAGAATAGAAAACAGAGATCTAATACCAATTGATAGGATTGACAACACCAATAGAGACGGGGGTCTGACTATTGATGTCGGCTTAAGAAAAACGGTTTGATAGAAATCCGGTTAAGGATTTAAATCACTTTATATTCTTCACAAACCCATGCAAACTCTTGAACGATTCAAGTGCGGAAACGTTTGCTTAGGTTTGAAGCTAAGAACCAAAGAAAGAGAAGATGACAAAATGTAAATAACACAGCAAGTTGTTTACGGATGTTCGGAGCAAACTCTCCTACGCCACCCCTTCTTCCAACCACCGAAATGATTCACTATACTTTTCTTTGAATCAAATACAATTTGTTGGCTAGCTAACACTCTGTTGAACAGAACAGCCTCTATTCAACTTACAACACACTGTTAATGACTGACAAATAGTCCTGTAACTTATCTCTCAACTTCACATAGTGATTTAAAAAATACACTTGAGAATAAAATATCTAGAGAGAGAGTAAGTTAATTCAAGAAATCAAGCTTCTAGAAATCCGTTGATTCAATGAGAGAGAGTTTCAGCTTCTGTCTTGTAATTTCTGCTACATGCCATCCGTTGTCTTTAGGAAGCAATATATTCTTGAAAAGCTTCAACGGTTGAATCCATCTTTTGGACACATGTCAAGCGTCCATTGGAAGGCCGCCCATAGTACACAAGTACAACAGGCATTGTGCACATGGAACGTGGTCGTACCAATCTGGTAGTGGCCAAATATATTCTTCTGTAATTGTCCTGCACAGAAAAAGTAGTGGAAAAAATATTTACTTACGTGACATTCATTCATTGGATACAATTAACTGGCTGTCAGATTGCACAAGAGAGAGAGTAGCAGACTACTAGTTGATTGTGGGTAGACGAGTGCTAACTTCAAGCAACTTCTAAAGCAATGCATTAGACGTATTTCATTAGACTGCCAAGTCTAATGGAGTTAGACTGCCAAGTCTAACTTTACATCCCATTAGACACCAAGTCTAATGGTGTTAGATTGCCAAGTCTAACTTTACATCACTTCAGACTAATCTGAAGGAGTTAGACTTCCAAGTCTAACTTTACATAACTTCAGACTAATCTGAAGAAGTTAGATTGCCAAGTCTAACTTTACATCCCATTAGACACCAAGTCTAATGGAGTTAGACTACCAAGTCTAACTTTACATCACTTTAGACTAATCTGAAGGAGTTAGACTGCCAAGTCTAACTTTACATCCCATTATACGACCAAGTCTAATGGAGTTAGACTGCCAAGTCTAACTTTACATCACTTCAGACTAATCTGAAGGAGTTAGACTGCCAAGTCTAAATTTACATCTCATTAGACCACCAAGTCTAATGGGATTAGACTGCACGTCTAACTACGTGCCTGTTAGACTGTACATCTAACTTCTTGCCTATTAGACTGCACGTCTAACTACGTGCTTCTACTTTGAGCTTTTCATTAGACGCCCTACGTTTAACTACACGTTGACTTTGCTCGTGTGTGTTGACTTTGAGCTGTGCCTGCAAATTAACAAAACTGTAATTATTAATTCTGCACTTCGTGAGATTCAAACTCATGTCACCTGTATGACAGGCGGGCATGCTTACCACTACACCACTTAAGATGTTGATATCTAAATATATATTTATATATTTGATATGACTAACAATAATTGAACTTAGTTTTATCCATTTATTATCAAAAACCATTTCACCAATCATTAAATCAAAATTGTTAAGTTATTTTAAATCAATTAAAAATCTTAACCCAACAATTTCTCCCTTTTTAATTATTTAAACTAAATTATCAAAACTAGTTTAAACACTAAAAATCTTAACCCAACAATTTCTCCCTTTTTGATTATTTAAGCTAAATTATCAAAATCAGTTTAAACATTAAAAATCTTAACCCAACACGAACCGTCCACGTCGCCGCGATCCGAACACTTTACCGGACCATTCAATTGGTAGGAGCGACGGGCGGTGTGTACAAAGGGCAGGGACATAGTCAACGCGAGCTGACGACTCACGCTTACTAGGATTTCCTCGTTGAAGACCAACAATTGCAATAATCTATCCCCATCACGACGAAATTTCAAAGATTACCTGGGCCTGTCGGCCAAGGAAATAAACTCGTTGAATACATCAGTGTAGCGCATGTGTGGCCCAAAACATCAAACGGCATCACAGACCTGTTATTGCCTCAAACTTTCGTTGCCTAAAAAGCCATAGTCCCTCTAAGAAGCTAGTTGTATAATGGCACCTCCGCATAGCTATTTAGTAGGCTGAGGTCTCGTTCGTTAACGAAATTAACCAAACAAATCGCTCCATCAACTAAGAACGGCCATGCACCACCACCCATAGAATCAAGAAAGAGCTCTCAGTCTGTCAATCCTTACTATGTCTGGACCTGGAAAGTTTCCCCGTGTTGAGTCAAATTAAACCGCAGCCTCCACTCCTAGTGGTGCCCTTCCGTCAATTCCTTTAAGTTTTAGCCTTGCGACCATACTCCCCCCGGAACCCAAAGACTTTGATTTCTCATAAGGTGCCAGCGGAGTCCTAAAAGTAACATCCGCTGATCCCTAGTCGACATCGTTTATGATTGAGACTAGGATGATATCTGATCGTCTTTGAGCCACCAACTTTCGTTCTTGATTAATGAAAACATCCTTGGCAAATGCTTTCGCAGTTGTTCGTCTTTCATAAATCCAAGAATTTCACATCTGACTATGAAATACGAATGCCTCCGACTGTCCCTGTTAATCATTACTCCGATCCCGAAGGCCAACGTAATAAGATCGAAATCCTATAATGTTATCCCATGTTAATATATACAGAGCGAATGCTTGCTTTGAGCACTCTAATTTCTTCAAAGTAACAGCGCCGGAGGCACGACCCGGCCAATTAAGGCCATGAGTGCATAGCCGACAGTAGAGTCAAGACGATCGATACTCACCAAGGCGGACCGATCGTCCCAACCCAAAGTCCAACTACGAGCTTTTTAACTACAACAACTTAAATTTATGCTATTGGAGCTGGAATTACCGTGATTGTTGGCACCAAACTTGCCCTCCAATAGATCCTCGTTAAGGGATTTAGATTTTACTCTTTCCAACTACCAGACTCAAAGAGCCCAGTATTGTTATTTATTGTCACTACCTTCCCGTGTTAGGATTGGATAATTTGTGTTCCTGCTGCCTTCCTTGGATGTGGTAGCCGTTTCTCAGGCTCCCTTTCCGGAATCGAACCCTAATTCTCTGTCACCTGTCATGACCATGGTATACCACTATCTTACCATCGAATGTTGATAGGGCAGAAATTTGAATGATGTGTTGCCGACACAAATGTCGTGCGATCCGTCGAGTTATCATGACTCATTAGAGCGACGGGCAAAGCCCGCATTGACCTTTTATCTAATAAATACAGCCCTTCCAGAAGTCGGGATTTGTTGCACATACTAGCTCTAGAATTACTACGGTTATCCGAGTAGTAGGTACCATCAAACAAACTATAACTGATTTAATGAGCCATTTGCAGTTTCATAGTTTGAATTAGTTCATACTTACACATGCATGGCTTAATCTTTGAGACAAGCATATGACTTCTGGAAGGATCAACTGGGTAGCATTCCTTTTCAAACACTTGACTTGCATCTTCCAAACAATGTACATGAATGGGTGAAAACAAGTCAAAATGTTGTACATAAAAGGGACGAATGTTGTTTAGGTTGATAGATGTTGAACACCTAATACCCATACTATATTCCACATCTAAGACAACAAGTAGCACACTAGTGAACCATCGATTATTATCAAAGATCTACATAACAAATGGTTCAAAGTAACCACATTAGGGTCCATCCCGTGTAGCAAAACTACCAAAGACAAAATATGCATCTAGCTTACATAATCGCTTCCATCATTCAGGTAACCAACACAAGAATCCAACTAATGTCAAATGTTTTTATTGCATTTATAAAATGATTGAATAGGAAAGGAGCGAATAGACTTCGTTGCTCTAGGCAAGGATCGGTCCACCAGAAACAATCCAATCACCACTCACACGCTTAACGTACACTTCGTCCACCCCCATTAAACAATTAATCTACCAACATAAAAGTTAGCTTAAAAACCACTTAATAGAGCCAAACTAGTCCCGCTACACGTGAAATTTTTGATACATTGATAAGGCACAGTCATTCATGAGAATCATTTCTTAGCTAAATCCCACAATTCAGAATAAACTCAAACTAATGCTAAGTTGAATCCTCTCGGTCGGGGATGATAACTGCGTCTACTATTTGCCATCCTCGGTCGAGACCGAGGGGCCAGATCACTTGAAGCTAATCTTGTGACCCAGCTTGAGGCGACAAATTTTAAGGCCCATCGATCATCCGCAACTTTCTTTGAAGAGGTTTCCTAGCTATATTCCGACTATCTCGAAGCAACCCACAAATCAGAATAAACTCAAACCAATGCTAAGTTGAATCCTCTCGGTCGGGGATGATAACTGCGTCTACTATTTGTCATCCTCGGAAAAGACCGAGGGGCCAGATCACTTGAATCTAATCTTGTGACCCAACTTGAGGCGACAAATTTTAAGGCCCAGCGATCATCTACAACTTTCTTTAAAGACGTTCCCTAACTATATTCCGACTATCTCAAACCAACCCACATGCTAGAATCCTCTCTTTCGTGAATGATTATTGCGCCCAGTATTCTTAGTAAGAATCGTGTCCTCCTGTGTCGATGCCCAGGGGCCAGTCCCTTGACCGGCTTGTTCGATAGTTAGTAGACCCATGGATGACTCTCAACTGTCTTTGAAGATCTTCCCCCAGCGAATTACAATGAGAACGAAAAATATGCGCAGCATGATCTGTAGTCGTATAAAACCGTTGCCAGGTTGAATCTTTTGGGCTTAGAGTCATCCGTGGGGCTAATTTCTACCGGCCTCAGTCCTCGACCATGCTACCGCCCCCATCCTTATCCAGACACCGATCGAAACCAATGTCGCCACACTATTCTAGCGATGGTCGAGATCGAGGCTTGCCACCAACACTTTCGCTCTAGGGGATTTAGAGAGTTAGTAAAGGGGTGCTAACATAGGTTGGGACCAACTGATATTAGTTTCACCACTACTTTAACCAGCCGAGGGAGGAGAGCACCCTACCCCCTTATATATGCTTATTTGCAATTTTTCTTTCAGCAGCAGTAGACATTGGGGGTGTCTGTGCATGCATAATGCTCAAATATAAATGAAGGAAAATTCTTTTTAATCCAATTCTTTTTTGTTAATTCATATTATGATTAATAATGGTATATAAAAATTTCATAAAAAAATTCGAAGTTTTTATATTATTTTTTATTTATTTTCGATTAAGATCATTAAAAAATAGGAAAAATGATAATAATTCCAAATAAATTCCATTAAGTCCAAAACTTGTTTATAAAATCTTATATAAGTTGTAGTATGGTATTTAGGATTGTTTGGGTCATTGTTGTGTAATAATATTGTAAGTTCATGATGAAGGATGACTTTCTTGGTAATAATGAGCATATATGCTCAAATGTGAAGAAAGTGTTTGTGTAGATCATGATATAAGTGTTATAAGTTTATAGTTTGGTAAATATATATTCATTGTTATGTAATATGTTTTGTTCTCAACGAATCTAACCTATTTAAGTAAGATTTAAAGTAAAAAACAAATCAGAAAACCTCATTTTTAACAAATATGTTGTTTTTTACCGGTCTTGGCATTGTCGGCTCTCGGTCCTAAGTTTGTCGCTGATTTACTTCTCTCGGTCCTGACTTGCCAGCAGACAACTTTCCTCGGTCATGACTTTCCAGTAGACAACTTTCCTCGGTCCTGACTTAACAGCCAACAACTTTCATCGGTCTTGACTTAGCCAGCAGACAACAATCCTCTGTCCTGACTTGCCAGCAAACAACTTTCCTCGGTCTTGACTTAGCCAGCAAACAACAATCCTCGGTCCTGACTTGCCAGCAGACAACTTTCCTTGGTCCTGACTTAGCAGCAAACAACTATCCTCGATCCTGACTTAGCTAGCAGACAACAATCCTCGGTCCTCACTTGCCAGCAACTTTCCTCGGTCTTGATTTAGCTAGTAGACAACAATCCTCGGTCCTGACTTGCCAGCAGACAACTTTCCTCGGTCCTGACTTAACAGCCAACAACTTTCCTCGGTCCTGACTTAGCCAGCAGACAACAATCCTCGGTCCTAATTTGCCAGCAAACAACTTTCCTCAATCCTGACTTAGCAGCCAACAACTTTCCTCGGTCCTGACTTAGCCAGCCAACAATTTTCCTCGGTCCTGACTTAATAGCCAACAACTTTCCTCGGTCCTGACTTAGCAGCCAACAACTTTCCTAGGTCCTGCCTTAGCCAACCAACAACTTTCCTCGGTCCTGACTTAGCCATCAAACATTTTACTCGGTCCTAACTTAGCCAGCCAATATTTCACTCGGTCCTGACTTAGTAGCCAACAACTATCCTCGGTCCTGACTTAGCCAGCCAACATTTCACTCGATCATGACTTAGCCGGCCAACATTTCACTCGGTCCTGACTTAGTAGCTAACAACTTTCCTCGGTCCTAACTTTGCCAGCCAACAACTTTCCTCGGTCCTGACTTAGCCAGCCAACATTTCACTCGGTCCTGACTTAGCCAGCCAACATTTCACTCGGTCCTGACTTAGCAGCCAACAACATTCCTCGGTCCTAACTTAGCCAACCAATAACATTCCTTGGTCCTGACTTAACAGCCAACAACTTCACTCGGTCCTGACTTAACCAAATAACCACTTCACTCGGTCCTGACTTAGCCAGCCAATATTTCTCACGGTCATGACTTAGTCAAACAACAACTTCACTGAGTCCTGACTTAGCAGCCAACAACTTCACTCGGTCCTAACTTAGCATCCAACAACTTCACTCGGTCCTGACTTAGCATCCAACAACTTCACTCGTTCCTGACTTAACCAGCCAACAACTTCACTCGGTCTTAACTTAACAACCATCAACTTTACTCGGTCCTGACTTAGCAATCAACAACTTCACTCGGTCCTGACCTAGCCAGCAAATAACTTTACTCGGTCCTGACTTAGCAGTAAACATTTCTCACGGTCCTGACTTAGCCAGCTAACATTTCTCACGGTCCTAACTTAGCCAAACTACAACTTCACTCGGTCCTGACTTAGCCAAACAACAACTTCACTCGGTCCTGACTTAGCATCCAACAACTTCACTCGGTCTTAACTTAGCCAAACAACAACTTCACTCGGTCCTGACTTAGCCAAACAACAACTTCACTCGATCCTGACTTAGCCAAATAACAACTTCACTCGGTCCTGACTTAGCCAAACAACAACTTCACTTGGTTCTAACTTAGCATCCAACAACTTCACTCGGTCCTGACTTAGCATCCAACAACTTCACTCGGTCCACAACTTCACTCGGTTCTGACTTAGCCAAACAACAACTTCACTCGGTCCTGACTTAGCCAAACAACAACTTTACTCGGTCTTGACTTAATAGATAGCAACTTCATTCGGTCCTGGCTAACTTTACATGGTAAATTTTTTGTACTTGGTAAAATTTACAAAAAAAAAGTGTACATTCAACCTCAGAAGTTTAGTCCCTCTTTAAGAAGGGATTGAGAGAGAGGGACGAATCTGAGCGACGAAGGGCTGAATCTCAGCGGATCGTGGCAGAAAGGTCACTTTACCGCTTACAATACCTTATCGCATATTTAAGTCGTCTGCAAAGGATTCTACCCGTCACTCGATAGGAATTGTACTTCAAAGCGGCCTTCCGAGCGCATCCACCCGGAAGACTTAGCCATTGACATGTGCCTTTGGTGAGCGTGTGCATCGCTTCTAACCCGGATTCTAACTTAGAGGCGTTCAATCATAATCCGACGCACGATAGCTTCACGCCACTAGCTTTTCAACCAAGCGCGATGACCAATTGTGCGAATCAACGGTTCCTCTCGTACTAGGTTGAATTACTATTGCGATACTTTCATCAGTAGGGTAAAACTAACATGTCTCACGACGGTCTAAACCCAGCTCACGTTCCCTATTGGTGGGTGAATAATCTAACACTTGGTGAATTCTGCTTCAAAATGATAGGAAGAGCCGACATCAAAGGATCAAAAAGCAACGTCGCTATGAACGCTTGACTGCCACAAGCCAGATATCCATGTGGTAACTTTTCTGACACCTCTAGCTTCAAATTCCGAAGATCTAAAGGATCGTTAGGCCACGCTTTCACGATTCATATTCGTACTGAAAATTAGAATCAAACGAGCTTTTACCCTTCTGTTCCACACGAGATTTCTGTTCTCGTTGAGCTCATCTTAGGACACCTGCTGTTAGGATCAATGTCGCGGTTGGCAGACCGGGGTCAGGCCGGTTAGCGCGTCTCACTCAAAGATTGGTGATTAATCCGGTTAGAGATTAACACCGGGGTTTCAATACTACACAAACTGTCACAAACCCTTGAACCGAGTTCAAACGGGAAGTGGTTTATTTCAGGTTGGAGCAGCACACACACTGAACGGACAGAACCAGATTTAGATTAGGTCGGTTTGGAGTTGGGTGGGTCGGCTTTCGGACTTAATAGGTCGGTTTAAGTGGGATCGGTTAGAATGTTAGGCCGACAGAAAGTAAATAACAAGGCAGATTTTTATGGATGTTCGGAGATAAACTCCTACGTCACCCCTTCCTCTCGAAACCGCGAGAAGGATATTCACTAAGGAATATACAAACACAATCCGATCGAGACTTATTTTCTGCTCGATAAATACTCGTACAATTCTCACCGAAATTGTAATCACACTTCAAATAAACACTTAAGCTCTAGTTCTTGTAGAGAGATAAACTTGCAATAAATCTTAGAGCTTGTAGTTGGTAGAACTTATATCCGTTTTCACTTGTTGCTAGAGCTGCATTTATTCCTCTTGAACTCCTTCTTTTATAGGTGAAATGTGCCAACGGTCACATTTCATTTCCTTGAGTTTGATTGGTTGAACAGAGGTTCAGTGATTCAGACATGGCTGTCTAGGCTTCAGACCTGACGGTCTAGGCTTCAGACCTAGCGGTCTAAGCTTCAGACCTGGCGGTCTAGGCTTCTAGTGTGTAGGTCAAACCGGCTAGGTTTGTCTTTTACTCAATATGGAAACTGTTGGTTGGAAAGTTGCCTGTACCTGGAGGATTGCGCCTCTGATTTATCCTGAAGTGGAAAGATCTTTTCGGACGAACCTCTGCAGCCTGCATACTGTCTTCAGACTTGTATAAATATGGCAATACTAAAGTCTGTCCCTTCGGTATCATCCTCAACAGACACTTGAAGTATCTATTTGTACTGGTCGGTTGTTTATGTTAACCGGATGACTTTCGGTTTTTCCATGACTTCAGATTGGCCGAATGTTCAATGATTTTGGCCTTCTGATTTGACCGGTCTTGTCTTCTTGTTCGGTCAGGTTTTTGTTCGGTTGGATTGCTTGACCGGTTGAGTAACTTGACCGGTTGAGTAATCTGACTGTTCCTGCACAAGAGATTTGTTTTTGTTAAGTTTTATTTAACCGATCTAATTTTATCTAACAATTTCTCCCTTTTTGATTATTTTATTTAAAATATTCAAAACTATGTAAAATTGCATGTGTAGGCCGGTTGTTTTTAAAAGTTTATTTAGCCGGATTTTTGGAAACTGACCTGGAAGAATTTTTCGAAAAATTTTTGGAAAATTTTGAGAAAAATTTTGGATAATTTTGAGAAAAGTTTTGGAAAATTTTTATATTTTATCTAACAATTTCTCCTTTTTTGATTATTTTATTTAAAATATTCAAAACTATGTAAGAATGCAAATGTAGGCCGGTTTCCAAAAATACTTGATATATATATATATGAAATATACTAAGGTAAAAATACTTGATATATATAAAGTTAAACTAAAATAAATATAGGAAATATAAGTAAAGAAAGCCCCTATTTCTTCGATCTGGGCGGCAAGAATTTTTCCAGCTGTTCATTAGTTGTTTTTCCCTTGACCGCTGGTACCGGCCTGGAAGAGGATCCTTGACCTCCTAAAGTGCCGGTGAAAGGAGAGGCCGGTGGAGCAAATGATCTGATTGGAGCTACGTCAAGACTTCGCGGTCTTTTGGTTAGCGGCACGCCTTCGTCCTCGAGATCTACATTTTCCTACGAAACCGGGTTGCTTGGAGGGTCGATAACCATGTCAGTAACTCTGTCCAATAACTTTGAAACCGCCGCCCTCTTGGAAGAATTCTTTCTCTTTCTTGTAGTCGGACCGGACGGGGGAGCAGCCTCTTTGGACTTGTGATGAGCCTCGGCGAAATCATTGTATGTAGTCTGTTGGCCGATTAGTCGAGCCGCATCTTCATTTTGTTGAACCGCTATGGCCGGTCCCATGTTTTCTAATGTCTGCATTCATCCGGCCAGGTTCGCATCTGCCTCCGCCGTTTCCTTTTGAAGTCGATTTTGCTCGTCCAAGGCATTCTAAAGCTTCTGGGCCGCGAGCGCATTTGCCTCCTCGAGTGCTTTGTCGGCTGCTAGTTTTGCCGCTATCAACTCCGCCACCTGTTCTGTGACCGCCTTTAGTTCAGCCTTGGTTTTGGCATGCTTTGCTTCAAGCAATACCACCCTCTCAAGTGTAGAGCCGACCTGGGCACCGGATTGAGCCAGATCCTCATCAATCTTCTTCAACCTTTGATCGGTTGTTACTTGGGATCGTTCCGTCATACCGACCTTTTGGTTGGTAAGAGCGAGGTCGGTCACCAGCTTCTTAGTTGCCTCCTCCAATGCCTTAGTTATGTCAATATAGCCGTTGTACAATTGATTGTTCATGCCATAATTGTCTTCAACGGACGTGATCTGTCCGACCGCGGTTTTTAGCTCCTTGTTTGTCGACTCAATCATCTCGATTGATTTAGTCGCGGTTTCTTTGATCCTCTTTTGCCACGGCCGAATCACGACATTGACAAATTCCTCGATGAGGTCCTTTGCCCTATCTTCTGTTATGGCCGGTACCGAATCTCCGGTTTGAACAGAGACTCGCTGGTCAGTGAGCGGTGTACCCGTCCTGAGTTCAGGGCTGTTGACTTCCTGTTCCGGGGGAGGAGAGAAATGCTCATTTTCGGTCGGATTCGGACCGCCATCATCCTCAGGTGGGGATCTGGAGAAGTTCGACGTCTCCTGGTGCCCGGGCTCCGCTTCTAGCTGTGCCATCTCCTCGGTCAGTTCCCGTTCCTTGACCGCTAGCATGTCTAACACCAAGAGCTCAAGTTGAGAGTCCGCTGTCCTTGGGATATGCTTTTCTTGGAGACGTCGGATGTGTTCGGTGAGCCCCAGTAACCGAGCATGCGGTTCGTCCATCCTACTTTGTCGTAGGGAGGACATGACGCTCTGAGCCTTTGTGAGGCTGACTACCTCCGCCTCCATCTCAACCAGGTTCTCGAATTTCCGGTCATTAGTGAGATCCGGTAGCATGTTTTTGTAGAATATTTCATGCCGGTGCAGGGCCCATTGATAGTAGACGTCGGTTGACGCGTGAGCCTGCTCATGAATCTCTTCCATGATTCTGCTGACGAGGTCCTCAGCCGTTTGCCGGGTGTGTTCATCCGCGGATTCATCTTCCTCCTGTAGTCTGTCCGAGCCGGCATCAACATCATCATGTCGGACCGATTGGTCTTCGACCATTGGTCCTTTCCCTTTGTCAGTCTGATCTTCTCCGGTGTGTTGTGAAGCGGTTCAGCTAGAGTTGGATGCCGAATTTTTAGTGTTGAGGGTGTCGGACCGCGGATTAGCCGATCCGGTTGGTTGCCTATCCCCCTTGCTTCCGGAATTTTCTTTAACCGGAGCCATTTTCTTACTAGCTGCTTTCTTCTTTTGGCCGCTTGTAGAACCGGAGGCCTTCTTTTTGCCTTGCTTGTCCTCCGGTTTAATAAATTGATGGGATTTTATAACTTTGCTGGGGGCGAAGAAAACACCAGGGCCGGTGTTAATGTTGTAGTGGCGCATCAGTTTACCGAGTGGGATGGCGTATCCCCATGACCGTTTGGATGTCGGATCCACCATCTCACATAAGTTTGTGAAAACTACCTTCGCCCAGTTGATTTTGATGCCGTTGACCAAACCGGCAATCATCTCAATTTTTATCCGGGTGAGGCTATCATAGTTGCCTCCTCGCGCTTGAACCGATTTGGTGAAGATATCGCATAGTGGCCTAAACTCCGGTTTAAGTGAGGTTTTCTTACCGGATACCGCGATAGAAACCACCGTATACGAAAGATCCCGGCATGCCGCCTAAAATGTTTCCTCGTCTGTGACCACCGAGAAGTCGCTCCCCTCGGTTGGTAGATGTAGTACTTCAGCAACCGACTCCTTCGTCAGTTTGAGCTGTTGTATGCATATAGTTGCGATGATTGTCCCTTCGGTGAGGATGGCGGTTTGGAAGAATTCGTTGACCGCATCTTGATATAAGACGAATGGCCCGTTCAGAAAATGTTCAAGACCGGACTCGGAGATCTGGGTTAACACCTAGTTTGCCTCCGCCGAACCGTTCGCTCGAACTTCATCGAAGTCGACTTGGAAGATGTGGTTGAACAGCACAGATTCGCGACCCATTGTAGTTTAAGGGTTGAAAGGTTTGAGAGGATTGAGAGCTAGAGAGAGAAAGCCGATTCGCGTGAGAATAAAGGAAAATGGCTAAGGACCCTATTTATAGTCGCGGGTTGGAATTTCAACCGCCGCGAACCGTCACATCAGGATTGGGCGGGAATTTTCCCTCCAATATGCTTTGGGCGGCAAACGAGAGGCGGGAGATTTGAGCGGGCTTTTGATGCGGTTATTTAACCAATGATGAAGCGGTTTTTCTTGAAGCGATTTTTCTTGTAACCGTTTATTAAGTGAAGCGGTTATGTAACCACTGAGCAAGCGGTTTTCTATTTTGACCGGTTTTTCAATGAGGTAGTTAGCGTTTTTAGCCGGTTAGTCATTTAGATAGATATTCTAATAGTGCGATTTTTGACCCGGTTTTCAGGCTTAGAAATTCAGATAATCATTTAAATAAAAGGAACATGATAAAGACCGATACATTGATCGGTTTAGGATACATAAGATACATAATTATAACTTATGTAATAACTATTCTAGAAAGCCTGTCCTCCACCCCTTCCTCATTGAGAACATTTGATGGGGACGCCGGTGTACCCGGTCCAAAATCTGGACTGTGTGCAAGAAGGAGCTGGCTTATGTGAGGGGCGTAGCCGAGACCTCTCTTTGTCTCGACCATAGTCCTCAGGATTTTGAAGAGGACCGATGACCAATTTATGGGGGTGTTGCTGATGATGTAGGTCATCATGTAGAAGACTCTGCTAGAGTAATGTTGGTTCGGAGATTGGCAGATGATGGATCGATTGACAATCTCGTGAAGGAGTTGGATGTGATGGGCAAGGCGGGTCTTCAAACCGTGGTTCTCCACCGGTACTTCGGTTCCGGAGAAAAATTGTGCATAGTCATCCGCTGCACTACCTACCCGGGATGGGAAATCCGAAAACCCTTCAGTGGGAAGATTAAACATTTGAGCAAATGCGCTCTCGTTCAGAAAAACAGTGCGCCTTTTCACCGTGGAAACAATGAGATCGCCACTCATGGATGCATTGTTAAAGAATTCCAGCACTTCTGGAATGAGCATAGGTTCGGATTCTTCGAGAAAATCATGAAGGCCGGTGTCGATTAGGGATTCAAAGAGAAGTTCCTTCGTTTCCAGATCATCAAATTAAAGGGCTGAGTCGAAATCAATGCTCAAATAGTTTCTTAGTGTTCGGTTCGACATACTTTCAGACTTTGCTAAGAGAGAGAGAGAGAGAGTTTAAGAAACTTTGATTTGTTTGAAGGTGTGGTGAATTGATAGGATGGTGCTCCTTATATAGATCTGAGATTGGAGGGAAAATAGGAGCATTTAATGCTGAAATTCAGTTTTGTCTCATTTATGAAGGGAATATTTATGTTTCCAAAACTCCTTGGGAAGGAGTTACTTTTGACCGGTTGCGGAGCTCGAGGTGGAGAATCTAGTTAGAAAGGAACTAAGTTTGTGTAATTTCCCATGTAGTTGGAAGTTGAAGATTACTTTTCATTAATGAAAGAGAGATACAAGAAACCGAAATAGACATAGTTAAAACCGAAAAGAGACATAGTCTAAGCCGAAATTATCATATCGATACAACCGGTTCGTACAGCAAAATGACCGGTTGTAGTAAGGAGTGACTTAATTATCGGAGGAGTTGAGGTGTCGATTCTTCCTCTTCCATGCCTTCTCGAACCGCTCATAGAATGAATCGGCAACTTCCTTGGTTATTACATGGGCCTGATTCATTCCTTCACCCGGACAGAGTGGAACAACGAGTTCCATGAGTAGGCAGCTGATTTGGGGAATAAGGTAGGTTTGGCGGATGTTGATCATCCAGATTAGGACATCGAGTAACACCCTGGACCAGTTGACCGGCGTATCTGTTGTGATAGCGACCATCATATTGAAAGCTGTAGCATAGTAGGTGTTGGTTACATCCTTGCCTAGGATGCCATGACCGATGATATCATTGAGTAGCTGGTATTCAGCCCTTAATGATGACCTAGCACCGTGGTCATTGACCGGATGGTTTGACCGAGAGAAGCTTAAGGAGATTTCGGCTTTTAGTCCGGTCGGGACGTTCAGATCAGTGATCCCTTGCTTCGGAAGATCGAAGCATCTGGCGAAGTCACTCTCCGAGAAGTCAAACACTGTCCCTCCGACCCTAGATTGAATGAGGGGTGCCACGGAAAACCCTGGCGTTATAAAAGAACTCCAGGACGGTTTCGGGGAAGATGACATGTTTGTCATCTAGGAAGGATTTTAGACCGGTATCCTCAAGTGACTTAATCATTTTGAAGATTTCATAGTGCTCTGTACTTTGAGCTGAATCGAAATCAACTTGAAGAATATTTGGAAACTGAGACATTTTTGTCTTAGTGAGAGGATAAGTTGATATTTGTGAACATTTTTTCTGATGTTTGCCTAAGTTATATATTAGTAGAGGGATGATAGTATTATCCAGTGGGTGACAGTTGATGTATTCTATTGACCATAGGATAAGACAAATTGCATGAAATAAGCATGTCTACAACCTAGGATGTGAGTCATAGGCCTGGGCGGTGAAAGATATCATATCTTCACGTCTTTTGAGGTATGACCATTTTTCTTTGAAAATGTATCTTTTCAGAACAGATAAACCTAAACACAGATAATTATTCCACTTTTGTTCGAAAGCCAAATAAGCCGGAGTATATTATTTCCAAACCGGTCGGTTTTCAGTCATTCGTTCCGATGCGGTTAATTGGTGCATGCACTAAGTAACCGGTCGATTTACTCTAACTGATGAACAGAGTGGTTCTTCAATAGGTACCTCGGTTAATTTGAAATCCGACAATTTAGGAGAAACTACCGGTTTTGTCTGTCCGAACCGATTTTCCTTTTAGACATTTCTAGAGATAAGCTGATTAATATCGGTTAAACCAAGTATGATTCTGAAGTGAGAAAACTTAGCTTCCTGTAGATGCTTTGTGAAGATATCGGTTACTTGTTGTTCTGTTGATACGTATTCCAACCGGATGTGCTTCAACATGACATGTTCCCGGATGAAGTGATGCCTTATGTCGATGTGCTTGGTTCTAGAATGTATAACCGGATTGTAAGTGATTGCATGACACTTGTGTTATCACAAAATATCGGAGACTCTTTGGCTGTGATACCGAAATCCTTCAGTTGTTGTTGGATCCATAGAAGTTGTGAACAACAACTTCCGGCTGCCAGATATTCAGCTTCTGCGGTTGACGTGGCAACCGATGTCTGTTTTTTGATGTGCCATGAAACAAGCCGATCTCCTAGGAATTGGCATGTTCCACTGGTACTTTTTCTGTCAACTTTACAACCTGTATAATCTGCATCTGAGTAACTTGTGAGGTTAAAAGATGAGTCCTTTGGATACCACAGACCGAATTTAGGAGTTCCCTTTAAGTATTTCAAGATTCGCTTTGCGGCTGTGTAATGAGACTATTTTGGATTAGCCTGGAATCTTCCACACACACCGACCACATATAGTATATCCGGTCTACTTGTTGTCAGGTATAAGAGAGAACCGATAATTCCTCGGTAAGCTGTCAAGTCTAATGTCTGACCGTCATCATCCTTGTCCAATTTGACCGATGAGCTCATTGGGGTGGCGGCTGGCGAGCATGTATCCATCCCAAATTTCTTTAGAAGTTCCTTTGTGTATTTGGGTTGACTGATGAAAGTTTCTCCATCGAGTTGCTTAACTTGAAGACCTAGGAAGAAGCTTAATTCTCCCATCATATTCATTTCAAATTTGTTAGTCATCAAGGTTGAGAATTTATCACATAGCTTAGGATCGGTTGAACCGAAGATGATATCATCTACATATATTTGAACAAGTAGGATATGTTCCTTTTTATCAAATTTAAATAGTGTTTTGTCCACCGAACCGATGGTGAAATCATGTTTTAACAAAAATGCATTTAGTGTATCATACCAAGCTCTAGGAGCTTGCTTTAAACCGTGGTATACATGATTGGGCAGATCAGCATTTTTGAAACCGGGTGGTTGTTCAACATATATTTCTTCACGTAGTTCACCATTCAAAAATGCACTTTTACATCCATTTGAAAAACCTTAAAGTTTTTGAAAGCGACAAAGGCCAGAAAATCCTAATGGCTTCAATCCTAGCTACAGGGGAAAATGATTCTTCAAAATCAATGCCTTCTTCCTGTTTGTATCCTTGTGCCACTAATCTGGCTTTGTTCCTCGTGATCAAACCGTCTTCATTGAGTTTATTTCTAAATACCCATCTTGTTCCTATGACCGGTTGATCTTTCGGTCTAGGGACTAGGTACCAGACTTTATTACTCTCAAACTGGTTTAACTCTTCTTGCATTCCCAAGATCCAATCTGGATCTGACAATGCTTCATCCACTCTTTTCGGCTCAATCTGGGATATAAAAGCGGAATTGAAGTATTCCTCCAGGATTTGTCGCCTAGTTCGAACGGGTTCTGAAGGGTCACCTATAATTAGCTTAGGAGGATGATTTGTGTTCCTTTTAAGATTCGGTTCAGGAGTGTCTACCAAATCACTATTTACTTGATCAACGCTAGATATATCGGTAGGCTGAACAAGGATGTCAGACCGACCGATTTCCTCAGTTTGAACCGAGGTGTCAGCTTCCTGCCGTGTGACAGCTTGATCCGGCTGGGTTTCATCATTACCCATTTGGTCATGAACAAACTGTCTAAAAACCGGAATCTCATCTTCACTATCGGAGTGGATATTGTTGTTTTCCAATCTGTTGTGTAGATCAAAGGATGATGCAGTGTTTCTTTCAACCGATTCATCGAAAACGACTTGAAGTGATTCCTCCACGGTTAAAGTTCTAGTGTTATACACTCTATAAGCTTTACTGACTGTTGAGTAACCTAACATGATCCCAATATCGGATTTTGCATCAAAAGCAGATAGGTAGGTTTTGCAATTTATGTCAATGTAGTATTTATAACCGAAAATCTTAAGATACTTAAGGTTAGAAATCCTATCAAAGTATACTTCATACGGTGTTTTGTTGTGAAATTTGTTAATTAGAGACCGGTTTTGTGTGTGACATGCAGTATTGATAGCCTCAGCCCATAATTTCTGGGCAATATCCGAATCAGCTATCATGGACCTTGCGGCTTCCTTGAGAGTTCAGTTTCTTCTCTCAGCCAGGCCGTTCTGTTGAGGAGTCCTAGCACTAGACAACTCGTGTCTAATACCGGATTCATCAAGGAATGCATTTAGAGTACTATTTGTAAATTCGGTTCCTCTATCACTCCTAATGCTATTGATGCGTGTTGATTTTTCATTTTGTAAACGTTTAAGCAGTGTAATCAAATTTGATGCGGTTTCACGATTGGATGACAAGAATATTACCCATGTATACCTAGAATAATCATCAACAACTACCATAGTATAAAGCATACCTCCTAGGCTGACGACCCTAATCGGTCCAAATAGATCCATGTGAAGGAGATCTAAGCATCAGTTAGATTGAATGTGTCCCTTAGTCTTAAAGGTTGACTTAATTTGTTTACCCATTTGACATGCTGAACAGACCTTATCCTTATTAAATAATATATCAGAAATTCCTTCAACTAGCTTTTTACCGCGGATATAGTTTAAGGTTTTCAGGTTTAAGTGGTTTAACCTCTTATGCCACAGCCATGTTTGATCGGTTTTAGCCACCATGCAAACAGGGTATTCTACTTTATTTTTCCAATCTACCTTGTATATATTTCCTAACCTATTTCCGGTTAGTAGTATGATACCTTGAGAATTTTTAACTAAGCATGCATGTTTGAGGAATTCTACAGTGTATCCAACATCATACATTTGACTAATGCTTAACATGTTAAAATGTAGATTTTCAACTAAGAGTACATTATCAATTGTTAAATTACCATGGACAATCTTACCCTTGCCCACAGTTCTACCTTTTGAATTGTCACCGAAGGTGATCATTGCACCAGTTTCTATTCTGATGTCGGTTAGAAGATTGTTTTTCCCAGTCATGTGTCTGGAGCAACCGCTATCTAGGTACCATTCAGAGTTTCCTAGCCGTTTCTTCATATCCTGCAAAATATACATATTACAACTATTTGGTACCCACATTTACTTGGGTCCACAAGCGATTAGTCCCTTAGGTATCCAAACTTTGATGAGTCAGACAACTTTCCCGGTTATGGTTTTAACTAGTTTTCCTGCACTTGGTTTGGAGTCTTTCTGCTTTCCTAAAGGTGCCTTATTCAGAGGTGGCCTTTGGTTTAACCTATGTGGTTCGGCTTTCTTACCTTTGGGCCGGTTGGCTAACCTTTTCTCTAGGTGAAACCATTTTTCAAAGCTAGTTGGACTTACGTAAGTTAGTTCGTCTTCCGGATATTAAGCACTTAGTTCCTCTTCATCGGTTAAAGAGCTCTTGACGAACTTTACAAACGGGAGGTTGCCTTTTGTAAGCTTTATTCTGTCCGAATGGTTCCGGTTGGCGGATTCATTGTCTTTGTACCCAAGACCAAATTTGCATTTGGAATGTCTTTTGTACTTAGACATCTGGTTCACCATGTCACTGGATCTTTTCCATGCAGCTATTCTATACTGGATTCGGGACTCATCCTCTTCGGTCAGCTCTTGGACTGATTCCTCGAGCTGTGGTCTCAAAGAGTAGTTCCGGCGTTGTCTCGGTTTGTAGGATTCTATCAAGTTGAATGATTTTTGGTTCGGTCAAGGTAGGTGCTATGGGGTCGGTTCTAAAGTTCAGTTGGGTAGGTATTAATGTTAATAGGTTCTTATATTCTGTCACCATATCATTTAGTGCATTGAATAACTCATCTTTAGTAAATTCTTCACAGGGAGAGTCGAATACCTATTCCTCGTGTGCCATGAGGCATGTGAGTTCATCATCAGTCACTGTGAGCCCATAAGCTTCCTCCATCATTGGCTATCAGTGTTTTCTGATCTTCACTTCCTTCACCGGTTTGTTGATAGTTATTTCGGTGATTCTGATCGTCTGGTCATCCCGTCTTGATTTTCTACATTCCCTTCTGAAATGTCCCAAACAATTGCAGTTATAGCATCTAATATTAGATTTATCACCGTTGTTATAGTTGTTGTTGTTTGTCGGTTGGGTTCTCTTCATGAATCTGCCAAATTTTTGTGCAAGCATTGACATGGCATCCTCGGTGAACTGTTCAGCGGTTCTAATTGGTGTAGGAGCAGTCGGTTCTGTGGATGTGACCAATGCTCTAGTTGAGGTTGAGGCTGAGACTTCATCTTCAGTCCTAGATCTCATTTCAAACTCATATGCCTTAAGATCTTCGAATACGTCGTGTAGCTTCATCTTGCTTAGACAATTTGATTCCCTCATCACCATTGTCTTTATATCCCATGTACTTGGAAGAGATCTTAACGCTTTCATGATGACTTCCTTGTTGTCATACTTCTTGCCAAGAGTTGATAGCTCGTCTATCACATCTGTGAACCGGTCATTGTTTCATCTTGATGTTTTCAAACTTATGGGTAGCCACCATTATCTTGTTTTCCTTGTTTCTTTCATTTCCCTCATGAATTTGAATCACCGCTTCCCATATTTTTTTGCAGTTTTGTAATCTCGAACCTTGCAAAACGTATTCCTGTCCAAACCGTTAGAGATGCGGTTTCTGGCATGGTTGTCCAGATTGTTTCTTCTCATGTCTTCAGTTGTCCAGTCCTTTCTGTCTTTATCAATCTTTACCGGTCCTACGGTCAGGATGAACTGCATCTCGTCATCCATGGTGATTAAATGCAGGTGCATGCGTGCCTTCCAGTTGGCAAAGTCGTCACCTTCTAGCATTGGGGGCCTATCAAACGACATGCTTGCTTGAGTATTGAAACTAACTGCTCTGATACCAATTGTTAGGATCTAGGTCGCGGCTGGCGGACCGGGGTCTGGCCGGTTAGCGCGTCTCACTCAAAGGTTGGTGATTAATCCGGTTAGAGATTAACACCGGGGTTCCAATACTACACAAACTGTCACAAACCCTTGAACCGAGTTCAAGCGCAGAAGTGGTTTGTTTCAGGTTGAAGCAGCACACACACACTGAACGGACATAACCAGATTTAGATTAGGTCGGTTTGGAGTTGGGTGGGTCGGCTTTGGGACTTAGAAGGTCGGTTTAAGTGGGATCGTTTAGAATATTAGGCCAACAGAAAGTAAATAACAAGGTAGATTTTTATGGATGTTCGTAGATAAACTCCTACGTCACCCCTTCCTCTCGAAACCGCGAGACGGATATTCACTAAGGAATACACAAACACAATCCGATCGAGACTTATGTTCTACTCGATAAACACTCGTACAATTCTCACCGAAATTGTAATCACACTTCAAATAAACACTTAAGCTCTAGTTCTTGTATAGAGATAAACTTGCAATAAATATTAGAGCTTGTAGTTGGTAGAACTTATATCCGTTTTCACTTGTTGCTAGAGCTGCATTTATTCCTCTTGAGCTCCTTCTTTTATAGGTGAAATGTGCCAACGGTCACATTTCATTTCCTTGAGTTTGATTGGTTGAGTAG